>NC_023752.2:32837208-33150049 GCF_000499845.2 Phaseolus vulgaris | reverse complement strand
CATCTCACCCCGCCGAGGGAGTTCTCCACTCCCTTCTCGCAGGAAATCTTAGACGCAGCGATCCCCAACACGTTCGCGGGGCTTAAGGCGATTTTCACCGGAATGGGATCCTGAGGCGCACCTCACTGCGTTCCACACGCAGATGGTGTTAGTAGGAGGTTCAGACCATGCAAGATGCAAGCTCTTCATGAGCACTTTAACTGGGATGGCGATTGATCCTGCCGGCAACTCGAACGTGGAGGAATCGCTCTGTAGCACACTCTGTCCCGTCTACGCGACTGCGTTTTCTACAGAATCACCCTCAGAACCTTCTCTTGGATCTCCAAACGTGACCTGCAAAACACACAGACGGCGCCTCTAGCGGCCGTTTGCACTCCGACGATCAAGTTAGTCCACAGAACCACCAAATGAGAAAACTAGTAGTGTGTGTGAAAAACTCTTGCTCTCTGTTTTTTTTTTTGTATCCCCCTTCTCTCCCTGATTCCTTCCTTTTTATCTCTCTCTCTCTGTTTTCTGGGCATAACAGAATTCTGTTATGCTTTTCTGGCATGTGTCAGAACCCTGTTATGCTTTTCAGAGACAGTGTACCTGCAGAATCAGAGAGTGTGGGTGTCTGTGCGTGTCCGCGCGTCTCTGCGTGGGCTGCGCCTGTCTGTACCCTTAATGGTACGGAGTGCACTTTTGTCTGGACCGCACCCCTCTCAGATGGTGACACGTGGAGGCCTGCAACTCACATCTAACCACACACGTGTCACTTACTGGAAGGGCTCTAGCGCTTCTCTTTGTGTGCCTAAGTTACGCCCTTGCAGAGTAACTTAGGATATTTCTCTCATCTGGGTAAGTCGCATACTCTTAGGAGAACGTCGGGTGTGGCTGGTCTAGGCACACTCACCAGACGTTGCTCTCTGCGTATACAGCTTACCCTTCACGATGTCACGCACGTAATGGGTTGAGGGAATCACCAATCACTGACTGGTTTACTAGTTCCCTCAGGCCACTCTCGTGCATGATTCCCTGAGGTGTGCTCATGCGAGATCCATGCGTAACGCTCTCGCTGGGAACCTCAGTCCCAGTTTAACTGCGTGTAACACGAGACCCCGATGACAATACACCCGATGACTGATCAGTGTTTATTTGCTTCTCGCGTTCTGCCTTCAGGCGTTAGTCTGAGAACTGGTCTGTTGGTGGCCACTTGGCACTGACCACCGATCACCATTCTGGATGATCTGTCCCCCGACCTCTCTGCCGCCTGATCTGTCGGTGGTCACTTGGTTACTGACCACCGATCACCTCTCTGGCGATCGTCTCCCTGACCTCTCTGCCACTTGGTCCACGTGTCACCCTGCGAGTGGTCCACGTGGTTCTCTGCTGCTGACGTCATCGACTACCGATGACCGATCGGATCACAAGCCCCCCAGTCTCGAGTCGAGAACTCGTTCTCAGCGAAGAGACTAAGTGGTTGTGCCCTCAGTCCACGTGGCAAGTGGGGCCGCCTCACGTGCCACCTCACGTGCTGCTTCTTTAACGTTTGGACTTCCTCTCTTAATCTCGCGACACGTGGCCCCATCGACGGCCAGCGCTGTGCGTCGCTAGCGCTTCTCTTATTCAAATTGGCGCGCTCCTTTACTGTTCTTTCATCTTCTTCATTCGACTCCCAGACTCTCTGCGAACTTTTCCTCTGCGCACCTTTCTTTCCTCAAATTCTCTGCTGCCAAATCTCTTGCGATCATCCAAAGGTATGGTTTTTCTTCTCCCTGGCCCCTTTTTGGTCATCTTTACCGATTGCATTTATCATTCTGGTTATCATGCATTCATCTTCTCTATTTCCCTCTCTCGAACCCGCGCTAGGGTTTTTTCACGTTCTCACTCTGGCTTCTGCTTCTTCTTCTTCCTCTTTTCACCTGGGCACCTCCTTCTCCTTTCCCCTTTCTGTTTTCACCGAAACATTCATCATTCCCTCTTCTTCCATTCATTCTGACTTTCGTTTTTCCTCCATTTGCAGCTATCTCGCGATGGCTTGCTTAAACAAACTGCGCGCATAGTTGCCTCATCCTCTGGTGCACAGCCTTCCGCGAGTGCGCCAGCTCACCACCGCCTGTTGCTACTTCCTTCCATGACAACGCCAGGGTCTACGAATGGGCCTCCTGGCGTTGCTCGCTGAAACCTCCACTCTACTGCCCCAGGGCCACCTCACGTCCTTGCTGAGCCACAATCCTGATGAGCCTTCCTGCGCCATCGACAGGGAGAATGACTTCAATATCCGAATTCGCATTCCTCCTCGAGGAATGCCCATCTGCGCGGATGACAGGGCCACCAATGGGGTGCCCTTCGTCTTCATCTACTCCGCTATCTTCAAGAGGTTGAAGCTGCGCCTCCCTTTCACCTTCTTCGAAAAGGAGTTGATGATGGAGTTAAACGTCGCGCCTTGTCAACTCCATCCAAATGCCTGGGCCTTCATCCGGGCATTTCAGATCCTCTGCAGTCATTTCGGGCACAACGCCTCCGTGGACGTGTTCCTCTACTTCTTCGAAGCGAAGAACCCTGGGGACAGGTCCTGGGTTAGCCTGAACGGGGTTGCTGGCGGGTGCTCCTAGGCCTGTACCAGCAATCCTTCAAAGACTGGAAGGGCAGATTCTACATGATATCTGCTACCCCTCAAAGTCCAAATCTGCTCGAGGGATACCCCCTCTACTGGGTTCCTGGAGTTGAATTCAAGAAGTCCAGGGACCTCGAAGCTATGGCCCCCTACGAGCGCGAGCTATGTGGGCTGCTCCTGGGGCCAAGTACAACTCCGCCCGCCTCATCAAGGATGAATTTGATGTGGTGGCTCTGAAAAAATATATAGGTAGCTCTTCTTGCACTTCTTAGGATACTTGTCTCTTCTCATGCATGTTTTTATGTGCTTTTTGACTTACTTGCATAACTTGGCCAACTAACCTTCCTTTTCTCGTCTATGCAGACTCAATGACGGGGAAAGACAGGAGGCTGGCCTTGCTAGAGCTTGCCAAGCGTCGGGGAACCAAGGGCACTGGGTCCTCCTCTTCTACGACTGAGCCCATCGCAGCCCCTCCACTCTCGGTCGCGCCAGCTGAAGGCCCCGAGCTAGGAAAGAAAAGGAAAAGGCTGGTGAAGGCTTCCACTTCACTTGCTGCTGCTGCTACCGTGGCCTCAACTGAAGAGGAGAGCTCTGGCTCTCCCCTTATACACCGTCAGAGGAAGAAGCCACAGTTGAGGGGGCTTCGTCTCTCCAGCCTGGAGAGATCGAGGTAGTGGAAGTAGAGGAAGGGTCTCCCCCACCTCCTGTGCTCATCCTGCCTCAGAGCCCACCGGTCTTCCTTCTCCAGGCCAGCAGTTGCCTCCAACTTCTCAACTGCCATCTTCCCCCCAGCAGGCCCATCACCTGGTCCACCTGCTCATCCTGCTGGGGGTCCACCACCACCACTGCCAATTCCCACCGCCACTGCTGAAGGTGGGGTGTCCAGCTCGCGCCCAAGCACTTCTGGGGCCAACCACGAAAACTTCAGCAGGGTCATCACCCTGGTTCGACAGCTCATAAGCAACCGGGAGCTTGTCGAATGGAATGGTGATGAGGTGGATATGCACTGGCCAAGCAGGTAGTGCTCTCTCTGGAATTTTCCACCCAGCATCGCAAGCAACTAGCCCTGGAGAAGAGGGTGAAGGATCTGGAGCACGACAAGGAGTCACTGCGAAGTGACTTCGAAGCTGCCCAAGAATCTGTAGAGTTGATGCGGGGCATGGTGGAGAAAGCTAGGAGGGAGTACCTAGCGCAGGTCCAAGAGACCATCAAGACAGAGATCTTGATGGGGCAAGCTGTTAGCTCTTTGGACTGCACGGTGGTGGAGCTGCGGGCCGAGACCTCCTCCCTACGCCAACTGAATTCTCAATTAGTGGGGGAGCTCGAGTCCACCAAAGAAGCAGCTGCTGCTGGGGAGAAGAGACTTGAGGAGGTGGTGGGCAAACTGTCTGAAGCTGCCTCCTCCCTTGCTGCCGTTACCACTGAGAGAGATGCTGCGGAGGCCTCAAAGCAAAAACTGGAGGCGGAGAATGCTGATTTGATGAACGTGGGTGCTGATGCCCTTACTGATGGATTCGAGCTAGCACTCGAGCAAATCAGATGCGTTCTCCCGGACCTGGACCTCTCGCAGTTCAGCATCTATCATGAAGTGGTAGATGGAAACTCATCCCTCCTGCCCCTTAATCTTTTCTCTTCTCTGTAAATTTAACTTCTGCACAATTTTTCTTATTACTCCCAAAATTTGTATAAGACTTGACTGTGAATACAAACTCTCAATGCTTCTTTTCTTGCATAAGTTTCTTCCCTTGTATTTTCTTTGAGCTTCACTTATCTTTATGCGCGCGACTAACTGTTAGCTAGCTTAGGTTCAGGCGATCTTGGGCTTTATCTTTCCTTTCGCACACGACTAAGTGTTAACCAGCTTAGGCTTAGCGTGATCTTGAGCTTTGTCTTTCACTTTGCGCACGACTAAGTGTTAACCAGCTTAGGCTCAGCGCGATCTGCTTCTCTTATTCTTTCGCTTCTACTTGATCACGACTGGCTATTCCCTTAGCTTGGTGTTTGACAGTCCTCGTGCGCTGCTTTACACCACTAACCAATCACTGACGACTCATCAGTGATCGTTCCTCGATCTTCACCTAGCTTCTCTGTTGCTCTAGCACTAAGTGCATAGAGAACCTTGGCATCGATCGCTCGAAGTGATGCCTTGCTTTGGGGAAATAAAAGTGTTTCTCGCTAACCCCTCTTACTTTCCCCAAGGTCATCACCCTTCGGGGCGTTGAGTCATTCATTCCCTGCCTCACTCCTGGGGTGAGAAGGGTTTCGGGATAAGGCTTTACTGGGCCAATATTGGTGCATGCCAAGCGGGTAAGGACATTTCGTCAAAACCTTCCCTTTCCCTCCCTTGGTCTTACTAGCACCCTGGCTTTTCAAACCTTTAACTGCTTGCGCTCACATCTGGGGTGAGGAAGACTTGGATCGGTGCCAGTACTTGCTCCTAGGGCAAGTAGGGCCTAACCAATCACCTGCACTTGCACCTGGGGCAAGGAGGACTTTAACTTTAATACTTGAGCACACTTGATATGCTGGAAATTTTTCTTTAATTGGGTGGCCTCGTTAAAAACCCTCCTTAGGGAAAAGAGTGCCCCCTTGTCTGTTCAACTGTTTCCATCACATACAAAACATGTATCTTTTAGCGCGAGAACGCCATTACTGTACAGTTTTAACTGAAATAAAATTTTAAATGGGTGGCGTTCCACGTTCTGGGGATTGCTCCTCCCTCCAAAGTCTCTAGGCGATAGGCTCCGTTCTCCAATGTCTCCACCACTCTGTACGGGCCTGTCCACTTTGGGGACAACTTGTTCTGCATGTCGTTCTGATGCGCCTTTCTCATCACCAGATCACCTTCCTGGAAGCGCCTGGGCCTGACTTTAGAGTTGTGCCTCCGCTCTACTCTTCTCTTCACAGCTTCAGCACTGACTCTGGCCTCTTCTCGCACTTCGTCTAGCAGGTTCAGATTCACCTTACGCTCTTCATTGGACTCTTCAGCAACTAAGTTCAAGAATCTGGGGGAGCTCTCCTGTATCTCCACAGGAATCATGGCGTCTGTCCCATAGACAAGGCTGAAAGGTGTCTCATGGGTGCTGGACTGTGGGGTGGTGTGATAAGACCATACAATTCTGGGGACCTCCTCTGCCCAGCCTCCTTTGGCCTTGTCTAGTCTTCGCTTCAGCCCCCTGAGCAGTACTCGATTTGCTGACTCCACCTGCCCATTGGTTTGTGGGTGTTCCACTGAAGCGAAAACCTGTTGTATCTTTAACTCTTCACACATCTTCCTCAGCTGATGACTTGTGAACTGGGTGCCATTGTCGGAAACCAGCCTCTTGGGTATTCCGAAGCGGCAGACAATGTTCTTCCAGACGAAGTGCTCGACTTTCTGTGCGGTGATGTGTGCGACTGGCTCTGCCTCCACCCACTTGGTGAAATACTCGATGGCCACGATGAGGAACTTCATCTGCCTCACCGCCAGGGGAAAGGGTCCTAGGATGTCAATCCCCCATGTATGGAATGGCACGGGCTATGGATGGACCTCAACTCCTCAGGGGTGCCTTGTGCCAGTCTGCATGCAGCTGACACTGTTTGCAACGCTGAGCAAACCTTATGCAGTCTTCCTTCAGCTTTGGCCAGTAGTACCCCGCGCGGAGTACTCTACTTGCCAAAGCGCGACCACCTACGTGGCTTCCGCACACCCCCTCGTGCAGCTCAGTCATGAGTCTGGTGCATTGCTCGCCGTGCACACAGATCTGCACAGGGTGAGAAAATCCAAATCTAAAGAGGTTTCCATCTATAAGAGTGAACTTACTTGAACTCCTCTTTATCCTTTTGGCCTCTGCCGCATCGAGCGGGAGTACACCATCTTCTAAGTATAGCTGGTACGGCGTTATCCAGGTGTCGGGTTCCTTCCCCGCATGGACCTCCATCGACTCATCGGTCTTTGACGGTCCCGATCTCACCCTTGGTGCTCTCAGCGTTTCTTGGGTCAACGACCGATGACCGATCGTTAGACGCTCCATCGACTTGTATACATGAAGTACCTGGTTGTCTGACACGAACGCGTGCGGCACCTTCAGGGTCTCCTGAATGACGGTCCTCTGCTTCCCCCCTTTGCCTGAGCTGGCCAGCTTGGCAAGCAGGTCTGCTCTGGCATTTTGCTCTCTTGGCACGTGCACTAATTCAAACTCGGCGAAGGACGTCTTCAGGAGCCGCACATACTCCAGGTAGGCTGCCATCTGGGGATCTTTTGCTTGGAACTCCCCTGTAACCTGCCCGGTGACCAGCAAAGAGTCGCTTTTGGCCAGCAGATTTCTTGCTCCCATTTCTCTTGCTAGCAACATTCCTGCGATCAGGGCTTCATACTCCGCCTGATTGTTGCTAGCTTTGAAGGCGAAGCGGAGGGACTGCTCGATCAGTACCCTGTTTGGTCCCTCCAGGATGACTCCCGCGCCGCTTCCCTGCTGATTAGAGGAGCCATCCACCGATAATACCCATCGGAAGTCTAATCCTTCCGCAGGTGTCGCGATCAACGACAGCTCGACGACAAAGTCCGCGAACACCTGCCCCTTGATCGGTCCTCGGGGCTCGTACTGGATGTCAAATTCTGACAATTCCACCGCCCATTTGACCATCCTTCCTACTACATCAGGTTTCTTCAATACGTTCTGGATAGGCAGATCAGTCATCACCACCACTGTGAAGCTGTGGAAGTAATGCCTGAGTCTTCTGGCTGAAAACACCACCGCCAGAGCAGCCTTTTCGAGGGCCTGGTACCTTGTTTCAGGGCCTTGCAGCACCTTACTCACAAAGTAAACAGGCCTGTGGGTCTGGTCTTGTTCTTGCACCAGGACTGAGCTGACTGCTCTCTCCGTCACAGCAAAGTATAGACGAAGAGGGATGCCTACCTGAGGTTTCCGCAAGACTGGTGGGCTCGCCAGATACCCCTTTAACTTGATGAAGGCCTCCTCGCACTCCTGCGTCCAGAGAAATCTGCTGTTGAGTTTGAGACACTGGAAGTATGGGTGACCTTTCTCCCCTCCAGCGGACATAAATCGGGACAAAGCCGGCAAGCGACCGGTGAGCTGCTGCACTTCCTTCACCGTCTGATGTGATTCCAATAGCCACATAGAACAAGATTCTTGACACTTTGAGGAATCACCTTGAGCTGGAAAATGTAGAGGCACTTTCTTAGAAGTTGGATCATAGTTCTAAGATCAAGAACTCACCAAAACAAGTACCAAATCCCAAACTCATTTGGATGAACCAAATATTGTCAAATTGAATCAACAAAGGAGAAGGAAAAGAACAAACCGAACAGAATTGAACTTCAAAACAAAAGAACCGAACAGAATTTAAAAACTAAACAGAAAATAGGTGCTGGAAAATTAAAGGAACCGAAACAAAAACAACTCAAAACTCAAGGCAATAAGAACAAATTGAAGAAGAAGAAAGGAAGGAGAAGAGAATGCTCATGAAGATGGAGGAATGGTTGGATGATCACGCCACTAGAAGAATGGATGCTCCTAGATGAGTGTGGAAGCCGCCACTTGAGGAAACCATGGTCCTTCAAGATAAGACTAGAGAAGAAGCTCAAAGCTCTCCAAATGCTCACTCCAATTTTGAGTATAGTTTCTTTAGATAAAATTCAAATCTGCATTTTACAAAGAGAGCACCTCTATTTATAGCCTAAGGTGCTGAAATGTAAGCTACACAAATTCAAAAAAAACTCCCTCCCAAAAAGCTTCTAGAATTTGCGCCTAAAACAAGGCATGAGGAAGGTGTGATCCTTTCTCTCACTTTGGCACCTCCTTATTTACTCCTACACCTATCTACTAATACACCCCCCCCTAAGACTCTTAACTAAAGACTAAAAGATGCTTTAACAAAAGAGGTTTCTAAGGTTTCCCTCTAAGCACCTTCAACTAAAGACACTACAAAAAGAGAAAATAAATGTCCTCTAGCTCCCAAGGCTTTGAACATGCTTCTTGTAATCCTTTGAGGTGGACTTTGACCTCCATGGGCGTCCTCCATTTGTGCCTCCACCTCTTCTTGAGCTTGATGAGTGGCCTCCATGTTCTCTTGGGCTTGATCTCCATCATACTCCCCGAGTTGGAGAGAATTCGACCACGAATTCTGGAGACCTACAGAAAAAGGAGTTAGATCGCTGACATTAAAAGTATGACTACCTAAGAATGTATCAGGCATATCTAACTCATAAGCATTGTCATTAATCCTCTTGAGGACTTGGAAAGGTCCATCCCCTCGAGGCATTAGTTTGGACTTCCTTTGAGTAGGAAAACGATCCTTCCTCAAGTGAAGCCAAACCCAATCGCCCTCATCAAACAACAATGCTTTTCTCCTCTTATTGGCAAGTTCAGCATACTTGCCAACCTTCTTCTCAATTCTCTTCTTGATGTCTTTATGCAAAGTTTTCACAAAAGAAGCCTTTTCATCCCCATCTTTGCACAAGACATCGTCAAGAAGGGGAATAGGAAGAAGATCAAGAGGTGTTAGGGGATTAAACCCATAGACCACCTCAAAAGGAGAATGGGAGGTGGTAGAATTTACTACTCGGTTATATGCAAACTCAACATGGGGTAGTAAATTCTCCCACACTCTAGGATTCCCCGAAATAAAGCATCTCAATAGTTGTCCCAAAGTTCTATTCACCACCTCGGTTTGACCATCGGTTTGTGGATGGCAAGTGGTAGAAAATAAAAGCTTAGTTCCAAGCTTGCCCCACAAGGTCTTCCAAAAGTGACTCAAGAACTTAGGATCTCTATCGGACACTATAGACCTAGGAATCCCATGCAAGCGAACCACTTCTTGGAAGAAGAGGTTTGCAATGTGGCATGCATCATCCACTTTGTGGCAAGGATAAAGTGAGCCATCTTTGAAAAACGATCCACTACCACAAAATGGAGTCCTTTCCCTTTGATGTCTTGGGTAAGCCTAAGATGAAATCCATAGATATATCTACCCAAGGCATTGAAGGGATAGGAAGAGGAGTATAAAGACCATGGGATGCATTTTAGATTTAGCTTTGCGGCAAGCTATGCATTTATCACACAAACTATGAACATGTTTATGCATATGAGGCCAAAGAAATGTTCATGCAACACATCCAAAGTTTTAGCAACCCCAAAATGTCCCATTAAGCCACCCTCATGAGCTTCTCTAACAAGAGATAATCTAATAGAACATTGGGGAACACAAAGACGTTTTCCTTTAAAAGAAAGCCATCTTGAATAAAAAAGTCTTTGTGTCCTCCCTTAAGACACTCTTGATAGAGGAGAGAAAAATCAAGGTCATCATGATAAAGTTCCTTAATGTGATCAAAACCAAGATATTGAAGGTTAAAAGATTTAGCAAGGTATATCTTCTAGAAAGAGCATCCGCCACAATATTTATTTTGCCTTGCTTGTGTTTGATCACATAAGGAAATTGCTCAATGAATTCCACCCACTTAGCATGCCTCTTGTTAAGTTTGTTTTGGCTTTTCAAATATTTAAGAGATTCATGATCACTATGTATCACAAACTCTTTTGGAAAAAGATAGTGTTGCCAAGTAAACAAAGCCCTAACAAGTGCATATAATTCCTTATCATAGGTGGAATAGTTGAGATGACTTCCCTTCAATTTCTCACTAAAATAGGCTATGGGTGGCCCTCTTGAAGGAGAACAGCCCCAATACCTATACTTGAAGCATCACACTCAATCTCAAATGTCTTAGTGAAATTAGGAAGGGCCAAGATGGGAGCATTAGTCAATTTTTCTTTCAAAGTATCAAAAGCATTTTGTTGTGCTTCTCCCCAATGAAAGACCACATCCTTTTTCACTATGTCATTGAGTGGTGCGGCAATGGTACCAAAGTTTGGGACAAATCTTCTATAGAAAGAAGCAAGCCCATGAAAACTTCGGACCTCATTCAAAGATTTCGGTGTAGGCCAATTTTGAATGGCCACCACCTTGGTTTTGTCCACATGGACCCCTTTACAACTCACAACAAACCCTAGGAATTCTATATGATCAAGAGCAAACATACATTTAGCAAGGTTAGCATACAAATGTTCCTTCCTAAGGGTTTCCAAAACTTGCCTAACATGCAACCTATGGTCATTCAAAGATAAGCTATAAATGAGAATGTCATCAAAGTAAACCACAACAAACTTACCAATGAAAGGTCTAAGAACATGATGCATGAGGCGCATGAAGGTACTTGGTGCATTAGTTAAACCAAAAGGCATAACTAACCACTCATATAAACCAAAGTTGGTCTTAAAAGCCGTCTTCCATTCATCACCCGGTTTGATACGGATTTGATTGTAGCCGCTTTTAAGATCAATCTTTGAAAAGATTTTTGAACCATGTAATTCATCCAACAAATCATCTAGTCTAGGTATGGGATGCCTATACTTAATGGTTATGTTATTTATGGCCCTACAATCCGAACACATTCGCCATGTGCCATCCTTTTTTGGCACTAAGATGATAGGCATAGCACAAGGACTCATGCTATCTTGCACCCACCCTTTTTCAATCAAAGCCTCAACTTGTTGGCGAATTTCCTTGGTTTCACTTGGATTGGTCCTATATGCGGGACGATTTGGTAAAGAAGAGCCCGGTATCAAATCAATTTGGTGCTCAATCCCTCTCAAAGGTGGAAGTCCATTTGGAGGATCTTGAAACACATCTTTGAACTCTTCTACCAAATTTTCCAAGCAATGAGGACTATCAACAAGTGTTTCTATGCTAAGAGTTCTAGGGATGGCTAAAAAAAGAGGATGATGAGCCACTATTTCCCTTTCAATGTCACGCCTAGACACAAGGAGTGTAGGCTTAGAACTCTTATCTTTTTTATCTTTTTTATCTTTTTCACTCTCCCTCTTTTTCTTCATGATAACTTGGTCCTCATGGACTTCTCTTGGAGAGAGAGATTTTAAAGTAACCTTGTGACCATGGAATTCAAAAGATAATTTGTTGGTAAAGCCATCATGTAAAACTTTTCTATCAAATTGCCAAGGCCTTCCCAAAAGAACATGAGTGGCTTCCATGGCACAACATCACATAATACCTCATCTTTGTATTTTCCAATGGAGAAATGGATGAGGACTTGTTTATTAACAATTATTTCTCCTACTTCACTAAGCCATTGTAATTGTAGGGCTTTGTATGAGAGATAGTAGGCAATCCAAGCTTATCTACTACTCTTGTACTAGCCACATTTGCACAACTACCCCCATCCACTATCAAGGAACAAATGTTGTTTTGAATAAGACATCTTGTATGGAAAATATTTTCCCTTTGACTTTCATCAAAAGGTTGTGAAACTTGTCCAAGAAGTCTTCTCACAACTAACAAGTCCCTTCAAGTGGACATTCGCTCTCTTCCTCACTAGATGGCATGAGAATGCAATGAATGCTTGGAAGAATCCGAATCATGCTCACTAACTACAATGCCCTCATGCATGTACATACTTCGTTTTGAAGGACAATTTGCAGCAATATGACCATAACCCATACATTTAAAGCATTTAGTGTTAGATTTCTAGTGGGAGACTTAGGTCTAGATGTTGATGGCTTAGATTCCTTGGGTTTGAAAGAAGAATCTTTGGAAGGATGTTTTGAAAAAGAAGTTTTGTTTCTCCAAGACTTGGAGTAGTATCCATTATTGGAAGCATTTTTAAAAGAGTTTTTCTTAGCAAGTTGGGCTTCCACTTCATTGCAAGATGAACTAAAGAGGCCCAATGATGAATACTCTTGTAACTCAACAATGTCTTGGATATCCTTCCTAAGACCACTCACAAACTAGCAACCATGGCTTCTTCACTTTCTTCTAATTCAATTTTAAGCACAAGCGTCTCAAGCTCCTTATAATATTCATCCACATTTAGCGTGCCTTGTTGAAACCGTTGGAGTCTCAACATGAGGTCTTTCCTAAAATGTGGGGGCACAAACCTAGCGCGCATATGATCCTTTAAAGAGTTCCAAGAGTCCACGGGAGGACCCTTGTGATAGATAATGTCCTTTACATTCCATGCCACCATTTCATGGCATAATCACTAAACTCTAGGGTGGCTAGCTTGAGCTATGCTCATCTTGGATCTCATGGATCTCAAAAATTTGTTCACACTTAGCCTCCCATCTAAATAACATTTGGATCACTAGAACCATTAAAGCAAGGTAGTTTGACCGAAGGAAGCTTGGACTTTGCATCATGGTAGAAGCCATTGCCGTAGTGAATTCTTTCCCCTTGGTGATGATGTCTTGTCCATGGACTTGGGGTGGAGGTCTCCTTCTCCTATGCTCATCTCACGGCCAACATCATTTGAAGAAGCTCTTGAAGATGGTCTATGAGATGATGTCCATCATGGATAGAAGGAGATGGTCTAGATTGTTGGACCTCCATCTTTTGCATTTTTTCCTCCAACCTTCTAATTGTTCTTTGAGCTTCATGTAATTCACCAAGAATGGAAGCTTTGGAAGGAGAATTCTGCTTGTAGGATGCATCACTTGAAGATCCAGCCATTTGTAAATAAAAAACAGCAAACACACAAAACAGCAAACAAGTTAAAAATTAGCAAAAACAGTGAGCTTTGCACTTGAAACTGCCGAAGTGAATTTAAGGCTGAAAAAGATATCACTCTCAAAGAAATAATGTTCTTGCTCCAATCTGATCTTGAGGCTTGGAATCCTCAAATGAAATATGTCAAGCAAGCACACCAATCTTAAGAGCAAACCACCACAAAACCAAAGAACAATAAAGACAACAAGAAAAGGTATAAGCAAGGAAAGGTAATTGCAAAAGGAATACTATATGTAAGACAAACTCAAAGAGTAAGAATGAAAGACAATCAAGAAATAAAGAACTCAATGAGAAAAGTAGGCACACAAAAGAATACCTAAGGAAAAGCACTAGAGTAGATGAAGAAAACAAAAAAAATTTAGCTACTGGAAAATTATTTTTTTTATGCCAACTGTGTTGATATTCACTGATTTAACTGGAACGTTGTAGAGCGAACTGGATATGAAATTTATACCACAGAAACTTCAAGATGTTAACTCAATAATGGCACTGGAATCAATTAAAAACAGTAAGCCAATTGAGAGAAATAAATTTTTTAAATCACTGCCAGATTACCGTATTTTTTCGGCAGGAATGTACACTTTTTTTATTTATTTATCATTTTTTGTGTACTTCATATTTTTGAATGATTCTTTTTTTATTCTTTTCTAACACTTTGAATATCTCAAATCCAGAATTTCAGAATTTTACAGTACGTAAATCAGTTGCAATAAGGAAAAACAGTAAGCACTCTTTTCAGAAACAGAGGAATCCTAATAAGAATAAAAACAGGATGATGAACTAGCAAAGACATAATAGAAAATGATGTATTGGAACTTGTATAGGTCTAGAATACAAGTATGAACTCAATTCTAAAAAGAAATGCACAAAGGATCAACATCAATTCAGAAATTATATGCACTAAAGCAAGAAACAATCAAACAATAAAAGTACTACTAGAAGTAATGACATATATGGAATAACATGACTTAAGACAAAACTTGACATGATTCAAAAATTAAAAGACACAACACAAATTGTAACAAGTGAAAGGAAGCTTAAGGTAAACTCTAGGAAGGATAATGCCATTCCAAAAGAGCAACCTTACTCATAAGAATTATGAGTGCCATAAACCTTTCCACAAACACTTGGAGCAAAAGAAAAACAGCAAGAAAACTCAATTAAAATTCTAAAACAGAAACTTAAATTGCAAGAAATTAAAGAGCTCTTGAAATAAAGTGCACACAACTCAACAATTAAACAAGAATGAACCTAAGACTCATGATACCACATGATGTGATTCCAATAGCCACATAGAACAAGATTCTTGACACTTTGAGGAATCACCTTGAGCTGGAAAATGTAGAGGCACTTTCTTAGAAGTTGGATCATGGTTCTAAGATCAAGAACTCACCAAAACAAGTACCAAATCCCAAACTCATTTGGATGAACCAAATATTGTCAAATTGAATCAACAAAGGAGAAGGAAAAGAAAAAAACCGAACAGAATTGAATTAAAACAAAAGAACCGAACAGAATTTAAAAAACAACAGAAAATAGGTGCTGGAAAATTAAAGGAAACCGAAACAAAACAACTCAAAACTCAACAATGAACAAATTGAAGAAGAAGAAAGGAAGGAGAAGAGAATGCTCATGAAGATGGAAGAATGGTTGGATGATCACGCCACTAGAAGAATGGATGCTCCTAGATGAGTGTGGAAGCCGCCACTTGAGGAAACCATGGTCCTTCAAGATAAGACTAGAGAAGAAGCTCAAAGCTCTCCAAATGCTCACTCCAATTTTGAGTATAGTTTCTTTAGATAAAATTCAAATCTGAATTTTACAAGGAAGGCACCTCTATTTATAGCCTAAGGTGCTGAAAATGAAAGCTAAACAATTCAAAATTCCCTCCAAAAAGCTTCTAGAACCGCCTAACAAGCAAGGAAGGTGTGATCCTTTCCTTCACTTTGGCACCCCTATTCTACTCCTACACCTATCTACTAATACACCCCCCTAAAGCTCCTAACTAAAACCTAAAAGATGCTATAACAAAAGAGGTTTCTAAGGTTTCCCTCTAAGCACCTTCAACTAAAGACACTACAAAAAGAGAAAATAAATGTCCTCTAGCTCCCAAGGCTTTGAACATGCTTCTTGTAATCCTTTGAGGTGGACTTTGACCTCCATGGGCGTCCTCCATTTGTGCCTCCACCTCTTCTTGAGCTTGATGAGTGGCCTCCATGTTCTCTTGGGCTTGATCCATCACCGTCGTTGGGCTCCTCATTGCCACGATCGCCGCACACTTCTCTGGGTTAGCTTCGATTCCCCGCTCTGTTAAGAGGAAACCCAAGAACTTCCCAGCCTCCACACCAAAATTGCATTTCTCAGGGTTGAGCTTCAGCCTGTACTTGGCAATGGTGGTGAATAGTTTTTCCAGGTCAGCTGCATGATGCTTCTTCTCTTGGGACGTAACCACCATGTCATCTACATAGGCGTGTACGTTCCTTCCCAGCATGGGCGAGAACACCCTATCCATGAGCCGCTGGTAGGTAGCCCCCGCATTCTTTAACCCAAATGGCATGACCTTGTAGCAAAAGCAAGACCGTTCCGTCATAAACGCAGTCTTGCACTCATCCATGGGGTGCATCCTGATCTGGTTGTACCCCGAGAAAGCGTCCAAGAAGCTGAGTAGCTTTCCCCCCGATGCGCTATCAACTAGAGCATCTATACTGGGTAAGGGGTAAGAATCCTTGGGGCACGCCTTGTTGAGGTCAGTGAAGTCCACGCACATTCTCCACTTGCCGCTTGCCTTCTGAACCAGTACCACATTCGCTAGCCACTCGGGGTACTGGATTTCTCTGATATGCCCTGCGGCAAGGAGCTTCTGCGCTTCGTCGTGGATCACCTTCCTCTTCTCCTCGTTGAATTTCCTTCGCCTCTGTCGCACAGGTCGAACCATAGGGTCCATCGACAGACGATGGCAGAGGAAATCGGGGTCGATACCTGGCATGTCGGATGCTGACCATGCAAAGGCATTCATGTGCTTCTCAATCACACCCATGATCAGCCTTTGCTCTTCTTCAACGAGGGATCCCCCTAACTTGAACTTTCTTCCCCCGATGTCCACTTCAACCCACCCTTCAGCTGGGTGGGGCCTTCTCTCATTGGCGATGACCGCCCTCGCGATCCCTGACTCGCGAGGAGTGATCGCGCCTCCCTCTTCTTCTTCAACTTGGGCTACCTGGGAGCCCCCCACCGCAGCATCCTCCATCCTCTGAGCGCCATGTATCTCCCTGACCACCGATCGCTCTTCGCGCACGCCTGGTGGTGGTTTCGTGGTGACGTGGCACACACTTCTCTTTTGCTTCAAGCTGTTCTCATAACAGCGTCTTGCCTCAGCCTGATCCGACTTGATGGTTATCACGGTCCCCTCCATCGACGGCAGCTTCAACTTCATGTGCCTCGTCGATGGTATTGCGCTCAACCTATTGAGTGTTGGTCTCCCCAACAAGACGTTGTACGCAGAAGGGGCGTTCACCACCAGGTACTTTATCTTTTCAGTGCGGGCTGTCGTTCCGTCAGTGAACGTTGTCCTCAGCTCGATGTATCCCCGCACCTCTACCTGATCTCCTGCAAAACCGTAGAGACACCCGGTATACGGTCTTAGCTGATCAGGGGACAACTGTAACTTGTTGAATGTTGGCCAGAACATGACGTCTGCCGAGCTTCCTTGATCTACGAGTACTCTATGCACTCGTCTTCCCGCTGTGATGAGAGAAATGACCACAGGGTCGTTGTCGTGCGGGACAACGTCCCGTAGATCAGCTTTCCTGAAGACAATGTCCACTTCAGGGTAGTGACTCTCATTTACCGCATCTACCGCCATCACCGATCGAGCGTATCTCCTTCTCTGTGAAGCTGTGCATCCCCCACCAGAGAAGCCTCCTGCGATCGTCTGCACTTCCCCATGCACAGGGACTTCATGCTGCTGTTCTCCAGTCTGGGATCCTGACGCACGATCACCCTGCGGCTCACGCAGGTAATCTGCTAGAAAACCAGACTTCACCAACTCTGCCAGTTGGTGTCCCAGTGCCAAACAGGAGTGAAGTGTATGGCCAAAGGCCTGGTGAAACTCGCACCATTCATTCTTCTTCCTTCCAAGTACCTTATCTGTCTTCTCTGGTACTCGTAGTCTTGCTGCTACAGCAGGAAGGGCGATGAGATCCGCCAATCCTACCATGAAGTTGTATCTCGGGGGTGCGTTATTCTCCCTTGCACGCCCCCTGCTCTGATCTTTGCCCGGTGCATAGGGACGAGGTTTTTCCCGCACCTTCTTCCCTTCTTTGGCCTCATGCACCCTTGCTTGTTGTGGCTTTCCTTGCCCTCCACGCGGTCTTGGTGATGCAACACTTCCCCTCTTCTCAGAAACCTCTGTTTCTGCCACTATGTGCGCCACCGCCCGTCGTCGGATCTCTGCAAAGGTGCTGGGATGGCTCCTGATGAGGGACTCGCTGAAGGGGCCAGGCAGCACTCCCTTCTTAAACGCGTGCACCAACATATCTTCATCTTTGCTGGGCAATCTAACCACTTGTGCCCCAAAACGGTTGAGGTAGTCCTTCAGCGACTCACCTTGGTATTGACGCACGTCGAATAAGTCGTATGACACCACTGCCGGTGCTTTGTTGACGATATATTGCTCAGTGAAGAGCTTTGAAAACTGAGAGAAAGACGTGATATGTCCTTCTGGTAAACTCACGAACCACTCCATGGCGATTCCGCTCAACGTGCTCATGAACATCTTGCAGTACACAGCGTCTGAGCCCCCAGACAACATCATCTGGGTGTGGAACGCCGTCAGATGCGCCTTTGGGTCTTCTACCCCCTTGAACGATGCCTTCACCCCCACCAGGTTGGGAGGCACCATGGTTCCCATGATCTCAGGGGAGAATGGCATGGGGAATGCTCTTAGAGGTGAGGGCTGCCTAGACACCCTTTCGTCAACAATGCGTTCCCTCTGCGCCTGCAACGTCCTTCTCAACTCTTCGTTGACGCGATTCAGCTCGTCGTTCCTGCTTTGCGACGCAGCCAACTCCATCTGCATCCTTTCTTGTTCAACTTTCGACGCTGCGGCGTTATCCTGCAGCGTGCGCACCATTTCCAGGACCTGCGCCATTGTCACAGCTCCTTCGTCAGCAGATGGCGCAAGTGATGGTTGTCTGTTTCTAGGCATCTTTCTCTATCAAAGAGACTGATAAAACTCTGGTGAGCTTCAAAAACTGTGGTGTATATGGGACAACGATTCACTCATGCCCCACGGTAGG
Source organism: Phaseolus vulgaris (assembly GCF_000499845.2). Classification (NCBI taxonomy): domain Eukaryota; kingdom Viridiplantae; phylum Streptophyta; class Magnoliopsida; order Fabales; family Fabaceae; genus Phaseolus; species Phaseolus vulgaris. The sequence goes on along the minus strand of NC_023752.2, from coordinate 33,131,578 downwards.
CGCCAAATGATCCTGCCGGCAACTCGAACGTGGAGGAATCGCTCTGTAGCACACTCTGTCCCGTCTACGCGACTGCGTTTTCTACAGAATCACCCTCAGAACCTTCTCTTGGATCTCCAAACGTGACCTGCAAAACACACAGACGGCGCCTCTAGCGGCCGTTTGCACTCCGACGATCAAGTTAGTCCACAGAACCACCAAATGAGAAAACTAGTAGTGTGTGTGAAAAACTCTTGCTCTCTGTTTTTTTTTTTCGTATCCCCCTCCTCTCCTTGATTCCTTCCTTTTATCTCTCTCTCTCTGTTTTCTGGGCATAACAGAATTCTGTTATGCTTTTCTGGCATGTGTCAGAACCCTGTTAGGCTTTTCAGAGACAGTGTACCTGCAGAATCAGAGAGTGTGGGTGTCTGTGCGTGTCCGCGCGTCTCTGCGCTGGGCTGCGCCTGTCTGTACCCTTAATGGTACGGAGTGCACTTTTGTTTGGACCGCACCCCTCTCAGATGGTGACACGTGGAGGCCTGCAACTCACATCTAACCACACACGTGTCACTTACTGGAAGGGCTCTGGCGCTTCTTTTTGTGTGCCTAAGTTACGCCCTTGCAGAGTAACTTAGGATATTTCTCTCATCTGGGTAAGTCGCATACTCTTAGGAGAACGTCGGGTGCGGCTGGTCTAGGCACACTCACCAGACGTTGCTCTCTGCGTATACAGCTTACCCTTCACGATGTCACGCACGTAATGGGTTGAGGGAATCACCAATCACTGACTGGTTTACTAGTTCCCTCAGGCCACTCTCGTGCATGATTCCCTGAGGTGTGCTCATGCGAGATCCATGCGTAACGCTCTCGCTGGGAACCTCAGTCCCAGTTTAACTGCGTGTAACACGAGACCCCGATGACAATACACCCGATGACTGATCAGTGTTTATTTGCTTCTCGCGCTCTGCCTTCAGGCGCGAGTCTGGGAACTGGTCTGTCGGTGGCCACTTGGCTACTGACCACCGATCACCATTCTGGATGATCTGTCCCCCGACCTCTCTGCCGCCTGATCTGTCGGTGGTCGCTTGGTTACTGACCACCGATCACCATTCTGGATGATCGTCTCCCTGACCTCTCTGCCACCTGGTCCACGTGTCACCCTGCGAGTGGTCCACGTGGTTCTCTCCTGCTGACGTCATCGACTACCGATGACCGATCGGATCAGGACACCTTATAATAGTGCTGGGAAATCTAAAGTTTAAACTTTAAGTAAGGGCACGTTGCCCTCTAGGTGATATGTTTTTCGGTCGTGATTCTCTCTTTAGGCGATGAGTACGTCAATCTTAGGGTGTCATCTTGGCCAAGCCTAGCAAGAATGGCATGAATGATGATTCTATTACCAAAATTTTGAGAGCTTGAACAACAACTAATCTTTAAATTCTAGAACTCATTTCTTTTGTATCCTACATCTCCTTCCAATTAGTTTTCCATTACTTAAACTTATTCAATAAACACTAAAAAGGAAAAAAAAATCCCTATAAATTTGATTCGGAAAGAGACATTTGAATTCATTGATTCAAAGTCACTATATTTAACAAAACAATTCCTGATAATATATTAATACTATGTGTACATTGCACTTTATTTTATGTATTATATTAGTTACAATAATTTGAAAAGTATTTAATTTTATATCATAAATTAGAAAATGTTTAGAGATTTAGATTTTTATTTATTTTTTCATTTTCACAATTAGATATTCTAAATATTCTCCTTTTATGTATTAAATTAATTATAATAATTTGAATAATATTTAATTATATCATAAATTAGAATACACTATTTGGAGATTTAGATTTTTACTTTCTTTTCATTTTCGCAATTACACCTCTTTGTTGTCTTATTTAAATGTACATTGATTCTCACTAAATCATTTCCAATTACTCTCTTATTATCTATTTATGTTTATATCATATTATATTATAACCGTGATCCACAAATCTTCATACCATTTCACACTAGTTTAAATCAACATATATTATGAAACATAGAGAGGATCTTTCATATGTTTATCAAATCCGCTTACATTGTTTTATATATAATAAATAAAATAATAAGATAAAAAAATAAATTTAACAATCTTACTCACTTACATAAATATTTTCCTAAAATAATGTGTTAAAATAAGTGTAAACGTTCTGATGGAGCTTTAGAATAAAAATATTTTTTTTTTCAAAATTCAAGTTTAATTTAATGAGTTAAACTTGATAAATTAATTAAAAGTTTACTTTGAAAAAATTATTTAAATAGTTTAAATATATTATTTGGCTATACTTAAGAAAAACTTTTGACTACATACGTATTAATGTTATTATAAAAGTTAACTATTCATTATTATTGTTATTGTTACATATAGTATATAATTATATAAAATAAAATTATTAAATAATGCCACATTCAATATTAAAACGCAATTACTAATTATTTTAAGATAATACGTGCTCAAATTAGTGGTAACATTTTTTTTTCTTTAAAGAGCTTTAGTAAAAGAAATTAATTTAGAAATTGATTTTGAAATAATTGATATAAATATTTTAAACATAATCTTTAGAATAAACTAGTATTAAACGCTATCATAAAAACTTAACTACTTATCAATACTAAAGGCTATTATTAAATGTTACACTCAATTCTCTTTTCAAATTAATAAAATCTATTGAGATTTTTATTATAGTAAATGGAAAATAATTACACCACCTACATGATGATAAATTGTAGTCAAATCCTATTATAAAATGTAATAAAAGAGTAAATACAAGAGGAAAAACTTGTTTGACGGTAATAAATACGAAATATATATCATAACTTTTAGTAGAAATGGGTTGTCAACGGATATTATAATATTAATCTCATCTCACACATCCTCATTTATATAAAAATAATTATTTAATTAAAAAATTCTCATATATATTAATACAATTATTAAATTTATACTTGGTTTTTTAATTATTATTATTCATTAGACATATTTAAAAGAAAATATTAATTGTATATATTAATATAATTTTAAAATTATTCTATATGTTAATAATTAAATATTAGTATTATGCATTCATTGTAACTTTGTTTTATACATTAAATTAATTTTTTAATAAAATTTAATTTTATATTATAAATTAGAATAGTTAAAATTTAAAATTCATACTTTTTCACATCTTCTCAAATAAATATTTAAAAAATCTCTTTTTCTCTTAAATATTAATTTCAAACAATTCTCCGAGTAAGTTATAAAAGACTTTCTTATTAAATCACAATTAAAATAAATATTTATTCTGCAATATACACAACTACAATATAGTATTTACATATATCATATAAATATAGTTTTTAGTTGTTAAATAAGATTAAAAGTATAAACAATAAAAACATTGGTCCATGATATTTGACTGAATGCTTTATTAAGTATGATGTTGTGTTGAAAACCATTAGTGATGATAAAAATGGTTTAAAAGATAAGATTAAAATTCCTTGACCTAATTGAAGGTTTTGTAACAGCTAGGCGATAACAGCTGTGAAACTGAAACGTCCCCATAATTAGGAGTGTGAGGGAAAGAGATAGACATAGAACTGTCTCTTTCTCTTGAGACTTGGTCAGCGCTATGTCAGGTCACTCAAGAGTTCCAATAAGTGCATGTTTAGATGCAACCCTTTCTCTGTTTCTTACCCTCCTTCAAATGCAACTCATGTGATGCACCACCATCTTTTTTTTTCTCTCTCTCTTTCTCTCCCTCACACACACACCCCATTAGAATAATATTCAAAACTTATTGTATTATATTCCCTCTAAACCAAACTGCTAAACACAGTATGAAAACTGTATAATAAAACACTAACTCAGCCTCCTCTTCTCTGCTCTCTCTTTCTCTCTTATTCTAATAATCTGATTCATTCTCACACCACTATTATATTATCTAAATTGGTTGGTGCTGGTGTTTTTTATTATGTTTGTTTGTTCTTGTTTTGTCTGCATTTGAGCCTCTTCATGAAAATAGTTTTTTTTTTAAAAAAAAAATACATATTTGAAAGAGAAAACAAAGTATTAGGAGTTGTACCAAACTCTCTTCTTTGCCATAACTACTTTTATTATCCTTAGAATGGACTAGCTTGAACAGGGGAGGGTGTTGATTCATCAGGGTGGTATTCATTTTCCTTTGACCATCTCAGCAAAATTAAAAATTTAAAGGTTGTTTTTTTCTGAGACATTCCTTGATGGATCTGGAGTCTGTGATCTACAAAAACTCGGTTAAGGTATGGCATGTTGGAGCATACTTCTCAGTATTATATGTGAAAAAAAAATTATGTTTTACGTAACACTCATCACACCTTGCAGGATGGATCATGGAAGACAGTATTAATATTGGCTTATCAGAGCTTGGGAGTTGTGTATGGCGATTTAAGTACTTCCCCACTTTATGTTTACAAAAGCACTTTTGCTGAGGACATTCAGCATTCAGAGACCAATGAAGAGATATATGGAGTGTTGTCTTTTGTGTTCTGGACTCTCACACTGGTTCCACTCCTCAAGTATGTCTTCATTGTGCTCAGAGCAGATGACAATGGAGAAGGAGGGACTTTTGCTCTATACTCTCTGCTATGCAGGCATGCTCAGGTGGGGTTGTTGCCTAATGTTCAGCTTGCAGACGAGGAGCTAACTGAGTACACCAAGGATGGAACAGTCCCAATGGATAAGAAGAATGTTGGGTTGGGGTTGAAATCGGTGTTGGAGAACCGCAAGGTTCTGCAGAGGGTGCTGCTTGTTCTGGCTTTGATAGGGACTTGCATGGTTATTGGGGATGGTGTGCTTACACCTGCTATTTCTGGTACTGGGTTTGCAATGTTTTCTGTGTTTTGGTCATGGCAAAGGTTTAAAACTGCGGTCGTGGTTTCTTCGCAATCTTTCACATAGCGGGAAATTGTGGACAAATGCAATCCGCAATTGGGGAGATCCAAGAAACCATGATGCTGCAATCTTTGACCATTTTTAAAGCATTGTTTTTAACATGCAGTGATGGTTGTTCTTCTTGATGACTGAATTATTTGGTTTTTGGTTATTATGCAGTTTTCTCTGCCGTATCAGGCTTGGAGCTTTCTATGTCTAAAGAACAGCATAGATGTAAGTTCCTTTCTGAATACAAGTAATTGATCCATTTAGTCTCTTTCTATTATGTTTTGTTTGAGATCAATTTTAAGTCTAGTTTGTGGTTAGCCTCTAATGAACACGAGAGAGCAGTATGCAACAGGGCTTGAATATTTAATTGAAGAAATATATTTTAATTTTAATAAGCTGCAAGTTGGTTTGAAGTTTAATTTCAAATACTGTATATTGCAATTGGAAACACATATATAATTATACTATTTGAATTGGATTAATCAGTTCAGAATTCAATTTTGATTAGTAGATTGCAAAATGCTTGGCATCTGGAACTATTCTCTGGAATATCTTCTCAAGAATTGTGATACTAAACATTTAGAATAGTTCTAATGCTTGCATCACAATTTATTGTTGTTGACTTGAGCAAAGGATTTTTGCTCTTTGAATGGCATATATGCTGAATAGATATTGATCATGAATGTTGTTAGCTACGACAATATTTTTTTGTTTAATTCAATAAAACTTATTTGAACTTTTAAATGCCTTCCCTTTTTATGTTAACTATAGCAAAGCGTACAAGTTAGTGGACAAAAAGGGAGAACCAAATGCCTCCAAGTGCATGCATTATTGTGGGTCCCATAAATATGTAATCAGGGCCAACTTCCTTGTTTTGATCGAAGTCAAATCAATGTCATGCTAAAATTTATATTAAAATAAATAATCCCTGCCAACTTGGTAATATTGAATATATAATAAAGTTTGTGGTTAAGGCTAGCACAGAAGAACTGAGAACAGTAATTTCTTTATTAATTAACTTTCATTAGAATATGATATGAGCATAGGATTGGAGGTAAAGAGCAGTGTGGTATGGATAAGGTTTTGAAATAAATCATTATGGATCAATCTGGAACAGTAAAGTGATTATCTGATTGGATGACAAAATTAGGTAAGAACACTAGTAAATTTGTCATATACAGTGGATACTGGTCCACTCTGAATAAGTAATGATGATCCAGGTACTCTTCAACTTAATTGAAACTTACTCTATCTGTACTATAATCGTTGCAGTGTCTTAAACACTAAAATCAGTTGGGTTTAGTTGCTGGACTTCCATTTGTTCTTCTATGGTCATTTGTGATTCCCATAAAATGTTTGCAAGTTTGTGCTTTTGGTACAGGGTAATACTAATAGTATGTCTTCTTTAATAATATGTTCTCTCACCTTGAGCTGCATACTTTCAATTGGATGACTTATGGCCAGTTGTATATAGATCTCATTCCATAGCATTATTCAACCTTTTCCAGATGCATTCAAAGCATACTGTAGTTTATACTTTGTTGTTGCATTAGTAACTTTTCAACACACAGAAATCAGAATATGTTGACTGTGTGTCAATTGATTTTTGCTATACTTCTTCAGTTTCTGAAAATTCGGATTCCAATTCAAATTTAACTAGTCACTGGCTTTTTACATGAGAATATTACTGACTATCTAAATCATGTGGGTCTTGATTGTAATAATCTTACACTCTTTTTATAACCCTAGAGTGTCATATGTCTATATTCAAACAATTCTATTATCACTATACATTTGCCTTTTCCTTTGGAAATACAACATTAAAAAGAGGGGATATTTTAAGATATTCTAAGACTGGTTAATGATAACCACCTCCTGTTTCATAAATTAATCACTTGGGCAGTTTTAAGTATAGTATTATTGTCCAGCACCTTGAGAAGTTGACTGAACCGAAAGTAGTTAGTTATCCTGGCAAACAAAGAGGTCCATACATTAGAGTAATAAAGGTCTCTATTTTCTAATCAGAATGTACTTGTTCAAGTCAATCTTATAGATTCTAATATTTGTGTGTTGTTTTTAGGTGGCACAATCTACTGTTAGACTTGTAACTCAATTTCTTATTATATATCTAGACATAATTCTGCATTTCCTGAAATATAATTGGTTGTGCAGATGTTGAAGTACCAGTTGCTTGTGTGATACTGATATTTTTGTTTGCGCTTCAACATTATGGAACACATCGCGTGGGGTTTCTATTTGCTCCTGTTGTGTTGACCTGGCTACTATGCATTAGCTGTATTGGTATGTATAATATCTTACATTGGAACCCACATGTTTATGAGGCTCTCTCTCCATACTACATGTTCAAATTTCTGAAGAAGACTCAAATGGGAGGTTGGATGTCCTTAGGGGGAATTCTACTATGTATAACAGGTATATAGTAAGTGTACTTCACAACTGCTATATATGTTTTTGACAGATGTTTTAACTTCCTCTGATGTTTTCCCTCTTGTGTTTCAGGTTCTGAAGCTATGTTTGCTGATCTAGGACACTTTTCGCAGTTGTCGATTAAGGTGCACAATTGAAACTTTTGAGGGGAATATTCTTTGGAGATTTGGATTTCAAAACTATCTCTGGGAATATTAGAAGGGAAAAGATGTTTGTCTGATATAAAATATGTTATTGTTCTAAACAACTATTATTATAATCAGAGTTTATACTAATTGAAGTTGATAGCATCATTTCTAAATTGAAACTAAACTCTTAATTTACATTCCTCATTCAAGAAATCAAGAAATTCTTTTGGTTCTAAAATAATTTGTACAAATCAAGTTCCCTGAATAATTACTTTTCGTTTTCCTACTTAAACAAGTCAACTCTTAATGATTGAAAATATTTGTCTTCTAGTAGCGATCTTTGTAATTTCTTATTTGGATGATGAAGGAGATTTGAGAAGCGAAAGCATTAAAGAAACTTACGAGGAGTTTCCATGAATTGAAGTGGAGTTAGAAATTTATGAGAGTGAAAGGTGAGACCAACTCACTATGAAAGAGTATAAACTAAGTCTTGAAAGAGACTAACCTGGGGAGAACTTACGAACAAGTAGAATGGTCAAAAATGGACAACATTTCAATACTAATTCCAAATTAAAAATCACAAGAGATGTGCACTTCTATTTATAAGAGTTTTGGAGGTCTAAACTAAGAATTCTAACCTAAAAGCTCTCCATTAACAAGGTGACAAGTGGCGTCACATGTTCCATACTCACGATCCTCTCAAATAAGAGGTTGACAAATGTCACCTCTTAATTGGACAAAAAGCCTACAAAAGATAGACAAAAGCACAATTAGATGCATATGTGCTAATAAATCCTCGACAAAGTTCTAGGTTTTCATCCTCCTTATTATAAGGGTGTTGCGATGGAATGATTTTCCAACGCTTAAGGTCAAAAGTTAGTGCTAGATTTCACCTGTGTAAAAAAAATTACTAAATAGAATACGGGTTAGTGATTTTGGTGGCTGGTTTGTCCATAAATTCTGAGATTCCCTTGTCTTCATGCAATGTATTGATAATGTAATTCAGTACCTTTTATGCTTGACCTTCTCATTATCTTTCTACTACTTTTTCAAATGCTCTATTTTATAGAGTAGGGAAATCCTCTCCTTTATGTGCTAGTAATGCAACTGTATTGTTTTTCGATTGTTAATGAATATGAAGCTTTGGGGGATGTTTCTCAATTAGAAGCTGTAGGGAAATAATCAATTACATTAACAGAAAACCACTTACCTGCAGATTGCTTTTACCTTTGTGGTGTACCCTTCTCTAATTCTTGCATATATGGGACAAGCTGCTTATCTTTCCAAGCATCATGCTATTGAAAGTGATTACCGAATTGGGTTCTACGTATCTGTACCTGGTAAGATCTATGTTTCTCACAAAGGGCACATATTTAAAGAATGATTAAGCTTTGACTATTTGGCTTACTCTTCCTTTTGAATTTGTTTTAGAGAAAATTAGATGGCCTGTTCTTGCAATAGCCATACTTCAAGCTGTGGTTGGAAGTCAAGCTATCATTACAGGTACTTTCTCAATAATCAAACAATGTTCTGCCATGGGATGCTTCCCCAAAGTCAAGATCATTCATACATCATCAAAGGTACACGGCCAGATTTATATCCCAGAGATCAACTGGTGTTTGATGCTACTTTGCTTGGCTATTACTATTGGATTTAGAGATACAAAACGCATGGGAAACGCATCAGGTACGCTTTCTCCTGATGCACACCATAATTTATATGTATTCTAAACTAATTTTCTTTTCTCTTTACTCCCTTTCCTCTTTTGGTAGTTAAATTGAGTGGACATCAGTAGTTCAACTTTTTCCTTACTACTTGATGGAATGAATCAGTATGATGTACATTGGTCTGAAAACATCAGATCATTTCAAATACCCGAAAGGATTAGTTCGGTCCATTTGCATTTTTCAACAGATTCGAGATTAATATCTCACGGTGTTATTCTGATTTTAAAAAAACCAGTATATTAAAAGTATAGAAATCCTGATACTGTTTTTAATGGCTTTTAATTTTGATACTGTTTGGATGAACAGGCTTGGCTGTCATAACTGTGATGCTGGTCACCACTTGCCTAATGTCTCTAGTTATTGTGTTATGCTGGCATAAGAGTATTTTCCTAGCCATTTGCTTCATATTCTTCTTTGGGTCCATCGAAGCACTATACTTCTCTGCATCCCTGATCAAGTTCCTTGAAGGAGCTTGGGTACCCATTGCCCTCTCCCTCATATTTCTTATTATCATGTATGTGTGGCACTATGGCACACTTAAGAAGTATGAGTTTGATGTTCAAAACAAGGTGTCCATCAACTGGCTCCTTGGTTTAGGCCCCACTCTTGGAATTGTGCGGGTCAGGGGAATTGGCCTGATACACACTGAGCTTGTGTCTGGGATCCCAGCTATTTTCTCTCATTTTGTCACCAATCTCCCAGCTTTTCATCAGGTTGTGATCTTCCTTTGCGTTAAATCTGTGCCAGTGCCACATGTGAGACCTGAGGAAAGATTCTTAGTTGGTAGAATTGGCCCAAAAGAATATAGGTTGTATAGATGCATAGCACGGTATGGTTATCGGGACTTTCACAAGGATGATATTGAGTTTGAGAAAGATCTTATTTGTAGCATAGCAGAATTCATTCGGTCAGATACTTCTGAATCCGGCCCAGGATTTGAGAGTTTTGAAGACGACACAAAGATGACAGTTATTGGCACCTCAGCATCAAACTCTGAAGGTATAAGGATGTGTGAAGATGATCACAACAACAATAATTCTTCTCAGATTGAAGATAGCTTAGAAGTGAGGGTGGTTAAGTCTCCCGAAATAGTTAGGAAGCGAGTGAGGTTTGTTTTGCCAGAGAGTCCACTGATTGATTTGGGTGCAAGAGAGGAGTTGCAGGAACTAATGCAAGCGAGGGAAGGAGGAATGGCATTCATAATGGGTCACTCATATGTGAAAGCAAAGAGAGGATCAAGCTGGATAAAGAAACTTGTGATCAACTATGGGTATGATTTCTTAAGGAGAAACTCTAGAGGACCAACTTATGCTCTAAGTGTCCCTCATGCTTCTATCTTAGAAGTTGGCATGGTCTATCATGTCTGAATTTTGGTTACAAGTTATGCAGTTTAGCTTTACTACTATAGGTAAATCATACACAGTATAAATTGGTGGCATTTTTTTCTTGTTGTTCCTGGTACATAAATAAATAAAATTTCAGGAGGAAATATTCTTCCATCATGCAAGTATCCTAGTCTGAACTTGAGATGAAGATGAAGTGGGCAATGCATATTTTTGTGGGAGGTATTTTTTTTTTTTAATAGAGAACTTTGTATAAGAAAGTTAGTTGGATTGTGAATTGTGTAACTAAATGCCCTAGAACTTTGTAAGATGTGCTGATTTAGTTCCTCTGTGTATAATGTTTTATAGTGCTGAAAATTGATACAAGGATCCCTGTATGCAGTTTCTTCTACTTTTATATATAAATGATATCAGAGGAGTAAAATTGATTCATCTTATTGGATCAGCATAAAAAAACTGTATCAATTCATTTTTTAAGCATGTTATAATTTTTTTTTTATCTATTCTGACTTTATTTCAATCAATGTGTCATTTTCGTTTACTTTAAAAATAAACAAATAAATTTAAATAAAAATAAAAAGTAAATATATTTTTAAGAATTTCAAATAGATTAATGAAATTAATTTTAATTTTAAATATAATAATTTTATATATAAATTATAAATTCAAAACAAGGCTATTTAAATTGTAAGATAAATCAGTTGAATAAAAATTTGACTTAAATTACAACCTTTTTTAATTTGATATGTCCTATCTATTTTTTAGATCTGATTATTTTGGACAAATATGTTGTAAAAGTCTATTTTATGAGTTTGTAATTTAAATATCTTTTACCATGCACAAATGTTTGATACAATACATGCACAAACGGTGAGAGAGAGAGAGGAGCCAAAATTGATAGAAGGAGAAATGGAGCTATAAAAAATTCTCACCATCTCTTCCACTTGGTTGCTCAAGCTTACAAGGTAGATCTTATTCTTTTTCTGAAGATCCTAATCCTTCTCTTCCTTCTTTTCTTGAGCTTTTCGCGCTGTTAGAACTTCCAAAAATGTAGCCTTTCTTCATTGATGTTTTGAATTGGCAGTGGTTAGTGATTCAAAGCTTTAACATATGGTTGTTTAATTTTTTGGGTTTTGAGCTAGGAATCAACTTTCTAAGCATCTTTTCTTGCTGTATCAAGGATTGCAGGCTCGAACAATTTGGGATAGTTTAAGGATATTATAATATATTTAAACATCATTTGAACTGGTATAAATAATAAGGTAAGAAGATATTGATTGGTTAAGTTTGGATGTTAAAAGTGAGATCTAGAAAATTTTTACGAAAATGGGTGTAATTTGGAACTTTTATTATCAAAATTGACATTTTTTTTTTAATTATATAAATTGATAAGTTAGGTTAACATGACAAATTTTATTCTACGGGAGTCAGTCGTGAAACGATTTTGTTTAAACTGTAGTGAATTCTGATTCATATAAATTTTAATGTTGATGAAGAAGTTGTGTGAACCGATTACAACTTTTTTAATGTAATGTTTTTCTTTTTGAAATTTTAAGTGAAGTTGTTTCATGTTATAATGAATTTAGGTCTTTGTAATTAGAATTGAAGTCATGCCACCATGAGATGACTCTAATTACATGAAATTTACATAGATCACATGAATTCAATTGTTTGTGCATTACAAAGCTATGGACCTTTGGCACGATTTTACTTTAATTACGAGTTTTATTTTTTTTAATAAAATTTAGGAAAAATTGTCTATGTATTTAATCATTAGTATAAAATTTAGAAAAATTGTCTCTCTATTTAATCATGAGAAAGAACACTTGACAAAAATGTATTTAATCATGAGAAATAACACTTTACAAAAATGTACGAGGTGCTTCAAATTTTTTTTTTTATTTACCATTGATGTTGAATTTTACTGGAAAAGGCCCTGAAGTTTCCATTAACACACATCATAATAAATGCATCGTACTACATATATGTCTATCTTCGATTCCAGAACCACACATTTGTAATCCTAGTCAACGTGATATTGCTTTATTGTAGTCAGAGTAGTCTCTTTTGTATGGAAACACATCTGTTCAGAGAAGTCAAATTGAATGTTTTGACCTAGTCGACTGAACAATTGAACTTGTTGCATAGATGATGTCGATATAACATCTTCCTAAGATATTCATTCGTGTTTCTCCTCCTCTTCACTGGAATCATGAACCATATCTCTAATGATAGGTTCATCTTAAGTAATCCTATAACTTTCACCGATGTATCAAGAATCCATGTTAAACTGCTTGTTGGAATTTGTCGTTGGAATGTTGAGTGAAAAATTAATAATTTGAATGGACGTGTTTGCAATGCATAATGAAAAAGCTTGAGATATATAACATGGTCGTGAAACTTAAGTTTATTTTAAAGTAACATTCAATTCTTGATTAATTGATTACTATTTTATGTGATGACTATATAAACAAGTAATGTAGACATTGATGTACAAAATCTTGGTAGAGGCGATTAAAATCTTGAATTCATAGAAGCACATCCATGTCTGACTTGTTGCAAAAAAAGAAGAAACTAACAATCAACTTCAAATAACAAGTATACTTTCACATTTTTATATTAGACTAACATTTCTTTGAGTTTAGTTTGCTTTAATTTTATTTTTATTTTGATGAAAAGAATTCCTTTGATTGCACTTGCATGGTAACAAGAGGCAAGTCCTCTTCAGAAGATCTGTTGTTTGAGGAATCAATGGTTGAAGCCTAAATGGTTGAATTCAATCAAAACCAAACATTGAGCGACCATAATGCTTAAGCCAATTTTCTTATCAGATTTGAGGAATCATGTTGAAAAGGGAATTCACTCAGCCAAATAGAATCCGCTTGAGCCAAATTGCCACTAGATGAAGGGTGTTCTATGGATAGAATTTGCTCATGCCAATGCTAATTTGCCCAATGGAATAATTAAGGTGATAGGTGTACCGCCCTGGTAGTCGGAAGTGATGACGTGGCATCAAGCTACAGTATAGGCGTGTTGACGAGGCGCCAGGTTGGCAGAAGGGAAGGAAGTCGGGGGGCTCGTGAAGTCGCCAGTTATTAAGTTGGCGTGTTCCGATCTCCAGCATACCAGAACCGGCGATCACCGGGTTAAAGATGAAGTCGCCAGATGTAAACTCAGGCGACCTTGAGATTGGAGATCGCCAGAGAAAGCACATCGCCAGAGAAAGCACATCGCCAGAAATGAAGGTGGTGCAGATTATGAAGGCGGCCGGCGAGACCACAGGGAAGGTGTACGAAGGCACCCTAACTCGCCAGTTCCAGTAGAGATCACACTCCCAAGTTGGCTATGTACTGGGCAGTACCATGCATAGGTAACTTAGCAAAACGAGAGTAGAAGCAACGCCCAAGTCAAGGAGGCTCCAGATGATGGCACGTGTACAGTTGGATGCGAGCCACGTGTCCAAGTCTGTAACTGCCAGGAGAGAGAGAGTAACCAGGTATATAAGAGTTCTCAACGAACTTTTTGAGGTACGCACGTTCAGAATACATTCTTTACGCTTGCGAGTTATAGAGCTTACTGTGAGAGAGGATTTGCATGGTTCTTGTTCTCTTAGTATTTGGTGATTCGGTCACTGACTTGGGCGTTGGAGTGCGATCGGCCGCAGCGGCGCCGCTCTGTTTCTTTTGCAGGTTCTTTAGGTGGATCTCGTAGAGGAACGGAGGTTTGAAGCGGTGCACACGTCGATCCTTTGACGAGGCAGTTTCCAGCGCTCTGGTCAACAGGCAGGATCATCAGGCGCCCACCGTGGGGCCGTGTAAAACTTGCTCCCATCCACAGCGTGAGTTCTTGGAGGTTTTCGAAGTTTTCTGCGTGGTTGTGTGCTGGTGCAACCATCGTTCGCTGTTTGCTTGAAATTTGTTCGGTGAATTCGCGTTTTACACCGTTCGCTTGGGTTTTCGATCGGTGAAGTGAGGTTTTCCTACTGTTTTCGCGCGATTTGTTCGGTGGAGTTGAGTTCTTTCGCCCGTTCGGTTGTCCGTGGGAAGAGCAGTGGTTTCTGGTGAAGTTATAAGTTTCTTTGAAGGTTTGCGGTGTTCTTGAGTTTCCTTGCGAAGTTTCGCGCAATTTCTTCCGATTGATCGCTGAGTCGATCGTAGCTAAAGTAAGTGTTGTTCGCTGCATTCGGTGATTCGCTGAGTTTCATGAGAAAAATGAGAAGCAATCGCTCAAGTCCAGTTGCGCCCGTCGCTGCCGAAGGCGCCGCTGCCATGACCATGGCGCAGATGGCAGAGATGATGCGTTCGTTGCAGGCAACTGTGGAATCCTCACGCATAGAGCAGGCGAGAATGCATGAGGACCTGGTCGCCTCTCGCGCCAGGAATGAGGAGCTAAGCAAGGTGACTGAGGAGCTGCGTCAAGCTCTTCAGGAGCAGCAAGGGCGTTCTTCTGCTGAAGAGGTGGCGCCGTCGTCGCCACCTCGTGTTTTCCCTATGCCTTTTGTTCAGGCGATTACTGACACGCCTATTCCTACGAGCGTGGTTCCAGTTAAGGCTGTCTTTACCGGCGTGGAGGATCCAGAGGCCCATCTGACCACGTTCCATACGCAGATGATGCTGTCGTGTATTGCAAGATGTTCGTAAGCACGCTCCAGGGAACGACGTTGGAGTGGTTTGTGAGCCTACCTAACGGTCACATAACCAGTTTTCAGCAGTTCTCGAAGGTTTTCGTCGAGCAGTACATCGTGAACAAGGCACCGCCCAGGGTGTCTTATGATTTGTTTGATATTAGGCAGTACCAGGGAGAGTCCCTCATAGACTACCTGAATCGTTTTGGAGCACAGATGGTCAGATCGCCGGCCAAGGATGAAGAAATGCTGGTCTATGCATTCAAGAAGGGCGTGCTGCCAGGACCATTCTGCGAGGCCTTGATCAGGGCTCACCTTGCGACGTTTGCTGAGGTCAGGCAACTTGCGGTGGCTCACATCGCCGACGAAAGTGAGGTCGCTGAGAAGAGAGGGAGCGTGGCTCCCGCTAGGCCACGCGCCCAGACCAGGATCCAGCCGCAAAGGGTGCTGGAGACAGCGGCGGCAGCCAGGAAAGACCAGAGGGCTCGCCATCCCTATGATAGGAGGAGCAAGGGGAGGGGCCAAGGACGCCAGCAGCCAGCACGCCGGGAATACAATCGCCCGCCTAAGCACAAGTTTGTTATGGTCCAGGGCGGTGATCGCCCGAGAATCCAGGCCAAAACCTGTCGAGCAGTGGCTCGAGAAAGAGATCGGGGGAAAGATCTTCAAGCTGGGAAGATCTCTGGAGGTCGAGCTCCAGGACCAGATCACCAAGGTGATTGAGCGGCATCTGGACGCGTTTGCATGGTCCGCTTCGGACATGCCCGGGATTGATCCCGACTTCCTGTGCCATCATCTGGCGATGGACAGCTTGGTGAGACCAGTGCGACAAAGAAGAAGAAAGTTCAATGAAGAAAGGAGGCAGGCGATTAGAGATGAGACACAGAAGCTCCTTGCTGCAGGCCACATCAGGGAAGTCCAGTACCCTGAATGGCTGGCGAATGTCGTGCTGGTGAAGAAGAGTAACGGGAAATGGCGCATGTGCGTCGATTTCACCGACCTGAACAAAGCTTGCCCAAAGGATTCGTATCTTTTACCGAGTATAGACGCCCTGGTTGACAGTGCTGCAGGGTGTAAGTTGCTGAGTTTCCTGGATGCCTTCTCGGGGTACAATCAGATCAAGATGCATCCCATGGATGAAGAGAAGACAGCCTTCATGACGGAGAGGTCGTGCTATTGCTACAAGGTGATGCCGTTTGGGCTGAAGAACGTGGGGGCCACGTACCAGAGGTTGATGGATCGAGTACTTGCACCGATGCTGGGAAGGAACGTGCAAGCGTACGTCGATGACATGGTCGTGACCTCGCCGGAAAAGAGCAAGCACGTTGCCGACTTGGAGGAATTGTTCACAACGATCGCCAAGTTCAGATTGAAGCTGAATCCAGAGAAATGTATTTTCGGCGTGGAAGCTAGGAAGTTTTTGGGTTTCCTCTTAACTGAAAGAGGCATAGAGGCCAACCCTGACAAGTGTGCCGCCATCTTGGCGATGAGGAGCCCAGCTACAGTGAAGGAGGTTCAACAGCTAACAGGTCGGATGGCAGCCCTGTCCCGCTTCGTGTCCGCTAGCGGAGAAAAGGGCCATCCCTATTTTCAGTGCCTGAGGCACAACAATAAGTTTGTGTGGACGAAAGGGTGCGAGGAAGCTTTCGTCAAGCTGAAGGAGTATCTGGCGAGCCCGCCGGTTCTGTGCAAACCGCTGGTGGGAACCCCTCTCAGGTTGTATTTTGCTGTAACTGAGAGGGCGGTGAGTGCGGTGCTCGCCCAGGATCAAGATCAGGCTCAGAAGCCTATCTATTTTGTGAGCAAGGTGTTGCAGGGCCCCGAAACGAGATACCAGGCCCTGGAGAAGGCTGCGCTGGCTGTGGTATTTTCGGCGAGGAGGTTGCGCCACTACTTCCAAAGCTTCACAATACTGGTGATGACTGACCTGCCCATCCAGAAGGTCTTGAAGAAGCCTGACGTCGCAGGAAGGATGGTGAAGTGGGCAGTAGAATTGTCAGAGTTTGATATCAAATATGAGCCCCGAGGCCCGATTAAGGGGAAAATCTTTGCAGATTTCGTGGTCGAGCTCTCATCTGAGGCGACGCGAGTTGAAGGGGACGATTTCCGTTGGGTACTTTCGGTGGATGGATCGTCGAACTTGCAGGGCAGCGGTGCTGGAGTCATATTGGAAGGACCCAACGGCGTGCTGATCGAACAATCTTTGAGGTTTGCCTTCAAAGCCAGCAACAATCAAGCAGAATATGAGGCGCTGATCGCCGGGATTTTGCTGGCCAAGGAGATGGGAGCTAGGGTGCTGATGGCTAAGAGTGACTCGCTGCTAGTCACGGGGCAAGTAACAGGCGAGTTCCAGGCTAAAGATCCACAAATGGCGGCTTATCTGGAATATGTGCAGGAGTTGAAGAGTTCTTTTGCCTCCTTTGAAGTAGTGCATGTGCCCAGAGAACAGAATGCCCGAGCTGACTTGCTAGCTAAGCTCGCCAGCTCAGGCAAGGGGGGTAGGCAGAGGACGGTGATTCAAGAAACTCTGAAGACGCCGAGAGCATTTGTGGCAGATCACCTGGTCCTTCAGATCAGCAAGTCGACGGAGAAAGCCGCGAGAAGCCATAAGTCCCTGACGCAAGAAACTCTGAGATCGCCGAGAATTAGAGCTTGCCGGGGAGAGAAGGTGAACGTGATGCAGGTCTGCGCTACCCATGAGCCAGACACTTGGATAACCCAGTACAAGCGGTGCCTGGCGGATGGCCTTCTCCCGCTGGATCCGACTGAGGCTAGGAAGGTAAAGAAGAATTCTAGTAAGTACACCCTGATTGATGGCGATCTGTACAGGTTTGGGTTCACTCACCCGCTCCTGGAATGTATACATGGCGAGAAGTGCACGAGAATCATGGCGGAGCTCCACGAAGGTATATGCGGAAGCCACGTCGGGGGTCGAGCTCTGGCCGCGAGGACTCTCCGTGCAGGATACTACTGGCCATCGATGAGAGAAGATTGCAAGAAGTATGCCCAATGTTGCAAACAATGCCAACAGCACGCCGATTGGCATAAGGCGCCTCCCGAGGAGTTGAAGTCGATCTATAGCCCTTGGCCGTTTCATACCTGGGGAATCGACATCCTGGGACCTTTCCCGCTGGCGATCAGGCAGATGAAGTACTTGGTGGTGGCGATTGAATATTTCACCAAGTGGATCGAAGCAGAACCAGTGGCCCAGATCACCGCACACAAGATCGAAGGTTTTGTGTGGAAGAACATCGTGTGCCGGTTTGGAGTGCCTAAACGCCTGGTGTCAGATAATGGGACTCAGTTTGCGAGCCACCTGTTGAAGAAACTTTGCGAAGGGGTGGGAATTCAACAAGTGTTTGCATCCGTCGAGCACCCTCAGACAAATGGCCAGGTGGAGTCAGCTAATCGGGTGTTGTTGAGAGGTTTGAAGAGAAGGCTAGAAAAAGCCAAGGGAAGCTGGGCTGAGGAGGTGCCCCGTATAGTCTGGGCATACCATACCACAGAACAGTCAGGAACCCATGAGACCCCGTTCAGCCTAGTCTATGGGTGTGATGCGATGATTCCAGTAGAGATTCAGGAGAGCTCGCCGAGATTCCTGAACTTTGTAGAGGAAGACTCGAATGAAGAGAGAAGGCTGAACCTGGACCTACTGGATGAGGTCAGGGAAGAGGTGAGACTGAAAGCTGAGGCGGTAAAGAGAAGGATTGAACGAAGGTACAACTCGAAGGTGATGCCAAGGCAATTTAGAGAAGGCGACCTGGTGATGAGAAAAGCCCACCAGTACGAGATGGAGAATAAGCTGTCGCCTAAGTGGACGGGACCGTTCAGAATAACCGAGGCGCTCGGGAACGGCGCCTACCGCTTAGAGACACTGGAAGGAGGGGCGATCCCTCACACTTGGAACGCCACGCACTTGAAGTTGTATTACAGTTGAGAACTTTTGTAAGTAAAGACGAACACAAAAGTTATATTACAATGTTTCTGATAAAACAGTTTGAAGGGGGCACTCTTTTTTCCCTAAGGAGGGTTTTTAATGAGGCCACCCAATAAAAGAAGAGTTTACGAAGTATAAGGCGTTTTCAGATTGCATGCTTGCTGTTTTCCAAAAAGTTTTGAAGAAAGACCTTGTCACTTATACGTGATTTAAGGCGAGTAAAGATATATTGCATGCTTTCTAAAGAGTTTTTAAGTCCTCATCGTTTTTCGGCGATTGGAGGCATCAGTTAAAGTTTTAAGTCCTCATCGTTTTTCGGCGATTGGAGGCATCAATTAAAGTTTTTAAGTCCTCATCGTTTTTCGGCGATTGGAGGCATCAGTTAAAGTTTTAAGTCCTCATCGTTTTTCGGCGATTGGAGGCATCAGTTAAAGTTTTTAAGTCCTCATCGTTTTTCGGCGATCGGAGGCACCAGTTAAAAGACCTCAACGCCCTCGCGCGTCCTGAGGCAAGTTAAAGACCTCCTCGCCGTCGAGCGAGTGCAGGCGAGAAAGAGTGAAAGTCCTCAGTGTTTCTGGGGGCGAGAAGATGTAACCCCTGGAGCAATGTAGAGGCAAGTGAAAGTCCTCAGTGTTTCTGGGGGCGAGAAGATGTAACCCCGGGGCAATGTAGAGGCAAGTGAAAGTCCTCAGTGTTTTTGGGGGCGAGAAGATGTAACCCCCGGGGCAATGTAGAGGCAAGTAAAAGTCCTCCGTCTTTCTGGGGGCGAGAAGGTGTAACCCCTGGGGCAATGTAGAGGCATGATTCAAAGACCTTCTCGCCTGTGAGCGAGTTCAGGCGAGTAAAAGACCTCCTCGCCTATGCGCGAGTTCAGGCGAGTTAAAGACCTTCTCGCCTATGAGCGAGTTCAGGCAAGATAAAATCCTTCTCGTCTCGAACGAGTTCAGGTATGGTGTGGAGGGTGGAAGAAGTTCTGAGGGTGGCTAAGGTAGGTTCGAAGAGAACGCCTAGCCACCCGGTCTCTTGCTCTGAAGCACAAGGAGGTAGAGAAGGATCCGAAAGGCGTCTCTACCCCCAGATCAAAGAACAATGGCCAAGGCGTGAAGCCAGAAAGAAGCTGATTGCCAAAGTTTAAACAGAGGCGAAAAAGTTAAAAGACCCGTTTTGATGGAGCAGATCGGGTGAAGCAGTGTTTAAGCCAGTAGCTGAGTCAAAGTTTGTTGCTTGAGGAGTCTTTTTACGCTAAGGTTTATTGCCTTAAGTTACGAGTTGATAAACGTGATTATTATTCGAAGTTGAGGTGATTCGAAGCAGTTAAGTCAAAGGTCGTGCCTACAGTTTTCCTAAGTCTTTTCTTTGGAATTAAGCAAGCAAGGAAAGTTGAAGCAGTTAAAGAAGTCATAAGAGGAAAAACGTAGACTTTGTCATTAACAGTGAATATCAGTTCAAAACATATGTACGAAAGGACATAAAGTCTATTACAAGTTATAGTGCAAGGGAGAGTATGCAAGCGATGGATGAATTAAATTGATCAGTCTTCGGCGGGCACCACTTTTCCATCCACCACTTCATTATCCAGCGACACCATGCTGAGATCCAGGTCGGGGAACAAGCAGGCAAATTGTTCCCGTGCAGCTTCGAATCCAGCAGCCAGAATTTGAGCAGAGTTCAGCTTGAGTTCTTCAATCTGCTTCTGAAGTTCCTCAATCCGCTTCTAGAGACCTTCAGTTTTCTCTTTCAGCTCCTTATTCTGTTGCTCCAGCTCTTCAACCTGCTTCTTGAGTTGTTCGTTGGTCTCTTGAGCCTGGAGAAGGTCTTCAGCAACCTTCTTAGATTCCGCTTGCACTTGGGCCAATTCAGCAGTTACCTTTCCCTTCTCTTCGTTGGCCTTGGCGAGATCAGCTATGGTGTCGTCCCTTGCCTTTTCCACCTGCCCAAGGAGGGTCTCTCGCTCGGCTGACCTTTTCTCTAATTTTTGCACCTTGACGGCGTCGGCCTTCATGAGAGCCTCTAGGTCAGCCACCTTGACGCGGTAAGGCACAATCTTGCTCTCTAGTTCGATCTTTTCTTGAGCAAGCTGTTGCACTTTGTGGCGGAGATCAGTGGCCTCTTTGCGCGCCAACCTGAGCTCGGTGCTCATTGCGTCCTCCACTCGGGAGTGTTCAATCTCCGCCAGCGTCAAGTTGAAAGACAACTTCTCCACCTCAACCCTCATGGTGCTGTTCTCTGTCTTGAGGTTGAAGAGGTCGTCTTGGAGCCTCCTAGTAGAGCTTTCCACAGCTCTGGTGATGTTGGCTGGGATGTCTTCTGCTATCGTCTTTAGCTTAGCAGATAGAGGCTCCCACATCCTCGTGACCTCAAGGGGAAGGTTTGCTGCTTGTAGAGGCACTAGAGGCGCTGTGGGGGCCTGTTGTGGGTTTTCGTCGCCACCTTCCTTAGCTGGTTCTTCAACGGGCACTTCTCGGCGTGGTGACGACATCGGGGATTCAGTGATCAGAATCGGTGAGGTATGAGCGACCTCATCCCCGATTGGAGCAACCTCTGCGGCTGAGGCATTTGAAGGGGGACCCCCTCCGGCTGATATACGTGGCGTGGAGGCGCTCGGGGGGTCCTCCATGAAGTTTGGCTCTTGGGCCTCAACCGCGGGTGGCGCAGTGGCCAGCGGGATCGCTTGGACTGGTGAAACAGGAGCTTCTGGGGGTGGCGATGATGGAGGAGGAGCAGGTGTGGATGGTGGCGATGACGTGGGAAGAGGGGGTGGTGCAGGTGGTGAAGAAGGTGCCACCCTCTTCCTCTTTGTAACGAGGCCATCCTCGGTGACCTCGTCATCTTCTTCCTTATCCTCTTGGACTATCTGGGGAGCCTTCCTCTTAGCCCTCTTAAGGACGAGTTTCTTCCGCTGGGCGGCGGGTTGGACGTCGGAGGGTGCTGGGCCCTTAGGTGGCGATCGGCCCTGAGTGGCAGCGATCTCCACCATAGAGTTTGGCACTGCTTGAGAGCCCGTCGCCAGCCCGTGGGTTCGGGCGAGCGCCCTCAATTCAGCAAGCATGCCCTTGCCCAACATGTTATCTGCATGGAACGAAAATGCATGGGTTAACTCAAGGAGAAAATAAGCGCACAAGGCAGTATGCAGCAAAACAGATGATCGGTGCAGGAAAAATAAAACCAAAGTCTTGCGCATAACGCACAAGACGCCCAGAAACAGTCAAATAGAAGCAGTATTAAAACAGCAGTTTAAATGTTCTAACCTATTCGAATTTCGAGTTGGTCCACGTAGAATTCGAAGCATATCAGGGTGGTGGTAAGGAAAATGATGTTGGCATCCGCGACCCTTTTCCAGAAAAGGCAGAGATCTCGGTCCAACGCTCCCATGCTGTCAGGACTTCTGGGTCTCCTGAAGCAGCTCTTGGACTCTTTCTTCCCCTTGTCCACCCAGTACAAGGGGAAGCCGTCGAGTAGGGAGTCGTCCTTGTCGTTGGGGCGCACTTGGATGAACTTCCCTTTCCAGTCCTTATAGGATTGCTGGAAGATGGAGAAGATCGACCTCCCAGCAATCGCATTCAAGGTAATCCACAGGCGGTCTCCTGGGTGCTTGGCTTCAAAGAGGAATAGAAATACGTCCACGGATGCTGGCAACCCCAGATGGTCGCACATCACTTGGAACGCTCGCACGAACGCCCAACTGTTGGGATGGAGCTGGGCGGCGGCGATGTTAAGCTCGGTAAGGAGCTCCCTTTCGAAACGGGTGAAAGGGAACTTGAGCTTCACCTTCTTGAATAAGGTCGTGTAAACGAAGCAGAAGGGCCCGTCAGCACTCACCCTGTCATCAGCACAAACAGGCAGATCGGGGGGGCAAGGTAGCACTATCATCTTTTCGTCGTGCTCCTTATGAAATGATTGATGAAGCTCATCCCCCTTAGTCAGCCGCAAAACTGCTCCCGCAGTGTTCACAGAAGATGTCTCCCTCAGGAAGGTCGAGTTGGCCCAGGGATACAGGGTTTTGAAGTCTGGCAAGGGAACGGGGGCTCCTCCGGCGATAGGTGGAGTCGCCTGGGCCAGGTTAGGGCGGGACGACGCAGGCCTCTCAGCCTGGGAGGATGAAGCGCCACGAACTCGTGGTGGGTCGTGTGCTTGAGAAGGGGGGTTTCTTGATGAAGGAGGAGGATTCGGGGTGATCTTTGTGCGAGTCATTGTTGCAGCTGCAAAGGAAGAAGAAAAGGAAAAATGATCAGGGGTTACAAAGGCTGACTCGATCATGGAAGGAAGGTGAAAAACGAACGAACGTAGGTTCGTTGCGATGATTGACGAAGCCCTAAGTTACGTAGAAGGAGAAATGGAAAAAGCAACCCACAGCGTATGCACCAGACAGTTACAGGATGATGCGAATCGGTTAAAATGCAAGAAAAACCAGCAGAAGAAGGAAAGTAGGTACCTTTCGATGATCAGGAAGACAATGAAGGTTGATGATGGTTCAGGATGTTGGAGAGCGCTGAGAGTTTTTTGCAGAAGAAGGTGAGAGCGTTCGTGAATGCGAGGGAAAGTGATGGAACAGTGTTGAGTGAAAATGGGTTTAAGAGTTTTTTCGAAAATGGGTTTGGGAAGCGCAAACGATAACTGAAGGTAACCGTTGATGAAGCCACGTGTCGAGTGATGGACGAGGGGTTTGGTGGAGCGTCAGAGCAGCAGAAAGTACGACCGCTTGGAATTCTGCGTCAGTGCCACGTAGACCGGTGTTGACGTGACTCTTTCAGTCTTTTCGCTGGACAAGTCTTCGCTTAAGACTGGGGGGCTTGTGTACCGCCCTGGTAGTCGGAAGTGATGACGTGGCATCAAGCTACAGTATAGGCGTGTTGACGAGGCGCCAGGTTGGCAGAAGGGAAGGAAGTCGGGGGGCTCGTGAAGTCGCCAGTTATTAAGTTGGCGTGTTCCGATCTCCAGCATACCAGAACCGGCGATCACCGGGTTAAAAGATAAAGTCGCCAGATGTAAACTCAGGCGACCTTGAGATTGGAGATCGCCAGAGAAAGCACATCGCCAGAGAAAGCACATCGCCAGAAATGAAGGTGGTGCAGATTATGAAGGCGGCCGGCGAGACCACAGGGAAGGTGTACGAAGGCACCCTAACTCGCCAGTTCCAGTAGAGATCGCACTCCCAAGTTGGCTATGTACTGGGCAGTACCATGCATAGGTAACTTAGCAAAACGAGAGTAGAAGCAACGCCCAAGTCAAGGAGGCTCCAGATGATGGCACGTGTACAGTTGGATGCGAGCCACGTGTCCAAGTCTGTAACTGCCAGGAGAGAGAGAGTAACCAGGTATATAAGAGTTCTCAACGAACTTTTTGAGGTACGCACGTTCAGAATACATTCTTTACGCTTGCGAGTTATAGAGCTTACTGTGAGAGAGGATTTACATGGTTCTTGTTCTCTTAGTATTTGGTGATTCGGTCACTGACTTGGGCGTTGGAGTGCGATCGGCCGCAGCGGCGCCGCTCTATTTCTTTTGCAGGTTCTTTAGGTGGATCTCGTAGAGGAACGGAGGTTTGAAGCGGTGCACACGTCGATCCTTTGACGAGGCAGTTTCCAGCGTTCTGGTCAACAGGCAGGATCAATAGGTATATCTTTAATTTTTGTTAGAATGGATGGCTTTAAACTAGAGGGGGGGTGAATGGTTTAAAGAGGGTTTTCACAAACTTTTAAGTCAAGAATGAAATTACTTCAATAAACAATTGATAAGGAATCCAGTTTGCCAAATCAACAAGCAAAAACAACAGCACCAGAAAAACAATCGGTTGTTTCGCAGAAACAATCGGTTGTTTATACCAGTTTGCAAATATTAAAACTGAATTTAAAGAGACTAAGGATAGAGAGAATGCACACAGATGTTTATACTGGTTCACTCTAAACCCAGAGCTACATCCAGTCTTTTCAGAAACCACTTAGGAATACCACTAAGCAATCAAACCTAGATTACTTACAACACAACCAAGAAAGTGACCTTGATCCCCTCAAGACACACACTTCTCTTGGCCAACACACCAACACTAAGAATGTTGATCTTGATCCCCTCAAGAACACACAACACTTATCAGCAAACACTCAAACAAACTTGTTCTACAGAATACAAGGATTACACTTGTTACAGAAGCAAATATGAAATCAATACAAGCAGAAATCCTATCTCACACTCTTTGATCAATCACAGTCTCTAAGCAATCTCAACTCTTTGAAAAACTCAAAAACTTATGTTCAAAATCTTATTACTCAAAACTGTTTTTCTGAATTTATTCAAAAATATTGTTTGTTATCAAATCTTAACAAACTTATTCATTGCATTTGATGATTGGTCAAAGCATTTAAAGATTGGAGCGTAAACAGTTAAAGCATTTAAAGCTCAGTCAAAGCTAAAACAGTTTTTCTGTTATGGTACCAAAACAAACAATCGGGTGTTTCCTCGAATCAATCGGTTGTTTTGGTTTCAACAACTCAACCATTTGAAAAACAGTTTTCAACCTTTTCTCAAAACATCTAAGTATAAAACAATCGGTTGTTTCGACAAAACAATCGGTAATTTTTCACTTAGTTTGAAAAACACTTTTCTTTTAAAAGATTGAGAATGCCTATGCTTTGGATTCAATCTAGAGTGGATTACAAAACTCAAACTACCCCAGATCCTAACTAAGACAGCTCAGAAACAACAAGCACAGCCAAGCCTTCAACATCCTTCAAAGGGTTTGGATTCTTCAAAGCTTGAACACCACTTGGTTCAACAATTTTCTCCAGCCATTTTCATTTCGCTTAAGCTATTTTAATAGAGGAAAAAATAATCATCTCTAGAAAGCATTCGCTGAAGTTGATGGGAATGCACTGGGCGGATTTTTAGAAGTAGTTGTTATGTTTGAAAATTTGAATGAATTCGTTGAAAAAATAGGATGCGCTCAATGCAGCTCTCGAGGTATGTATAAGCAATTTAAATTGATCAATTTTTCAACTTTACCTTTTAACCTCTTCCATAACCCTCTTTGGCCTAGAAAATTTAACTGACTTAGTTTATCGAATTTCTCTAAAATTCTACTTCACTTTGAGGGAACTACACTGATTGTACATCATCAAAAGCTTCAATCCAGGTAAATACATTTTCCTTCCTATCAATTCTTGCAACGCATAAGGATATACTCATTGCATTTATACATGTCCGACTTAGGATCCTTCAGTTGCATGTTGATTGATAGTTTCACCTTAATCCACCATTGACCTTGCATGAATTGTTCAAATGTGAATTAACACATGGTTTTGATTAAAACTCTTAAAAATAGGGTATTGAGACCCTTGATGGTTCAATCCCTCGTGTAGCTAGACTCCTATAGAAGGAGAAAAATGGTTTATTTGTATTAATGAGGATTGCAAATTGAAAGGGAAAAGGTTCACACATAACAGTCCTTCTTCAAAGAAAAGGAAAGAAATTGCACCTTCATGTAGGGATAGATGGGCAATTCCACCTTCTTCAAAGAAGTAGAAGCAACAAGACAAGCAAGTGATGAAGCTGAACAATAGGAAAAAAATAAGGTTCTTGACTAAAGCAAAACAAGGGTTGAGTTGCTGCCAAGAAAGTTTAAAGACTTTAAAACATAAGTCCAAAGGAGGCAGTGGGATAAACTGATCAATCCTTGTCCCTATTATCATGAAGATAGAATGAGGGAGTTCTCTGCTAATTCCTACCCTGCCAATTTTCTTAAAACAATTTAAATAAAAGAAATTGTAATAGATCCTCTATCACATAAAGCTAGGTAGACGTTTAAAGTCTACTTATGATCTTTAAACATTACATGTACTAAAAAAAAACATGTTCGTTGGTTTATACAACTAACTATTCATAAATGGTTTATTGACAGACCGTCTAAAAGTGAGTAGATCATCTAGGATCTCAATAAGTAATGGCTTGGGGCAACCAATCTTCTTTCATATTAGGGTCCTTTCGAGTTCTTACAATTGGAATTGAGAATGCTTTGAAAATTTATAGAGTTGATTACAATGTTTTGCAAAAAAAAATTAATAATTAATTTATTAAAATCCTTATGTAAAATGTTTATATGTAATGGAAACCTTTAGTTACATGCAGATGAAGTTAACATTGCATATGGATTACATTGTTTGAAATTTTCCCACCCCAAAAGATTTTGTAAGAATTCTTTCTATAAATAGAATGTAGAACATGGAAGTTTTGATGAACCAAATCTGTGATGAAGGCTTGATGCTTTCCTACTTTGATTGAAGCTTAGTTTTAGGGTGTTTAGAATTTTTGTAAAGATCATTCTTAATTCTATGCACAAGCTAAATCAATCTGTTTTAAAAAAGACAAATGTTTTTCTAAGCAAAGAGAAAAATAACCGGTTGAATTCACGATATAATCGGTTGTTTTACACTTAGCTTATTTGAAGGTTTTCAAAACTATTTTTGACTAACTGTCAAAACCAATTCAACCGGTTAAAACGACATTTCAATTGGTTGATTGTCACATTTCTTAACAACTTTTCAAAAACCTGTTAAATCTGTTTTCAGTTGAATTAAAACTGATTTGGCTCATGATTAACTACCTAAAACAACTAGATTTAAGAGCTATAAATATGGTTTCTCTTTGTATTAAAAAACACACAGAAAGTGAGATTGAAAACGTTTTTTAGAAGATATTTGATTCAAAGTTTTGCTGCATTGGTTCAAGAACTGATCTTAGGAGCTCTGTGATTCCTGAAATACTAGGTGTAATATATTTCTTTTTTATTCTTGTAATTGTTACTTTTCTATACTTGTAAAGTTTGTAAACCTGTAAGGTCAGATGGTGTTCTGACTGTGGTTGTGTGAAAGGAAAAGAGGGTAAGTGTTCTTGGGTTATCCAGATCACCTCTTTGTGGCTTTGAGTGTGTGTAATATGTGATTGATTGCTAGTGGAAAACCCAGTGGTTGTTTTGGGGACTGGATGTAGCTCAGAGGTTGACTGAACTAATATAAATTGATGGTGTAATCTCTCTCTCTCTCTCTCTCTCTCTCTCTCTCTCTCTCTCTCTCTCTCTCTCTCGCACACACACACACACACACACACTCACTCATTATAAATTGTTTGATTTGATTTTGTTGTTTATGTTGCTATAAACAACCGGTTAAAGTGAAGTTTCAACCGATTGTTTCTTTGCAAACAGTTTCAATTTTTTTTTTGTTTGGCTTCCTTGATTACTCTCTATGTGATTGTTGATAAAACTTCATTCTTATCCAATCTTTGCAAAATTTTTTTTGTCAAACAATTCACCTGCCCTTCTTGTTTAGGTCATTAATTCTAACATAGAAGCTACGAAATTAATTTAGTGTTACCTACGAAAAACTCAATATGTATGATAAATTTACGTACGGATATTAATTCATACAAATATTTGTCTGTAAATCGTAATATATCTATGGATCTAAATCCTCCAGTAAATATAAAGAAAAAACAAAAAAGTTGCTTGTAGTGTCAAGAGTCATCCATGTGTTAAAAAAGATGTAAGTGCAATTATTAGCTTAAATATGTTTCTGTCCACACTAGGTGTCATTACTTTTTGCTTTTACACTAAGAATTATTTTTTCTTGTATTCGCATTGCTTGAAACCTATTTTCTTTTCATTTTGGACAAACCATATGCTTTTCAAAGGATGTCAAGTCTATCTTATAAACTACACATGAATAAATGAAATACAAATTAATTTGTGAGCATTTTTTAGTGTCTTTAGAATGTTATACTCTTGTTTTGATTATTATCTTGAAAAGAGTTTCTTCAAGTGGTGAAGTTATTCTTGAGATGTTCTCGTTTGGGTGGTGTGTTATTTTCATCTTCTTCTTTAATTCATCTTTGTTATCTCCATTGCAACTTGTTCATATACTTTTACTTTTCATCCTTGAATGTTACAACCATGGTGATGCTTTCATAAAGCTTATCATCCTATTTTATGGATTTTTAATTCTCCAAAAACATCTGTTGAGTTGATAAATCCATATCCTTGTAAGTGTTGGTTATTAATTCATATTTTATTATTATTAATTCTGATTTTATTACCCTTAAACTATTTTATCGTTATATTGCATTAATGGTTAGTTTACAGGCATGTTAGTATTCCTATTTTATAACTTCCAATAATTGTAATTTTATTATATATATGATTGAGTAAATCAAAATGAATAAGACCAGTTTTGCAATTTTGTGCAATTACGTTCAATCAGTTGCTACAACCTTTTGCCTTCTCTTACTTCCTTCAATTAGTTCCTACAACTGGTATCAAGAGCTAGTCTGTTATCATGAACTCTACCCAATTATCAGTCCCTATCCTTGATAGAAAAAATTACAATCAGTGGTGTGTGCAAATGAGAGTTTTGTCTGATTATCATGAGTTATGGGAAGTCGTTGAGAGTAGAGTGACTGCATTAGCTGCTAATGCAATTGAGGCACAACGAGTAGCGCATCGTGATCAGAAGAAGGACAATAAGGCTTTGTATCTCATCCATCAAGGGATGAATGATGAGACGTTTGAGCATATAGAAGGAGCAACAACTGACAGTGAGGCTTGGACAATTTTGTCAACCAATTATAAAGGTGATGACAAGATCAAGAGGGTGCGTCTTCAAACCCTAAGACGCCAATATGAACTGTTGCAGATGGAAACCACAAAGACTATTGATGTTTATATAAATAAAGTTATTGCCTTGACAAATCAGATGAAGACCAATGGTGAAACACATTCGGAGCAGACAAAGGTGGAAAAGATTTTGAGATCTTTAACTCCCAAATTTGAACATGTTGTTGCCACAATTGAAGAGGCCAATGACATTTCAAAAATGACAGTAAGGTTATTGTCTGGTTCTCTACGAGCGCATGAGCAGCGGATGAATGACAATAAGATTCAAAAACCAATTGAACAGGCTTTACAAGCACAAGCCTCAATTGGTAGCTCCTATCATAAACATGGTAGCTATTTCAACAAAGGTCGTGGTGGCCAGAATCATGGAAGCGCTTGGTGCGGGGAACGTGGTTGCAGAGGACGAGGAGACATTTATAATAAATCAAATGTTGAGTGTTATAATTGCCATAAACGTGGCCATTATGCAAATGAGTGCAGATCAAAAGGTGATAATCATGCTGCCAATTGTGCTCAAGAAGAGAGTAATCACGTACAAGATGAAGAGGATCATACAGTACTAATGGCAGCCACATCAAATGAAACCCCAAACAATCAGACTTGGTATTTGGATACAAGTTGCACGAATCATATGTGAGGTAAGAATGAGTTGTTTGCAGATTTGGATGACTCATTTCGCACAAAAGTGAAATTCGGTGATGGCAGGTTCGTTCCGGTGACTGGAAAAGGGCGAATTCTTATTACATCGAAGAATGGTGATCACAGGTACATCTATGATGTTTTCTATGTACCTGATATGAAAAGTAATTTTTTGAGTATGGGTCAGCTGGCCGAGAAGGGTTATGTGATGCACATAGTTGAAAATAAATTATCAATTTTTGATAAAAAAAGGTAGTTTGATTCTTAAATCTTTTTTATCAAAAAACAACATGTTTCTAGTAGATATTCATATGGGTGATTTCAAGTGCTTGAATGCAAAAGTGAATAATGAATCGTGGTTATGGCATTTACTTTTTGGGCACTTCAATTTCCAGAGTTTGGAAAATCTCTCCAAACGAAATTTAGTAAATGGTTTACCCCATATTCATCATCCTGATCAACTGTGTGAGGCTTGCATTTTTTGAAAGAATCACAGGATACCATTTGTTAAGGAGTCTTGGCATGCAAAATTTCCTTTGGAGCTTGTTCATACAGATGTTTGTGGCCCAATGAACATATCATCAGTTGGAGGTAATAAGTATTTTTTAACCTTTATTGATATTTTTCAAGGAAAACCTGGATTTATGTATTGAAAAGCAAGGATGAGGTATTCCACTGCTTTAAAATATTTAAAGCATTTGTTGAAAGAGAGAGTGGCAAACAAATTAAGATGGTGCATGGTGATGGAGGAGGTGAGTACAAGTCTAATGAATTCAAGAGGCACTGTGAAGAACTAGGGTTGCAACATAACATAACTTGTCCCTACACACCTCAACACAACGAAGTTGCCGAGAGAAAGAATAGAACAATCATGGACATGGCGAGGAGCATGCTTAAAGCGAAAGGTATGCCAAATTATTTTTGGGCTGAGGCCGTAACATGTGCGGTATATTTGATAAATAGATCACCCACTCGGAGTATTCCTAACATAACTCCGATTGAGGCATGGAGTGGATTCAAACCCAATGTGCGACACTTGAAGGTATTTGGGTCAATTACTTATGCTCATGTCCCCAAGGCAGCAAGATCGAAGTTGGATGATAAGGTAGTGAAGACCATTTTCATTGGATATAAGGATGGGGGATACAAACTGTACAATCCAATGACAAAGAAAGGGATTATCAGTCGTGATGTTACATTTGCCGAAGATGAGGAATGGCAATGGAATGCAACAACTGAAATGGATTAAAAAAAACGATATATTTATGTTTTGAATGATGATGTGGAAGATGGAGTCACTTTTGAAGCACTTGCAGTTCAATATGAAGCACCTGAAGTTCAACCTGAACCTGTAATTCAACCTGAAGTTGCAACTCCAATTGCAACTATGAAGGAGCGACCAAGAAGGCAGCAACGACAACCTATACATCTTCAAGATTGCGAAGTAAATCTTGATGATGAAGTTGATGACAATGGAGATTTGGTTCACTTTGCTTTTCTTGTAGAATCAGAACCTATGAGACTTGTCAATGTCATTCAACACCCCAAATGGCAAAAGGCTATGAATGAAGAATTGAGGCGATTGAGAAAAACAATATCATGACTCAAATTGGGAAGATTGTTCCAAATCAGAATTAAGGGAGGATGTTGGTTATTAATTCAGATTTTATTATTATTAATTCTGATTTTATTACCCTTAAACTATTTTACCGTTATATTGCATTAATGGTTAGTTTAGATCTGTTAGCATTCCTATTTTATAGCTTCCAGTAATTGTAACTTTATTATATATATGATTGAGTAAATCAAAATGAATAAGATTAGTTTTGCAATTTTGTGTTGCTACAACCTTTTGTCTTCTCTTATTTCCTTCAATTAGTTTCCTACAATAGGATTTTGTATTAAATTGTTAAGTTCTAGATAATCCAGTGTATGTCTAGAAGCATTAGACTATTTCTTAGTAAAAAGTTTTAATATTAGTTATTATGAATAAAGTTGAATTAATCTTTAAATTGTTTACGAAACTTTCTAGCATGTTCTTTGTTTAGCATGTGACCACGATTCACAGAGAGGAGCTGCTCGCCGGTAGAATCGTGCACGAGAGTGGCATAGGTTGGGAGGCACCACGGTTTTCATGATTTCAGGGGAGAATGGCATAGGGAATGCTCTCGGAGGCAATGGTGGCATCGACATCCCTTCTTCAACTGCGCGTTCCTTCTGCGCCTGTAACGTCCTTCTCAGCTCCTCATTAACGCGATTCAGCTCATCATTCCTACTCTACGATGCAGCCAACTCCGCCTACATCTTCTCTTGTTCAGCTCTCGACGCTGCGACATTGTCCTGCAGCGCACGCATCATCTCCAGGACCTGCGCCATCGTCACAGCTCCTTCCTCACCAAATGGCGCAGGTGATGTTTGTCTTGTTCTCCTCATTTTCTCAGCAAAAACTTTGAGAAATTTCAGAAACTTTGGTGTGGATGTGACCACGATTCACAGAGAGGAGCTGCTCGCCGGTAGAATCGTGCACGAGAGTGGCCTGAGGGAGTTAGTAAACCGGTCAGTGATTGGTGACTCTCTTAACCCATTACGTGCATGACATCGTGAAGGGGAAATCGTTTATGCAAAGAGCAATGCTTGGTGAGTGTGCCTAGTCCAGCCACACCTGGCGTTCTCCTGGGAGTGTGCCATTCACCCAGATCGAAGAAACGCGCTAAGTTACTCCGCAAGGGAATAACTTAGGCGCACACAAAGATGCGCTAGAGCCCTTCAGGTAGTGGCACGTGTACGATTAGATGTGAGTTGCATGCCTCCACGTGTCACCATCTGAGAGGGGCGCGACCAAGATAAAGGTGCACTCCGCGTCGTGAAAGGTACACACAGAAAACACAGACACCCACGTCTTTACTGATGGTGGTACGTTTTCGCACAATAGCGTAACAGAATTCTGACACACGCAGAGGATAGTGTAACAGAATTCTGTTAGGCACAGACATAGAGAGAGAGAATCAGAAAGAGATTGAGTGAGATTATTTTTGTTGGTGGTTCTGTGACCTAACTTGAGCGTCGGAGTGCAAACGGCCGCTAGAGGCGCCGTTTGTGTGTTTTGCAGGTTGCGTTTGAAGTTCCCGGAGAAGGTTCTAAGAGCATTCTTGCAGATAGCACAGTTGCATAGGCGGGGTAAGGAAGCGACAAAGCAATTCCTCCACGCTAGAGTTGGCGACAGGATCATTTGGCGCCCACCGTGGGGCCCTGTGAATCGTGGTCCCATCCACACCAAAGTTTCTGAAGTTTCTCAAAGTTTTTGCTGAGTTTTTGCTGAGAAAATGAGGAGAACAAGACAAACATCACCTGCGCCATTTGGTGAGGAAGGAGCTGTGACGATGGCGCAGGTCCTGGAGATGATGCGTGCGCTGCAGGACAATGTCGCAGCGTCGAGAGCTGAACAAGAGAAGATGTAGGCGGAGTTGGCTGCATCGTAGAGTAGGAATGATGAGCTGAATCGCGTTAATGAGGAGCTGAGAAGGACGTTACAGGCGCAGAAGGAACGCGCAGTTGAAGAAGGGATGTCGATGCCACCATTGCCTCCGAGAGCGTTCCCTATGCCATTCTCCCCTGAAATCATGAAAACCGTGGTGCCTCCCAACCTGGTGGGAGTGAAGGCGTCGTTCACGGGGGTAGAAGATCCAGAAGCGCATCTGACGACGTTCCACACTCAGATGATGCTGTCTGGGGGCTCAGATGCCGTGTACTGCAAGATGTTCATGAGTACACTGAGTGGAATCGCCATGGAATGGTTCGTGAGTCTGCCAGAGGGTCATATCACGTCCTTCCATCAGTTTTCGAAGCTTTTCACTGAGCAGTACATCGTTAACAGAGCACCTTCAGTGGTGTCGTACGATCTGTTCGATGTACGCCAATATCAAGGTGAGTCGCTGAAAGACTACCTCAACCGCTTCGGAGCACAAGTGGTTAGATTGCCCAGCAAGGACGAGGATATGCTGGTGCATGCGTTTAAGAAGGGAGTGCTGCCTGGTCCCTTCAGTGAGTCGCTCATCAGGAGCCATCCCAGCACCTTTGTGGAGATCCGACGACGCGCGGTGGCGCACATAGTGGCAAAGACAGAGGTTTCTGAGAAAAGAGGAAGTGCTGCACCACCGAAGCCGCGTGGAGGACAGGGGAAGCAACAGCAACAGCAGCAAGCGAGGGTGCATGAGGCAAAGGAGGGAATAAAGGTGCAGGGGAAACCTCGTCCTTATGCACCCAGGAAGGACCAGGGCAGGGGGCGTGCAAGGGAGAATAATGCACCCCCAAGGTAGGAGTTCATGGTGGAGTTG
Organism: Phaseolus vulgaris; assembly: GCF_000499845.2. Lineage (NCBI taxonomy): Eukaryota > Viridiplantae > Streptophyta > Magnoliopsida > Fabales > Fabaceae > Phaseolus > Phaseolus vulgaris. The sequence goes on along the minus strand of NC_023752.2, from coordinate 33,096,815 downwards.
GCGGATCTGATCGCCCTTCCTGCCATAGCTGCAAGACTCCGAGTACCAGAGAAGATAGATAAGGTACTTGGGAGGAAGAAGAACGAGTGGTGTGAGTTTCACCAAGCCTTTGGCCACACACTCCACTCCTGCTTGGCGTTGGGACACCAGCTGGCGGAGTTGGTAAAGTCTGGTTTCCTGGCAGATTACCTGCGGGAGGCGCAGGGTGATCGCACATCGGGGGCCCAGGCAGGAGAACGGCAGCATGAAGTCCCTGTGCACAGGGAGGTGCAAACGATTGCGGGAGGCTTCTCCGGTGGGGGGTGCACCGCATCACAAAGAAAAAGGTATAATCGATCGGTTATGGCCGTGGACTCGGTAGACGAGGGCCATTTCCCCGAGGTAGACATCACTTTCAAGAAAGCTGATCTACGGGACGTTGTACCGCACGACAACGATCCTGTGGTCATCTCCCTCATCACAGCAGGAAGGTGAGTGCACAGAGTGCTCGTAGACCAAGGGAGCTCGGCAGACGTCATGTTCAGGCCGACGTTCAACAAGTTGCAGCTGTCCCCCGATCAACTAAGGCTGTATACCGGGTGTCTTTACGACTTTGCAGGGGATCAGGTAGAGGTGCGGGGGTACATTGAGCTGAGGACGACGTTCACCGATGGAACCACAGCCCGCACCGAAAGGATAAAGTACTTGGTGGTGAACGCCCCTTCTGCGTACAACATCTTGCAGGGAAGGCCAACACTCAATAGGTTGGGTGCAGTGCCATCGACGAGGCACATGAAGCTGAAGCTGCCGTCGATGGAGGGGACCGTAATAACCATCAAGTCAAATCAGGCTGAGGCTAGACGCTGTTATGAGAACAGCCTCAGGCAGAAGAGGAGCATATGCCATGTCACCTCAACACCACCACCAGGTGTGCTCGAAGAGCGATCGGTGGTTAGGGGAACGCATGGCGATCGGGAGATGGAGGATGCTACGCTGGGGGGCTCCCAGGTAGCTCAGGTGGAAGCGGAGGAGGAGGGCTTGATCACTCCTCGCGAGTCAGGGATCGCGAGGGCGGTCATCGCCAGCGAGAGAAGACCCCACCCAGCTGAGGGGTGGGTAGAAGTAGATATAAGGGGGAAAAGGTTCAAGTTGGGAGGATCGCTCGTTGAAGAAGAACGAGGGCTGATCGCCGGGGTGATCGAGAAGCACATGGGCGCGCTCGCATGGTCAGCATCTGACATGCCAGGAATCGACCCTGACTGCCATCGCCTGTCGATGGATCCTAAAGTTCGACCTGTGCGTCAGAGGCGAAGGAAATTCAACGAAGAAAAGAGGAAAGTGATCCACGACGAAGCGCAAAAGCTCCTTGCCGCATGGCACATAAGGGAGATCCAGTACCCTGAGTGGCTAGCGAACGTGGTACTGGTGCAGAAGCCAAACGGCAAGTGGAGGATGTGCGTGGACTTCACTGACCTCAACAAGGCATGCCCCAAAGATTCTTACCCTCTACCCAGCATAGACGCTCTAGTGGATAGCGCATCAGGGGGAAGCTACTCAGCTTCTTGGATGCATTCTCAGGATACAACCAGATCAGGATGCACCCCAGGGATGAATGCAAGACCGCATTCATGACTGAACGGTCTTGCTACTGCTACAAGGTAATGTCGTTCGGGCTGAAGAATGCGGGGGCTACCTACCAGCGACTTATGGATAGGGTGCTCTCGCCCATGCTCGGGAGGAACGTGCATGCATATGTAGATGACATGGTGGTCACATCCCGAGAAAAGAAGCATCATGTGGCCGATCTGGAGGAATTATTCACCACCATCGCCAAGTACAGGTTGAAGCTGAACCCTGAGAAATGTATTTTTGGCGTGGAGGCTGGGAAGTTCTTGGGTTTCCTCCTGACAGAGCGTGGAATCGAAGCTAATCCAGAGAAGTGCGCAACAATCGTGGCGATGAGGAGCCCAACGACAGTGAAGGAGGTGCAGCAACTCACCGGTCGGTTGGCAGCATTATCCCGGTTTATGTCCGCTGGAGGGGAGAAAGGTCATCCGTACTTCCAGTGTCTTAAGCGCAACAGCATATTCCTTTGGACACAGGAGTGCGAGGAGGCCTTCATCAAGTTGAAGGAGTACCTGGCAAGCCCACCGGTCTTGCGTAAACCACAAGTGGGCACCCCTCTTCGTCTATACTTTGTTGTGACGGAGAGAGCAATCAGTTCAGTCCTGGTGCAAGAGCAAGATCAGGTTCAGAAGCCTGTGTACTTTGTGAGTAAGGTACTGCAAGGCCCTGAAACAAGGTACCAAGCCCTCGAGAAGGCTGCCCTGGCAGTGGTATTTTCAGCAAGAAGACTCAGACATTATTTCCACAGCTTCACAGTAGTGGTAATGACAGATTTGCCCATCCAAAGGTGCTAAAGAAACCAGATGTAGCGGGAAGAATGGTCAAGTGGGCGGTGGAATTGTCAGAGTTCGACATTCAGTACGAGCCCCGAGGACCGATAAAGGGGCAGGTGTTCGCCGACTTTGTGGTCGAGCTGTCGTTGGTCGCGACACCTTCAGAAGGTTTAGACTTCCGATGGGTATTATCAGTGGATGGCTCCTCCAACCAGCAAGGGAGCGGCGCTGGGGTCATCTTGGAAGGCCCGAACGGAGTGCTGATCGAGCAGTCCCTCCGCTTTGCCTTCAAGGCTAGCAACAATCAGGCGGAGTATGAAGCCCGGATTGCAGGAATGTTGCTAGCAAGGGAAATGGGAGCAAGAAGTCTGGTTGCTAAGAGTGACTCTTTGCTAGTCACCGGGCAAGTTACAGGGGAGTTCCAGGCGAAAGATCCCCATATGGCAGCTTACCTGGAATACGTACAGCTCCTGAAGACGTCCTTCACCGACTTTGAACTAGTTCATGTGCCGAGAGAGCAAAATGCCAGAGCAGACCTGCTTGCCAAGCTGGCCAGCTCAGGCAAGGGGGGAAAACAGAGGACCGTCATTCAGGAGACCTTGAAGGTACCGCGAGCGTTCGTGTCAGACAACCACGTACTTCAAGTGTACAAATAGATGGAGCGTCTGGCGATCGGTCATCGTTCACTGACTCAGGAGACGTTGAAAGTGTCGAGGGTTAGAGCGCGACCGGCAAAGACCGATGAGGCGATGGAAGTCTGCGCTATTAGGGAGCCCGACACGTGGATAACGCCGTACCAGTTGTACTTAGAAGATGGTGTACTCCCATTTGACCCGACAGAGGCAAAAAGAATAAAGAGGAGCTCGAGTAAGTTTACTTTGATTGATGGAAACCTGTTTAGATTTGGGTTTTCTCATCCTGTGCAGATCTGCGTGTATGGCGAGCAATGCATTAGACTTAATGTCAGAGCTACACGAGGGGGTATGCGGAAGTCATGTAGGTGGTCGCGCTTTGGCAAGTAGGATCCTCCGCGCAGGGTACTACTGGCCAAAGCTGAAGGAAGACTGCGTGAGGTATGCTCAACGTTGCAAACAGTGTCAACTTCACGCAGATTGGCATAAGGCACCTCCCGAGGAGTTGAAGTCCATCCATAGCCCGTGGCCATTTCACACATGGGGAATCGACATCCTAGGACCTTTTCCCCTGGCGATAAGGCAGATGAGGTTCCTCATCGTGGCCATCGAGTATTTCACCAAGTGGGTGGAGGCAGAACCAGTCGTGCACATCACCGCACAGAAAGTCGAGCACTTTGTCTGGAAGAACATTGTCTGTCGTTTCGGAGTACCCAAGAGGCTGGTCTCCGACAATGGCACCAGTTCACAAGTCATCAGCTAAGGAAGATGTGCGAGGAGTTAAAGATACAACAGGTTTTCGCCTCGGTGGAACACCCACAAACCAATGGGCAGGTGGAGTCAGCCAACCGAGTACTACTCAGGGGGCTGAAGCGAAGACTAGAGAAAACTAAAGGAAAATGGGCAGAGGAGGTCCCCAGAATCGTATGGTCCTACCATACCACCCCACAGTCCAGCACCCATGAGACACCCTTTAGCCTTGTCTACGGGACAGATGCCATGATTCCCGTGGAGATACAGGAGAGCTCCCCCAGGTTTTTGAATTTCATTGCCGAAGAATCCAACGAAGAGCGAAAGGTGAATCTCGACCTACTGGACGAAGTGCGAGAAGAAGCCAGAGTTAGTGCTGAAGCCGTCAAGAGAAGAGTAGAACGGAGGCACAACTCCAAGGTGAGGCTCAGGCGTTTCCAGGAAGGTGATCTGGTGATGAGAAAGGCGCATCAGAATGAGATGGAAAACAAGTTGTCTCCAAAGTGGACAGGTCCATACAGAGTGGTTGAGGCATTGGAGAATGGAGCTTATCGGCTGGAAACTCTGGAGGGAGGAGCAATCCCCAGAACGTGGAACGCCACCCACTTGAAATTTTATTTCAGTTAAGTTGTAAAGTAGTTGCGTTCTCGCGCTAAAGACACACTCAGTGTATATACTGAAAACAGTTGAACAGATAAGGGGGCACTCTTTTCCCTAAGGAGGGTTTTTAACGAGGCCACCCAATGAAAAGATTATCAGCATATCAAGTGTGCGAGAGTTTTCAAGTTAAAATCCTCCTCGCCCCAGGCGCGAGTGCAGGTGATCGGTTAGGCCCTATTCGCCCTAGGCGCGAGTATGGGCGCTAACCTAAGTCCTCCTCACCCCAGGCGTGAGTGCAGGCGACTAGGGTTCGAAAAGCCAGGGGTGCTAGTAAGACCAAGAGAGGGAAAGGAAGGATTTCGACAAGCGTCCTTACCCACTTGGCATATACCAATATTGACCCAGTAAAGCTCTTAGTTTAAACCCTTCTCACCCCAGGAGTGAGGCAGGGAAAGAACGACCTGATCCGCCCAAGGTCGATGACCTTGGGGAAGATAAGAGGGGCTATCGAGAAACACTCTTCCTCCCCCAAAACAAGGCATCACCTCTGACGATCGAAGAACGATGATTGATGAGTTGTTGGTGGATATGCTAGTGCGTAGTGCCTTGTCAGAGGAAGCTTTTCCAAACAAGTTCTTACGCAACAAGCCGAAGCAGACAGACTATGCCTAGTCAGTCATCTAGTACGAAGCTGTGCATAAGAACTGTTAAAAACAAAGCTAAGGGAGTTGTTAGTCGTGATCAAGGTAGAGGCCAAGATCAAAGAGTACAGATCGCACTAAACCTAAGCTAGTTAACAGTTGGTCGTGTGCAAAAAGAAAGACGAAGCTTAAGAAGATACGAGAGAAGAAACATATAGCTGAAGCAAGTATATATTCACACCAAGGTCTATACAAGTTTCAAGTACAAGGATTGTGCAGAAATATGAAATTACAAGAAGAAAACTCAAGAAGGAGGAATGAGCTTGCCATCTACAACTTCGTGGTAGATGCTGAACTGCGTAAGGTCCAAATCTGGAAGAACGCAACGAATCTGCTCGAATGCCAACTCGAACCCATCAGCAAGGGCGTCAGCACCCACGTTCATAAGTTCGGCGTTCTCAGCTTCGAGCTTTTGCTTTGAAGTCTCCAAGGCGTTCTTCTCAGTGGTGAGGGAAGCAATGGAAGAGGCAGCTTCTCCCAGTTTGCCCTTTGCTTCGGCAAGCTCGACCTTCACCGCAGAAAGCTCGTTCACTGCCTTCTCAAGTTTCTTCCCCCCATCAGTGGCCTCCTCCTTGGTAGACTTGAGATCCCCCGCTAGTTGTGAGTTCAGTTGGCGTAGGGAGGAAGTCTCAGCCTCCAAGTTGATTACCTTGCTCCTCAGCTCCACCACTTCGCTGTCCAGAGCATTGACAGTTTGCCCCATCAAGATCTCAGTCTTGATGGTCTCTTGGACCTGCGATAGGTACTCTTTCCTGGATTTTTCCACGATATCCCTCATCAGGTCTACGGACCCTTGGGCAGCCTCAAAGTCACTCTGCAGTGACTCCTTGTCGTGCTCAAGCTCCTTGACCCTCTTCTCCAGGACCAGTTGCTTGCGGTGCTGGGTGGAAAACTCTAGGGAAAGCACTATCTGCTTGGCCAAGTGCATGTCCACCTCCTGCCCACTCCATTCGAGAAGCTCCCGGCTGCGTATGAAATGTCGAACCAAGGCAATGACTCGACTGAAATTTTCATTGCTAGCGCCAGAGCTGCTTGGCTGCAAGCTGGCCTCACCACCTTCAGCAGTAGCAGCAGAGGTTGGCGGTGGTGGCGATGCAGGAAGTCTTGAGAAACCCCCCGAGTGGGCAGAATCACTCCCAGCAGGTGGAGTGGGTTGACCAATAGCTTGGCCCGCTGGGGGTGGAGGTGGAAGTGATGCTGGAGACGGAAGTTGGGGCATTGGAGATGGTAGGCGCTGAGGGGAGGGGGAAGAAGTTGGTGCTGGGGCAGGTTGAGTAGGAGGAGGTGGGGGTGAACCCTCCTCGATCTGCACCACTTCGATTTCCCCAGGCCTAAGAGATGAAGCCCCCCCAACCTCTTGGTGTTTCCTCTTGCGATGTATAAGAGGAGAGCCCGAACTCTCCTCCTCGGTTGAGGGGGTAGGAGCAGCAGCGGCCGCAACAGTTGCGGGAAAGGCCTTTACTAGCCTTCGTCTCTTCTTCTCTGGCTCGGGGCCTTCAGCTGGCGCGACCGAGAGAGGTGGAGCCGCGATGGGCTCGATGGTAGAGGAGGAAGAACCAGTCCCCTTGGCACCCCTGGTCCGAGCAAGCTCCAGTAGTGCCCTCCTCCTATCTTTCCCTGAAGTCATGTCTACATCAAGGGTAAAAAGAAGGGTTAGATGGCATAATTATGCAAGTGGATAAAATGCTATGCAAGTATGCATGAGAGTGTGCAAGTATTCTAAGAGGTGCAAGAAGAAGAGCCTACCTATGTACTTCTTCAGAGACACCACATCAAACTCGTGTTTGATGAGAAGGGCCGAGTTATATTTTGCCCCTAGGAGCAACCTACACAGCTCGCGCTCGTAGGGAGCCATGGCTTCAAGGCCCCGGGGTTTCTTAAACTCGACTCCAGGAACCCAATAAAGGGGAAACCCCTCGAGCAGCGTTGGGCTTTGTTGGGTAGCAAATATCATGTAGAACCTGCCTTTCCAATCTTTAAACGATTGCTGGTACAGGCCCAAGATCACTCGTCCAGCAACTCCATTCAGGCTGACCCAAGACCTATCCCCAGGGTTCTTCGCCTTGAAGAAATGTAGGAAGACGTCTACAGAGGCGTTATGCCCAAAGTAGTTGCAGAGGATCTCGAATGCCCGTATGAAAGCCCAGGCATTCGGATGGAGTTGGCAAGGGGCGACGTTCAACTCCATCATCAGCTCCTTCTCAAAGAAGGTGAAGGGCAAGCGCAGCTTCAACCTTTTGAAGATGGTGGAGTATATGAAGGTGAAGGGCACCCCATTGGTAGCCCTATCGTCCGCGCAGATTGGCATCCCTCGAGGAGGAATGCGTATACGAACATTGAAATCATTCTCCCTGTCGATGGCGCAGAAGGGCTCGTCAGGGTCGTGGCTCAGAAGGGTTTTGAGGTGGCCTTTCGGTAGTTGAGTGGAAGTTTCAGCCAGCAATGCCAGGGGAGCCCAGTCATAGACCCTGGCGTAGTCCTGATAGGAAGTTGCATCAGGTGGAGGTGACGCTGGTGCACCTGCTGAAGGCTGTGCACCAGAGGATGAGGCGACGATGCGAGCAGTTTGCTTCAAGCGAGCCATTGCGAGATAACTGCAATGGAGGAAAGAAAAAGGTCAGATGAACGGAAGAAGAGGGAATGATGAATGGTTCGGTGAAAAACAGAGGATGGGAAGAAGAAAGAAAGGTCCAGGCGAAGAAGAGGAAGCGGGAGAAGTAGAAAGCGAAGTGAGAAACACAAAAACCCTAGCGCGGGTTGAGAAGAAGAAAAACAGAGAAGATGAATGCATGGTAGTGAAAGGGGTGAATGCAATCGGTGAAAAGAGCCTAAATGGATCAAGGAAGAAGAAAAGTCATACCTTTAGATGATTGCGGAAGGTCTTGAGGAAGACAGCTTGAAGAAAGTTGGGCGCGCAGAGAGGAGATTCGAAGTAAGTCTGAGAGTTGGAGTATTGAAGAAGATGATGAAACAGTAAAGGCGCGCGCCTATATGAATAAGGGAAGCATTAGCGACACTCCACGCTGGCGGTTGATGCGTCCACGTGTCGCGAGATTAAGGGAGGAAGTCATAACGTCAAAAGGCAACACGTGAGGTGGCACGTGATGTGGCCCCACTTGCCACGTGGACCGAGGGCGCGACCACTTAGTCTCTTCGCTGAGAACGAGTTCACAGCTCGAGACTGGGGGGCTTGTGATCCGGTCGGTCATCGGTAGTCGATGACGTCAGCAGCAGATAACCACGTGGACCACTTGCAGGGTGACACGTGGATCAGGCGGCAGAGAAATCAGGGAGGAGATCACCCAGAACGGTGATCGGTGGTCAGTAACCGAGTGGCCACCGACAGATCAGTTCCAAGATAAACACCTGGGGGGAGAACGCGAGAAGCAATAGAGCACCGATCAGTCATCGGGTGCATGGTCATCAGGGTTTCGTGTTACACGCAGTTAAACTGGGACTGAGATTCCCAGCGAGAGCGTTACGCATGGACCTCGCATGATCATATCTCAGGGAAAGAGGAGCTGCTCGCCGGTAGAATCGTGCACGAGAGTGGCCTGAGGGAGTTAGTAAACCGGTCAGTGATTGGTGACTCTCTTAACCCATTACGTGCATGACATCGTGAAGGGGAAATCGTTTATGCAAAGAGCAATGCTTGGTGAGTGTGCCTAGTCCAGCCACACCTGGCGTTCTCCTGGGAGTGTGCGATTCACCCAGATGGAAGAAACGCGCTAAGTTACTCCGCAAGGGAATAACTTAGGCGCACACAGAGATGCGCTAGAGCCCTTCAGGTAGTGGCACGTGTACGGTTAGATGTGAGTTGCATGCCTCCACGTGTCACCATCTGAGAGGGGCGCGACCAAGATAAATGTGCACTTCGCGTCGTGAAAGGTACACACAGAAAACACAGACACCCACGTCTTTACTGATGGTGGTACGTTTTCGCACAATAGCGTAACAGAATTCTGACACACGCAGAGGATAGCGTAACAGAATTCTGTTAGGCACAGACACAGAGAGAGAGAATCAGAAAGAGATTGAGTGAGATTATTTTTGTTGGTGGTTCTGTGACCTAACTTGAGCGTCGGAGTGCAAACGGCCGCTAGAGGCGCCATCTGTGTGTTTTGCAGGTTGCGTTTGAAGTTCCCGGAGAAGGTTCTAAGAGCATTCTTGCAGATAGCACAGTTGCATAGGCGGGGTAAGGAAGCGACAAAGTAATTCCTCCACGCTAGAGTTGGCGACAGGATCAGTTTGTTTAAACATATTAACATCGATAAGAACTTAATCAAAGTTGTAGTTAATTTTTTTTATATTTAAAAAAACATATATTTGATATGATACAAGTTGCTCAAATCAAACTTCAACATATATAACTGATCCCGCCTGTTGACCGGAGCGCTGGAGAATGCCTCGTCAAAGGATCGACGTGCGCGCCGCTTCTCACTTCCGTTCCTCCTCTGGATCTATCTCAAGAACCTGCAAAGAAACGACACGGCGCCGCTGCGGCCGATCGCACTCCGACGCTCAAGTCAGTGACGGTATCACCAAATACTAAGAACTGGAACCGTGCAAACTCTCTCTTTCACAAACAGCTCTGTCACTCGCAAGCGTAAAGTGTATGAACTGAACGCGCGTACCTTAGAAAATCTGTTAAGAACTCTTATATACCTGGTGGTTTTCTCTCTCCTGGCAGTTACAGAATCGGACACGTGGCTCGCATCCAACTGTACACGTGCCATCATCTGGAGGCTCCCTGACTTGGCGCTGCTTCTACTCTCATTTTGGCTAAGTTACCTATGCATGGTACTGCCCAGTGCATAGCTAACTCAGGAGTGCGATCTCTACTGAAACTGGCGAGTTAGGGCCTTCATACACCTTCCCTGTGGTCTCGCCGGCCGCCTTCATAATCTGCTTCTCCTTCATCTTCGGCGATGTGCTTGTTCTGGCGATCTCCGACTGCCTGGTCGCCTGAGTCTACATCTGGCGACTTCACCTTTCAACCTGGCGATCGCCTATTCTGGTAAACTGGAAATCGGAACACGCCAACTTAACAATCGGCGACCACACGTGCCTCCCGACTTCCTTCCCATCTGCCAACCTGGCGCCTTGTCAACACGCCTATACCGTAGCAGGATGCCACGTCATCACACCCGTCCACCAGGGCGGTACAATAACAATTAACATCGACTGAGTTATTTTAAAAATATTATTTCCATTACATAGATTAATTTTCCCAATTTACCATTTTTTAAATTAATTTATACTCGTCCTTATTAAAATACAACTAAAGAAAATTTTGTAATTAATTACACAATTAATCTTAATATTCTTTTTTTGTTACATCAATCATTAGAAACTTATTACTCGTTTTCACACGTTTTACACTCTTCTTCCCTCACTCTAATCAATTTCATTATGCACTTTCTTTTTATTCCTTTCTTTTCTTTATTCATTTCTCTTTAATTCAAAATACGGGTTTAGTGATTAGTTTGAAAGTATCAAAACCAAAGTATGTGGGAACAAAATTCAGTGGTTGGTTTTAACAGAAATTGAAAATTAATATTTTTAAATATACCAATATCAAAATTTAAAAATTATTAAGATTAAAGTTATATTTAGTTAAACCAAAATGTTGTCATTGAGAATTTTAACATTTGCGAGGTTGGATTTTAATGATAAAGAATTTTCTAAAGAAATAATGGGTGTCTAGTATATATGGATATGCGTTTAGGGATGTAGTTGGATCCAATAGCGTTAGACTCGAGAGATACAAAGTTATATACACACGAATTTTGCTTTAGTATTTATGGGAATCTTCCTCCATTATTTTAATGTTGATTTTATTTTAATGCTGATTTGATGGCTATTATAATTCATAATACAAATTTAACGACGTCTTCTTCAATTTCAGTGGTTTTAGTTTTCATTAAAAAACTAAAACAAAATATTCATAATGTTGGAGATCACTTAAGATAGGAACATTATTGTTGCAGTAAATTAGGAAAGTACAACAATTTGTTCGGGATTTTGGGATTGGGGTCAAGATGCTAGGAAAATACATTGGGCTAAGTTAGTTGAAAATATGTAGGCCGCGAGAAGAGGAGGGAGGTTTGGGGGTAAAAGATATAAAGGGTTTCAATATGGTATTACTTGGAAAATGAGATGGAGACTCATGAACAAACTGGATTGTGGAAAAAAATCTTAATATCAGATGAATCCGCTTGGTTGGTGGACTTAAAAAAGGTGTGTAGAGAGAGGAATAATGCCAATTAGCTTGATAATAATATCAGATGGGTGGTTGGTAATGGGTGTAGGTTTGGGTTTTGGGAGGATAGATGGAGTGGTGAAGATCTGCTGGCTATAAGGTATCCAAGGCTTTATAGTAATAGTGTTTGTAAGCAAGGAAAAACCAGTGAGATGGGGTGTGGGACAATGGTAGGTGAGTTTGGAAGATAGGCAGGAGGAGACAATGGTTTTAGTGGTGGGAACAACCATTAGTTAGTAATTTCTTACATGAATTGGAAAATCTTAAATTGTATATAGATGTGAGGGATAATTGGAAGTGGAAAGGAGAACAAGAAGGGCATTATATTGTTAAATTTGCTTATGAAATTATAAATAAAAAAGAAGGTGAGAATACATCTAATTTTTATTCAATTATCTGGAAATTGAAAGTGCACCTAAAGCTGCCCATTTTGTTTGGAAAGTGAGTTTGAACAGGTTAGTTACAAGGTAAATCTTAAGAAAAGAGTTGTACATATATTATCTACCTATATCATTTGATTGTTGTGTTATGTGCAGAGGGGAAGAGGAATCTACTTTTTTTACGTTTGGAATTGGTGTAATAAATGGACTGTTTGGAATAGGTGTAATAAATGGACTGAAGAATATAGTATGACACATAACGAGATAGAACAAAATTTTTATCATTTCAGATTAGGTAACTTAGACACAGCCAAATTTGATATGGAAAGTCATGTGGGTGGCAGTGGTGATTGATATGGAAAGTTACGTGAGTGGCAGTGGTGAGAGGCATTTGTGAACAAAGAAACAAGTTCATTTTTAATAATGGAGTAAGAGATGGAGAGGAAATTTTTGGAGGGGCACAATTGAGAGCTTAGGTATGGATAACAAACAAAATTCTAAAGGCTATTTTTTCATATTGTGATTGGTGTATGTACCCTAGAAGATGTATCCGTAGTATCAAAAGTTAGATCTTTGGAGGGCAATCATATGCTGGTGTTTCAGGTAGGGGGCAAAAAAGGGCGGCTTTTTAGATGCATAACGGTTAAAAAAGGGCTCTATTTTTTGTTATCTTCATTTTTTCTACATGTACAGTGTCATTGGTACTCTTGGTACTCTTTTTGTTTTGCAGGGTGAAAGGTTGTTGTCCAGTTCTCTTTTTGGTATAATCTTTGTTGGTACCGGTATTGGCATATGGTCATATCGATACCAGAGAAGATCTTGGAGTATGAAGGAGCTGGAAGGAGAAGATGCAGAAATAGAAGAATCTACAGCAGATGCAAAGTACAGGTGAAGGGAAAGGTTATGCAAAAATGGATTGCATGGAAACCGTGGAGTACACATAGCATGCAAGGAAGAGGGAATGAAAATGGCTTTGCATATTTGGAAAGGGTTCTTACCTATGACAATGCCAACGGTCACAAGAGGCAACTGGCTAGCCAGGTGCAAGTGTGGAAACTAGTCATAGGAATAACTATCTAAAATGCAGTGTTTTTGTTTGGTATTGCATATCAATTGAAACAGTATGTGGTAAGGTAGAATACAAGGAAAGATCATCAATGGTTGTATGAGTAAAATTGTTTTTGTGTATTATGGAATCTGGGCATCTTCTTTGGTATAAAGTTTAGTTCCTAGCTCTATGAAAGTATTAAGATTAATGTAGGTAGTGTTTTTTGGGAGATATTTGGTGGGATTTTTGTGGTGTTTGGACTATCGGCAGATTGAAATGGTATTTTGTATAAGGGTTAGGGTATCCCTAAAATACCCTCATTTAATTTATTTTTTCTTTGCTGATAAAAAACATTGAAGATACAAACATTTAATAATATAAAAATGGATACAAACCTCACCTTATAAGATTAAGTTAGACTTAAAGTCTACTTCTTGATATGATATCAGAGTCATTTACAATTTATCCCATCGATAATTTGTTTGGCTTATCAGACTATTCATTATCGGACCACTATCATACAACTAATATATATATATATATGTATACATACATACATATGTACATACATATACATATGTATGTATACATACATACATATGTACATACATATGTATATATATATATACATATATATATATATATATATCCTCATGCACAAGTTGACAATCTCAACTTGAGTAAAGTGTGTTGAAGATCTCACATCGACTAAATATTAAAAACATTCCGTAATATATAAGTGGATGTAAACTTCATCTTTCAGTTCACCTTATAAGCTTAAGGTTTACTTCTTAATACATAATAAAACTTAAAGATTCTATTTGATAAAATTAAAAGGTTTAAATGATTAAAATCTCACCATTACCTAAGAAAAGAAAATGTGAAAATATATTACATTGTCAAATATAATTTGTATTCTATATAAAGGTCTATTTTTAAAATGTTATTAATTAGCAAGGTAAATCATTTATCAACATAAGAATCCGAGGATTCTAGAATACAAAGTGTTGATATGTTATATTCCTACACCAAATTATAATTAGAGAAAAAAAATAATCTTTTATTGAAATGCAACTCTTAAAAGTAACATTTTCACATATATATATATATATATATATATATATATATATATATATATATATGATCTCTTTTAAAAAAAATAAAAAAGCATACAAAATGAAGTGTTGCGATTAATTTAGATTAGAAGATTCCAAGTCTATGAAAGTTCTGTTTGAAAAAAAAAAAACTATTACATGGAGCCAACTGGCATATGAGATTTGAAGGGACGTTGACAACTATTAATCTAGCAACCTATCTGTTCTACGGTATTTCTGTTTTGCTAAAACAACTTGTGCATTGGTTATAATATCTCGCAGAATGCAAAACCTATGACAGAAAGGGAGAGAGAGTTTTGATATAAAGATATCATTCCCTCTCTCCTTTCTCAGGCGAGAAGATGTCACTATCGTCGAACATGGTAAGAGACGTTGATGACGACATGCAAGATATTGTGTTCTCCAAGAGAGGTTGCTGCTTCAACATTTGCTGCTTTGGAGACAACTCCAAAACTAGGTTGTCGCCGGAGAAGAAGGTTCAATGGTGGGTGAAAGGGTGGACTAAGATAAGGGAATGGTCAAAAGTTGTGGCAAGGTCCAAATGGAAAACCTTCAACCGTAGGTTTAATAAAAATCGGTCCATTGGGTATAGAAAGCAAGGCTCATTTCACTATGATGCTCGTAGTTATGCGCAAAACTTTGATGACGGAACGAGAGAGAAACGACAGGAACATTATGGTTGTGATTTTTCATCTCGTTACGCTTCTGTTCCGTCGTCGGCTAAGTCTTCCATGGACCTGGGAAAGGATGGCCCATCCTTCACGTGACTGCTGGAGAATGTGTTCTTTTCAAGATCAAGGGTTTCTTTGTTTTCCACCAAAACTCTCTCTGAATAAAGTCACACCAAACAAGCATTTTCATTTGGAATGGAAAAATAATACATTGAGAACCTTGTTTCACTGGACAATCCTTTTTCTTTACTTAATTTTTTTTTTTTTATAAAATGACAAAAATATTCCTTTTTTATATCATTAGATTGTTAATTTATCATCAGTTGTTTGAATAGGATCGTGACATATGAACAAACACATAATAGTTGTGTCATAATAATTGAGCAAGTATAAGTATACAATTGTCGACGTGGTAAAATAGATTAATATTTTAATATCTTACATGCTTTTAAAATTCTTTTTTTAAATTCTTTGCTTAATTACCGTTTCTATTTTAGTATTTTTTTTTGTTAATTTTTCTCTTTGAGCTTTTCTCAAAGTTTGTATTTTGTTTTGGTTTCTTCTTCTTATTATTATTAAAATTATTATTATTAATAGTAATATCAATAATAATAATGTTAATGTACCGATCAGTCATCGGGCGTCGTTGACCACTGGTAATATTTATGCCACGTGAGCAGGGTCCCACGAGCGGTGTGGGCCAGTACCTCTCGAAGCACGTGCGCTAAGGAACCAAAGAGCAGTCAGACATCGGTCACTAGGATGTAACGACGTGCCACTAGACAGTGTTGAGAGGTCGGACATCGGGACCCAAACAGCAGAGCTGGGCCACGAGAGGTGGATCCCAGACCACACACCAGTTATCAGTAAGGGAAGAGCCTAGGTCACGAGAGTCCATGCGTGTGGAGTGGATGACGCGTTCAGGCATAACACGAGCTACATGCATGGCGCGTGAACAGCTAGGGCACTCCCAAGGCGGGTGATCCCAGAGATCAGGTGCACGAGGAGGCATCTAGGTGGTCACCCCGTCAGAGGTTGCACTCTAGTTAGGGAACCCACGCGCTAGGTTATCCTAAGAGTGGGTAACGACAGTGTTGGGCCCACCCCCTCAGAAAGCCCATTTTGGGTAAAGAGGAAACCCTAGTTTCAGGCTATGTAAAGGGAAGTAACAAACTTAGTAAGGTACGCTATTCATTTGCGCCGCTTAACACACACAGTGACATACGATATAGTTTTGGTGTTTCCTAGCCCTAAGATTGACTTGAGCGTCGGAGTGCAAACGACCTCTAGGGCGCCCTTTATCTTTGTGTTTTTAAGCATAAAGCACGTGTGAAGTGTAGGGATTCTAGACGTGAGAGTGACGTAGACGCACGAAGGCATATTTGGTTAGCCAGCAGGAACAGTTAATATTAATAATAATTACAATAATATTTTTTTTAATTTAGTAAGTGTTATTTATCTATCTTCATATCTTAGAATCTCAATTTAACATAGTGAAATATGTTGTTAAATAAAATAACAACATAAGTATACTTTTGAATTGGACTTTCTTGATAGTATTACTATAATTTTATTCAAAATGCTTTTTTGTATGCTTAAATACAAATTGTGATTAGCTTTAGTATGAATGATTTCATTTATTGCAGTAATGGCCAACTGGAATCGAGTGTGGCAGAGGTTAATGTGTTAGTCATTCAAAAAAATGGTTTAGGATGTCGTGACCTGGTGTAAGTTTTTGCACAGTGATCATGGAGGATGATGAACAAGATGAATTGAGTTTTTTTTATTGTTCCTGCCGGTTGACCTAGGCGCAAGAGCGTTGCCTCGTCACGATCTCCCTCACTAGCTTGACACCACGTGTCCTTCAAGTCCACACCACAGATAGCCTCTCTGAGAACCTGAAAAGCACAAAGTGGCGCCTCTGCGGCCGGTGGCGCTCCGACGCTCAAGTTAGTGACAAGAAGACCCAAAAACTGAGAGAAAACTATACTATGTAGAACCGTACTAAAGTGCACTCAACCCAGAATAATGAGCCGTAATGAAAACGTACCTCTGCAAATTTTGTTAAGTTTACCTTTATAGCTAGGTTTTTTCTCTCTCCAGGCAGTTACGCTTTGGACGTGTGGCTCGCATCCAACCCTGCACGTGTCACCATCTGGGTTGGGGTAGCAGGTAGCACCCAGCCTTACACGTGTCATCATCTGAGCTAGGATAACTCGAGCGTCATTTCCATATTGCATCCAACCCTAAACGTGTCATCATCTAGGTTGGGATAAACAGGTAGCATCCAACCCTACACGTGTCGTCATCTGGGTTGGGGTAACTTGAGCGTTATTTCTGTGTAATAACCAGTCGCGCGGCTAAGTGTCCTATTCAAGGAGTAATCTAGCACGTAATATGCTCTGGAACACCACCTGACAAGGCGAGTATCGAATGCAGAAAAGTGCACCATCTCTGTGATATCGCTTGTCGCAAGTGGCACCTTCCTTATTGCTACGCCATGCATGTTCTAGATGAAGAAACCTTGCCACCAACGAATGTCCACTCTAGGAATCCTGTCGCTGATGGGCAAACTGTTCCCTTCAACCCACACGACCTTCACGCCCTATGTTGGCGCAACAATCGTCTTACTGAACTTACACGCTTGAACTCACTCTTTTGAGCCTCCTGCAGCTTTAACTAAGCTTACTGGGAGATTCGATGATGTGCTCCTTGTGGCGATGTCAGACCACCTGATCTTCCATTGTCTACCGTGCCGATGACACACAACCCCAGCGACAACCGACCATGTTTACTATAGAACGCCGGTTCCACGAATCGGCGACTATGCTCACTTCTGAACAGTTCATCTTTCTCTTGTCCACGTGTTCTGCTGAGCACGCCCCACGTAGTCACGTGCTAGACACGTCATCATACCCGATGACCTGGTCAGTACACAAGCCCCCCAGTCTTGAGTTGCGACTCGTTCAATGAAAAGACTAAAGGGTTGAATTTTCGGCGACCTACGTGGCCGTGTGCGTTGGCGCTTATACTGTTCACTGATTTGACATTTCACCAACCCCTTCGATCATTCGACATGTGGACTCATCAACGACCATTATTCGTTGCCGTTTGCGCTTCTCGCAACGTTCGAAACTCTTCGAAACTCTTCAAAACTCTTAAACACTTCGTGCCACTTCACTATTTCATTATCTTCTTCCTCACTCCAAGCTCTCGAAACTCTTCAGCGAAAACTTCGACTCCTTCAAACATCCTTTACTGAACGCTCTTTCGATCATCAAAAGGTAACCTTTTTCTCACTCCCACTGATATTTGCTGCATTTTAAACGGTTTGCATCATCCATTAACTGTCTGGAGCATACGTTGTGGGATGTTTTTCCTTGCTTCGCTTTTTTTCTGCGCTTAGGGTTTCTAACCCTTTCTCTGCAAGCCCCCCTTGTCCTCTATGCCTTCTTCTTTTCTGTTGGGTCCCTCTGCTTCAAACTCTCATCTCTTCCCTTTTCATTCTCTTTGCAGCTTTTCTGATGGCTCGCTCCAAAGTTACACCAAACCCTCCTCCATCTCCTCAAAACCCTCCGACGAAAACTCGTAGGGCCAACCCTTCTTCCTCCCGCAACCCACCAAGGGATCCTAACGTCCCTTCGAGCTAGGTCACGAGGTCCGCATCTTCTCGACCCAGCCAACCGCAGCCAAACCCACCTCACACCAGCGCGATTGTGAGGCCCCTCCCAAACTACAAGCAACTGTACCCTTGGGCCTCTTCAGCTTTGCTGGGTGAGACCTCCTCCATCAATACCGACGTCGACGTCATCCGCCTCAAGAGAGGTGATCCAGCTCACCTTTCTTTCAGCAAAGAACACGACGACAAGGTGTCCGTTCGCCCCTGCCCTCCCGGAGAACCCATTTGCACTGACAACCAGGGAAGCGACAGCGAGCCCTTCTGCTTTGTCTACACCACAATGTTCAAGAAAGTCAAGCTCCGATTCCCTTTCAATCGCTTCGAGAGGGAGCTTCTAACGGAGCTTGACATAGCCCCCGCCCAGCTTCACCCCAACAACTGGGCGTTCGTCAGGGCGTACCAAATCATTTGTGCGCACTTGGGGCATCCGGCTTCGGTGGATGTTTTCCTTTACCTGTTCGAGGCCAAGAACCCGGGTGATCGCCTATGGGTCAGCCTCAATGGGGTTGCTGGGAGGTCCATCCTCTCCATCTTCCAGCAATCTTATAAAGACTGGAAAGGGAAATTCGTGCGCGTCTGCTGCAGCGATCAAGACCCCACCCTCCTCGACGGGTTCCCCTTGTATTGGGTGAACAAGGGGAAGAAAGAGGCTAGCTTCAGGAGGGCTAGGGGGCCAGAGAAGATGGGGGAGCTCGACAAAGACTTATGCAAATTCTGGAAAGGAGTCGCCTCCTCCAACGTGACGCTGGTCACCTCCTCCATCATCACCTTTGAGTTCCAAGAAGGCCAACTTGACGTTCATATAGGTTCGTCTTTAAGTCCTACCTCCGAGTCCCCTTAGCTTGAATTCGCATCACCCTGTTTTTTTACTTTGATGTCGCAGTTCTGATTCGCGCATAGTCTTAACTTATTCCATGCATTGACTTACACTGCTCATCTTCTTGCGCATACTAGTTTGTAATTGTTGGCCTCTTTGTGCAGATATGATGCTGGGAAAAGGAAGGATGGCTGAGCTGCGCTTCATAGCCAAGCTCCATACTCTAGCGGCGGGCTCTCAAACCGTCCCGAACTCGGTTGCAGAGATCGCCGCTGCTCAAGGCAATCCTCCACCAGTTGGCCCGTGTAACGCCGCTGCTCTTCCCGCCCCTGAGCGGAAGAAATTACTACCCAAGAAGACCAAGAGGAAGGCGCCCAGGGTTGTATCAAATGATGAAGCTGATGAGAGCACCGAGGACGGGCTGATCTGCAAAAGAAAAAGGGGAGTTGCAACTGAACAACCAGCAGCTGAGGTCGCCCCTCCTAACTACGTCGAGAACCCCCCCAGCGCCTCCACGCCCTTCGAGTCCGCTGGGGATGTTCTTGCTTCAAACGCCTCGGCTCCTGAGGCTGCACCTGAACATCTTGATGATACGCAAGCTTCCTCTCAAGCTGCAACAGAACTCCCCGCCTCACCACCACGCCTCGAGGCTCCTCTCGCCATCCAACCTTGCGAGGGTGGTGGTGAGCACCAACCTTCAGCTCCTCCAACAACTCCAAGCCTTCCAGCTCCTCTCCAGGAAGCCTTGAAGTCTTTCACCGTGCGCCTACACGCCATGGTCGACAAGTGTCTTCCCCAAATCGCCGGTGAAGGGCTAAAAGACACCTTGGACAAGTCTGAGCTCGATAACCGCGTCCATCAGGAAGTGGCGAGCACTGCGAGAGCTGAAGCTGAGAAGATCAAATGCGATATGATGATGCAAGGCTTGGAGTTCTCGCGGGTTGAAAACGCTCTCAACGAAGAGCTCCAAAGCTTGCGCAAAGACAAAGCTGAACTGCGCCGGAAATTGCATGATAAGCTTCAAGACGTCGTCGAGTTGGAGACCAAGCTCGTCCCTATGAGGGAGAAAATTGCAACGCTAGAGGAGGCTCGAAAGACTGACGCCGAAAAAATGGCCAAGCTGGAGAAAAGGTCAACTGAGAGGGAGACCCTTCTGGGGAAGGTCGAACAAGATTGGGACAAGGCTTCCAAAGAACTGAGCGAAACTGCTACCGAGCTTCCCCAAGTTCGCGAAGAAAACAGCGGGTTCAAGAAGAAGGTCGACGAGCTCGAGCTTGAAATTACCTAGGCTCGTGAAGAGAACAGTGGGTTCAAGACTAAGATCGACGAGCTTCAGCTTGAAGCTGCCCAAGTTCTTACTTCCGGCTTTGGAGCGGCCTTGGAGCAGTTCGCTTGCAAGTTTCCCGACCTTGACCTCTCAGAGTTTTCGGTGTACAACGAAGTGGTGGATGGCAAGATCATGCCTCCGACTTAACTGCTGCTCCCATCTGCCACTTCAACTTTACCGCCTTTAAAATTCTTGTACCTTTGAAACTCTTGTACTTAATTTTGACTTGTATGTAATAACTTTTATTCTGCTCAAACTGTTTGACATACATGTGTATATATATATATATGTGTGGTCTCCTAATTTATCTGTTGTGCGATCACCTGGTTTGACTGGCTGGTTTTTACTCAACCAAATGCACTCTGCACAAATTGGTACTTAATTCTCTGGAAATCACCTTAACTCAAACAAACGGTTAGTCTGTAGCAATAACGTTTAACGCGAAATCACTTACTTGGCCAAAAGGGCGTAGGTCGATCTTAGTATTTGAAACCTCACTCGCCCGATCTGCCAAAGGACAAGCGTATTTCTACGTTATCGCCCAAAACTTCGCTCATCTGGCTCTCGCTGTGTGATCCTCTTTCTATCTCAATCTCAAGCCATGGGCGACGCCATTTTCCTTTTAACTGAAAACGTCCCCTGCGGGACCACCTCATGACTTCATCTTTGCTCACCTGGAAGGAGAACTGCCTTTCGGATCTCCCTCTACCTTCCCCGAGTCTTTAACCTGAGATAGCTTAAATCATTGTCCCCTCATCTGGGGGTAGAGCCGCCTTTCGGATCCTTTTCTACCTCCCTGAGTTTTAGAACAATGATTTAGGTGGTGAGGTGTCCTCCGTGAACCTCCCCCAACCACCCTTTAACCTCTTTTTTAACTGGTCTTACTAGGTCAATATTGATGTTTCACTCAAGGGGAAAGGCGTTTTCACCGACCCTCCTTTCCCATACTTAAGATCATTAACACCCCTGACTTTTCAGCTCCATCTTGCCTGAACTCACTCGAGGGTGAGAAGGACTTTTCCTTATGCCTCAACTTGCCCAGGGGTTACATCTCCTTCTCCCCTGGATGCACTGAGGACTTTCAACTTGCCTCAATTTGCTTACGCAACGAGGTCTTATGATCTGCTCTTGCCTGTACTCGCTCAGGGCGAGGAGGACTTTTCCTGATGCCTCAACTTGCCCAGGGGTTACATCTCCTCCTCCCCTGGATGCACTGAGGACTTTCAACTTGCCTCAATTTGCTTACGCAAAGAGGTCTTATGATCTTCTCTTGCCTGTACTCGCTTAGGGCGAGGAGGACTTTAATCTTTTCTCGCCTACACTCGCTCGAGGCGAGGAGGTCTTTTCAATCTCTTTCTCGCCTACGCCCGCTCGAGGCGAGGAGGTCTTTTCAATCTCTTTCTCGCCTACGCTCGCTCGAGGCGAGGAAGGTCTTTTTAATCTCTTCTCGCCTACACTCGCTCACGGCGATGAGGTCTTTTCAATCTCTTTCTCACCTACGCCCGCTCGAGGCGAGCAGGTCTTTTCAATCTCTTCTCGCCTGGTGGCGATGAGAACTTAAAAAACTTTGTACTTGTGCCTCCGATCGCCAGGTGGCGATGGGGACTTAAAAATTTTTGTACTTGTGCCTCCGATCGCCAGGTGGCGATGAGGACTTAAAAAATTTTATACTTCTGCCTCCGATCGCCAAGTGGCGATGAGGACTTAAAAACTTTATACTTTCAAACTTTGCACTGAATGCATGCAATTTGAATTCGCCGTTGCCTAGATTTACACGAGGGCAACAAAGTCTCTTTCCGAAAACTTAAAACGATACGCATGCCAACTTAAATAACTTGAAAGCTCTGGTAAACTTCGAAACCTTCTTTATTGGGTGGCCTCGTTAAAAACCCTCCTTAGGGAAAAAGAGCGCCCCCTTGAAAAACTGCCTTAACTGAAACTACTTTAAACTGTTCAAGTTAATCGCTACTTACAATGCTTTAACTCTGCACCCACCACCCGAAAAGCCACCAGCTATAGTGTGGATCTCGCCGTGAATGGGTACCTCGTGCTGTTGTCCCTCACTGCTCGCCGGTTGTGACCCTGATGATTGACCCATTCGCTTCTCGAGCAGATAATCCTTTAAGAACCCGCACTTCACCAACTCAGCGAGTTGATGTCCCAAGGCCAAGCAAGAGTTAATGGAATGGCCAAAGCCTTTGTGGAACTCGCACCACATATCTGGCTTTGGCCCCATCACCTTATCTGACGTTTTCTCAGGCACTTCAAGCCTGGCAACAATGTTTCGGATGGCAATAAGATCAGCCAATCCCATCACAAACTCATACTTGGGAGGGCGATTAGATTCCCTTGGCCGCCCTTGCCCTTTCCCCTTGTTCTTCCTTGGGTCATATGGGTGATACACCCTCTGATCCTTCTTCCCAACTGCCGCCTCCATCACTCGCTGCGGCTGAATCCTCGTTTGAGCTCGTGGTTTAGCTGGAGCCACGTTTCCCCTCTTTTCGGAGACTTCACTCTCTGCAGCAATGTGAGCCACAGCACGTCGCCGGATTTCGGCAAACGAGGCGGGGTGGCTCCTGATCAGCGATTCATTAAAAGGCCCAGGCAATACACCCTTTTTGAAGGCGTGCACAAACATTTCTTCATCTTTACCTGGCAGGCGGACGATCTGAGCTCCGAATCTGTTTAGAAAATCCTTCAGAGACTCCCCTTGATACTGCCTCACGCCGAACAGATCGTAAGACACCAACGACAGTGCCTTGTTCACTATGTACTGCTCAACGAACATCTTGGAAAACTGCTGGAACGTGGAAACGTGGCCAGTAGGTAAACTGACGAACCAGTCTAGCGCTGTTCCACTGAGAGTGCTCATGAACACCTTGCAGTAGACCGCGTCAGACCCTCCTGAGAGCATCATCTGAGTGTGAAACGCTGTGAGGTGAGCCTCAGGGTCCTCCACCCCGGTGAAAGACGCTTTCATCGCTACTGTATTTGCAGGGACCACCGTGTCCATGATCTCCTGAGAAAATGGCATGGGAAAGCTACGCGGTGGGGATGGGGGTGCAGATCTGTCCCCAATCGCGCGCTCCTCCCGTCCCTGAAGAGCTTTACGCAGCTATTCGTTGATTCTGTTGAGCTCTTCATTCCTAGCTTGTGAGGCCACCAGCGCCTTGTGCATTCTTTCTTGTTCAGAATGCGATGCAGCTCCGTTCTCCTGCAACGTTCTCATCATCTCCATCACCTGCGTCATGAACACAGCGTCCTCCTCGGTCGATGGTGCGACTGAAATGGACCGTGTTGCCCTCATCCTTTCTCAGCAAACTCAGCAACTCAAAGAAACTCCAAATGAATGGTAAAAACTTCGAAACCCGACTGCAACAGCAAGCAGTCGAACAAAAAACACCAAAACTTCAACAAACTCGAACTGTGGTTGGGAATCACCTTTTATACGGCTCCACGGTGGGCGCCAGATGTTCTTGCCGGTTGACCTAGGCGCAAGAGCGTTGCCTCGTCACGATCTCCCTCACCAGCTTGACACCACGTGTCCTTCAAGTCCACACCACAGATAGCCTCTCTGAGAACCTGAAAAACACAAAGTGGCGCCTCTACGGCCGGTGGCGCTCCGACGCTCAAGTCAGTGACAAGAACACCCAAAAACTGAGAGAAAACTATACTCTGTAGAACCGTACTAAAGTGCACTCAACCCAGAATAATGAGCCGTAATGAAAACGTACCTCTGCAAATTCTGTTAAGTTTACCTTTATAGCTAGGTTTTTTCTCTCTCCAGGCAGTTACGCTTTGGACATGTGGCTCGCATCCAACCCTGCACGTGTCACCATCTGGGTTGGGGTAGCAGGTAGCACCCAGCCCTACACGTGTCATCATCTGAGCTAGGATAACTCGAGCGTCATTTCCATATTGCATCCAACCCTATACATGTCATCATCTAGGTTGGGATAAACAGGTAGCATCCAACCCTACACGTGTCGTCATCTGGGTTGGGGTAACTTGAGCGTTATTTCTGTGTAATAGCCCTCGCGCGGCTATGTCTCCTACTCAAGGAGTAATCTAGCACGTAATATGCTCTGGAACACCACCTGACAAGGCGAGTATCGGATGCAGCAAAGTGCACCATCTTTGTGATATCGCTTGTCGCAAGTGGCACCTTCCTTATTGCTACGCCATGCATGTTCTAGCTGAGGAAACCTTGCCACCAACGAATGTCCACTATGGGAATCCTGTCGCTGATGGGCAAGATGTTCCCTTCAACCCACACGACCTTCACGCCCTATGCTGATGCAACAATCGTCTTACTGAACTTACACGCCTGAACTCACTCTTCTGAGCCTCCTGTAGCTTTAACTAAGCTTACTGGGAGATTCGGCAATGTGCTCCTTATGGCGATGTCAGACCACCTGATCTTCCATTGTCTACCGTGCCGATGACACACAACCCCGACGACAACCGACCATGTTTACTATAGAACGCCGGTTCAACGAATCGGTGACTATGCTCACTTCTGAACTGTTCATCTTTTTCTTGTCCATGTGTTCTGCTGAGCACGCCCCACATAGTCACGTGCTAGACACGTCATCATACCCGATGACCTGGTCGGTACATTTATCATTTATGAAATTTATTTATCATATGAAAAATGAAATTGATTACTTTAAACATTTTGAACAATGTAACATTAGTAATACAAACCCACTAACTAAAAGAATTGTCCAACTTAAAACATAAATTGTAAATGTTGTACATAACTACATGTTCGACTGGTCCTTTGTGATATTAGAAATATTCACCTTGGTGTCCTTCACTGGGTCACTTCATACTACCTCATACACCACCCCCACCGAACAACAACAATAAGCTCAAAATGTTGGGAATTTGCTCAGTGTGCAAAACGTTGATAGCAGGTCACCACTTATTCCTACACAAGTCATCACTTATTTTGATTAACTACATTGATAATGAGATTAGAGAACTTTTTCTCGATGTCCTCCATTGAGGTTAATTTACACACATCTCATTCACCATCCTCCCCCAAGAACAACTTAAAGCTCAAAATTTCTAAAATTACTTCAATGTGTAGAAACATGGGAGCAGGTCACCATTTATTACTACCTAAGTCATCACGTAGTGTATTTATCACTAACTACATTGACATTGAGATTACAAAAATTGACTTTGGTGTCCTGCACTGAGGTCACTTACACACACTTCATAAATCACCTCACCCAAGAACAACAATAAGCTCAGATTTTCAAAAATTTGATTAGTGTGCAAAAACTTGGTAGCAGGTCACCACTTATTCCTATACAGGTCCTCACTGTGACTAACAACATTCACACCGAGATTAGAGAAATTGACCTTGGTGTCGTCCACTAAGGTCACTTTAAACACAACTCATGCACCATCCCACCCAAGAACAAAACAAAGTTTAAAATTTCCAAAATTACATCATTATGTAGAAAAATGGTAGCAGGTCACTATTTATTGCTACATAGGTCGCCACTTATTGTGACTAACTACATTGAAGTTGAGATTAAAGAACTTGACCTTGGTGTACTCCACTAAGGTCACTTTACACACAACTAATTCACCATTCCACCAAAGAACAAAACAAAATTTAAAAATTCCAAAATTACATCACTATATATGTAGAAAAATGGTATAAGGTCACCATTTATTGCTACACAGGTCACCACTTGTTGTGACTAACTACATTGAAGTTGAGATTAAAGAACGACCTTGGTGTCCTCCACTAAGGTCACTTTATACACATCATGACCCAAGAAAAAAACAAATTTTAAAATTTCTAAAATTATTTAACTATACAAAAACTTGGTAGTAGGTCATCACTTATGCCTACACTCGTCACCACTTAATGTGACTATAACAAACTACATTCACAGTGGCATTAGAGAACTTAACCATCGTGTCCTCCACTGGTGATGTGAGTTGATTTTAGGATTGCACATTTTATTGGTTGCTCTTTGTTTAATATTTTTGATTTAGCAATTATGGTAAGAACTTAAGAAGATTCCCACTGGACACGAACTTAACCAAGTCGTTAAGTAAGTGTGAAGGTTCAATTCAGAAGGGCAAAGAGAAAAACACAAATATATGGTGATTATGATGATGAAGGTGCGAAAGCTAACATGAACAAAGATGAAGATGACAGCATATGGACCGAAAATAAAGAAGATAAGAGATAAGATGGCGCAAAGAGGAAGCAGAAAGGAATTAAAAGGAAAAAGATGAAGAGACAGAGGAAACTTATGGAATGGAAGATGTCACGCCACTTGAAGCAGATGAACTTCAAGATGAGTGGTGCAAGAGTCGCCACTTGAGATATTAGCCACCCAAGATAAGACCCAGAGCCGCCACTTGGGATATTACCCACCCAAGATAAGACCCATATAAAAGGAGTACTCATACTCACAAATTCACTCCAACAAAGTTTCTTTACTTAAAATTTCAATGTTGAAAATACATGGGGCAAGACATCCTATTTATAGGAAGGGGTGCCTTGGTGGGTAAGATAGATGAAGGGTAGAAATGGCAAGGGAGAGGGGCTGCCTAGGGTGTTGATCATGGTCAAAACCGCACCTTTAGGCATAACTTCTAGAAGGTAGGTTAAAAACCCTAATTCTAGGTGCCTTGTCTTGAAAAAAAGGGCTTTATACAAGTCCATTTCGCTAAGTACACTCCCTTTTATGCTATGTGAACCTACTATAGCCTATTTTATTTGGACCCCCAAAGTGAGTCCACTTATTTACAAACATGTTTTTTACTTTTAAAAAGACCATGAGAAAGAACATTTGGTGTTCTGGTCTATGCCCGGTTCTTCTTCTGGTGAGATCCGTCTAATCTTTGGTGGGGTCTTGACTTGATTGCTGAGATGAATCCTCATAATGTGAATTGTCTCTTGAGTCCTTAGTCATCTTCTTGGCTACTTGGATTGTATCAACTGGGGTGACTTTACACACATCTCATGCACTACATAGCCCCACTCAAGAAAAAAACAAAGCTTAAAATTTCTAAAATTACTTTGTTGTAGAGAAAGTTGGTAGTTGATCACCACTTATTCATACATAGGTAACCACTTACTCTGACTAATTGACATTGGAATTAGATAATTGTACCTTGGTATATTCCATTGATGTCACTTTACACACATCTCATGCACCACCTCATACAAGAACAACACAAAGTTTAAAATTTTTAAAATTACTTAACGGTGTAGAAACTTAGTAGTAGGTTACCACTTATTTCTACACAGGTTACCACTTAATATGACTGTTACTAACTACATTAATAGTTATATTAGAGAACTTGACATTCATGTCCTCCATATAGATTAGATAATTGTAACTTAGTCTTCTCCATTGAGGTCACTTTACACACACCTCATGCACCACCCTGCCTAAGAACAGCACAAAGTTCACATGTTTACGTAAGTGGTAGCCCTTGTATAGGGTTTTACCTTCCTAATGAGACCGTTGAAATAATGAACACCCTCAAATATGGTCGGTTAAATTTGCTTGGAGTAGAATTTACTATATATAACTTATATTTAGCTTAGCTAAGTTTGTGGTGGTGCTGAAAATGACAATTATATAAAAGGGTTGTCAAATGCAAATGAATGCACACATATATGATTTTGAAATTCGTAATCCATATCATCATTTTGTTCTTGTTTTAATACTTCTTTTATTTTTATAAATTCTATGATTCTTTTGATGATAATATTTTGTTATATTGCATGTAATCAGTGTATATTATTATGAGTATGTACTTTATTGATCACGTTATGAGGTTAAACTTTCTAGATTTCTTCTAATAATTTAGAAAAAACTTCTAAAGAATGCCTATTAATATTCTAACAAAAAATAAATAAAGATGTAAATGATTAATAAAAAAGACTATTACGTTTTACTATATTAATAATATAATTACTTTGCAAGTTTATAACTTTCATGTTCAAGATTTTAAATGTTCTAATATTTTAAAGAGACATTAGGTATGCGAATTTTTTCTATACTTAAGATTATGAATCTCATAAATTATAAATAAATTTGTTGAATTGATAAAATATATTATTCATAATAACATACGAATTTTATTATTCAAATTTTCATTTTATTTTGAGAAATAATAGATTTTCATATACTTTATATAAATTATCTTTTAGGAATCATAACATAAATTTGTATGAAAACGTTAGTTTTTGAAAATGTTACGCAAATATGAGGTCTTTTTGAATTTGAATTTGAACATTTTTGAACTTTTTTTATCAAACATTTTTAGATAGACTTTAATATTTTAAAAAATTAATTACTTAACAATTAATAATATAAAATTTTTAATTATTTTTAAAAAAATTTAAATTTAAATATCATATATTTTATTATATTATTAAAAAAGTTATTGAATCGATTTTTTTAAAACGTAAAAAATAAACTTTTAACTCTTCAATTTTATTTTTGATTAATTCCTTATCACGTTATGGTTTTCAAATTTTTCCTTCACTTAACAAAATTGTCCCTATCACGTAAGAATCTCTTCCCACCTTTTTAGTTGTATTTTGGCGTAAACCAAAACTCTCCTTAAAATTTCTCAAAAGAAACCATCCTACATCATAAAAATTTTAAATCTTCTACTTCTACTCCTAAATCACCCACCAAAACCTCAAGTAAAAAATGTTTTAAATGTTTAGGTTTTGGGCACATTGCTGCTAATTGTCCAAGTAAAAGAACAATGATGGTTAGAGAGGGGATAATCGTAAGTGACCATAGTTCCCAAGTGAGGATGAATGTTAAATGTCATGTGAAGGTGATTTGTTAGTAGTAAGGCACATGTTAAGAATACTTCAAAAACATTTTGATGAAACTCAAAGGAAAAATATTTTTCATACCCAGTGCCTTATTAATGACAAATTATGTTCCTTGATAGTTGATGGTGATAGTTTTACAAATGTGGCAAGTAGAAGAGTGGTGGAGAAAGTTGGATTACCAACCATTTCTCATACACAACCCTACAAATTGCAATGGCTAAGTGAAGAGGGTGAAATAATTGATAATAAACAACTCCTCATATCTTTCTCAATTGGAAAATATAAATATGAGATGTTATGTGATGTTGTGCCCATGGAAGCATTCCATATTCTTTTAGGAAGACCATGACAATATGATAGGAAAACTTTACATGATGGACTAACTAACAAGATATCTTTTCACTTCCAAGGCTATAAGATCATATTGAAACCCCTATCTCCAAAAGAGGTAAATAAAGACCAAATAAAAATGAAACAAAAAAGAAAATCTGAAAAAGATGACAAAAATAACAAAAATAACAAAAATAACAAAATGAGGCTCATCACCTCACCAAACGTGGTGAAAACCGTAATGTTGATCCGTCCAAAAATAAATACTATCGGCTCACTTTGGTATTCTCCTTCCTTCTCTTGTTTATCTAATCATAACTCTAGTTACATGCAACATTTGTTAGAGAAATGTGGGAATATTTTTCAAAATTCTTCTAAAGGTGCAATCTTAAAAATCAACTCATATCACAATTTCTAATTAAATAAAAATTATTTAAATAATAATCTGGGTGTTACATTTAGTGGTATCAAAGCGGCTCATCCTAAAGGTAGGGTTGTTTAAGTCTAGTTTCAAGACTTAGTTAAAATGTTTTTGAAACCTTGTTTGTATTTGATTTGAAATTATTGTTATGAATGAAGATAAAAATATTAAGAAAGAAAAGAGTTTGGATAAAGTGGTGAGCGTACACAGTCATGACTAAATCAAGACGATTTTCTATCTTAACTCTAAAAGCTAGAATACATTTTAAAGATATATTTTAAACAATTAATTTTATATTGTGTGTAATTTAATGTTGAACATATGTTTGATTATAGTGTAATATGTTTTATTTATAAAGTGTTGTTTGTAGATTTTGAAGTTGTCTTTTAAATTAATAGCTTTACACCAACATTTGTTTTGGGGTAGAATTTTCAAATACTATAGGTGTTTTGTTTTTGTTGATGGACACAAATTGTAAGTGAATTTAAGATGGGTACCTTTCAAGAATCTAGGTATAATTTTTGGAATGAATTGATCTTATGTCAATTACATTCTATTTAGTTGTGATGAATAGAAAGTTGTATCTTCAAGTTAGAAGATTGTGAAGTGAATAGTTGCACCATGAGTATGGAGAGAGTTACAAGTTAAGGTAAATTAAAGTAAAGGTAAATTAGGGAAATGTCGGGATTACCTATAGAAGTGAAATCTCATTGATCTGATACTAAGGCGACACTAGTGTCTATGACATTATAAAACGGCTCCAAGAATAGTAAGAAATAAATAAATAAATTGGAGGTTTAAATGGAGAAAATTGTTTATCAGGTCAAGTATCACTACAAGAAAAAAGGGTTTGAACAGAGGTTATTTAGCAAAGGTTAATATAACCCTAGAAATTGATTTAATTAATGGAGGTTTTTTTAATTTTTTAACCTTCTTAAGTTCCAAAGGTTATTCTAAAACCTCAGCAAAATAACATAGGTATTTTTAACCTTCGTTAAATTTCAAAGGTTTATTTTAAAACCTCAGCAAAATAATGGAAGTTTTTTTAACCTTCATTAAATTCCAAAGGTTTATGTTAGAAAATCTCAGCAAAATAACGAAAGTTTTTTAACCTTTGTTAAATTCCAAAGGTTTATTCTAAAACTTCAGCCAAATAACGAAGGATTTTTTAACCTTCGTTAAATTCCAAAGGTTTATTCTAAAACCTTAGCAAAATAACAGAAGTTTTTTAACCTTCGTTAAATTCAAAAAATTTAGAGTAGAACCTAAAAAAAACACTCCAGATTTTTCAAACTTCAATAAATAAATAAAATTAAATCTATTTATAAATAAATAATTAAAAACTAGGTACAATTACCTTTTTGGTCCTCACATTTAGGGTCAATATTCAATTACTATAGTGGTTTTTAAAAAAATAAATTTGGTCCCAAGTTTTGTTCAAAAATATACAATTTGATCCCTTTTGTTAAATATGTATTGACGACGTTAAATGGTGATTACGTGGCACACTATATGGCACAATTGTGCATATATGGATCTCAAGTATTATGCACATTTATAATTAATTATTAATTATATTTATTTTTTAATTTTTGAATATTATATTTCCTCTGCACAAACCCTAAACCCAAACTCATAAGCAAAATCACGGGTGCAACTTCAACTAGAGGGGAGGCATTTCGTGCAACCGGTGTAAGAGGAGTTCCGACAATCGTTCTCCAAGTTATGAACGACGGTGATAGGAGTGGCATTGGGTTGTTAGGGATGTTAGTTGATGGAGTCTGATGCCGCAGAAGCAGAGGATGGCGTCGCAGGTGGCGTTGGGTTGGGGTATTCGAATGTTGTAGGTAAGGAGCGAGTCTTGGAGCGAGTTGACGCATTTCTGGGAGTCTTCGGGCATCATGGAGAGACAATTTGTGTTGAGCATAGTGCAACCACACTATTGCAATTAAAAAATCCTAATCCCAATTGTCCACTCACTCATTGCAATTCAAAAAACCCTAATCCCCCAATTGATTTTCACTAATCTATCAATTCACTCCACTTTCCATCTCACACAACCCCTAATCCTAATCCCACCTCTCTCTGCCACATAAGCAATACTTGACGTCGTAAGGTGGGATTTAACGGAAAGGACCAATTTGGGTACTTTTTAAAAAACATAAGGACCAAATTGATTTTTTTTAAAACCACTATACTAAATTGAATATTGACCCTAAATGTAGGGACCAATAAGGTAATTATACCTAAAAACTATATAGTTTTAATATATTTTATATTTGAACTCTCTAAAATTTTGAAAGTGTAACTTTACACTAGAAATAAGTTTTCTAAAGTTTCAAAAATTTATTTTAAAAGCAAAATAACCTTGGATAAAAAGTCTTTCAATAACTAATCTTGGATAATAAGTATTTCAACAATATTTGCATATTTATTATTATTTGCACATTTCTTATGATTGATGGTAGTTAGTTTATATAATTCTAAGTTTTTGTTTGTTAGGAGCTCATACTTCAAAAAACCCGACCTATGTTGTTTTAGTTTTTGATGTTCGTACTTTTATGTGCGATTTTAGTTTTAGTTATAATTGTTAAAATTTAATTCTCATAATTTTGAAATATTTTAAATTAAGGCCTTTAATTTAAAATGCATCCAATAACTAACTCATTGCGAAAGTGAGAAATAATAAAGTTAATTTCTTCTCGCAATATGTTCTTACAATCTTTGAAGTCCTTGTATTCAAGAACACACATGGTTTTGAAGTACACATCTGACAAATAATACAATTATTTAGGATATAGAAAGTTGGGGCAATAAGGTGATGGGAGAGAAGCAATATTGGAGTAAGAAGAAAGCAATATTGGAGTAAGAAGAAGATAGTGCCTTATCTAATGCACTACAAAAAAATTATGTATGAAGTGGCGATTTTAATATGGCGGTTATTAATAACCTCCAAAAGTATCCATATAATACAACATCTTAATAATCGCCATAATTATCCTTGAGAACGTGTCATCTTGAACTGCCATAATTCAACTTCGAAATAAAAGCCCCACATTTTCCTTCCCTTCATACCATTCCATATTATTCCTAAATTTTTTTTAAAACCTTCGTTGACTCTTTGGAAACTGAATATCTTTTAATACCATTAACTCTTCACACTCTTCAGAAACGTGACTCTTCCCTCTCTTTGCAAGCTCTTCACGAAACCCTCTCTTCACAAAACACTATTCCCTTCCCTTCACTCTCTTCACCAAACACTCTTCCCTTCACTCTCGCCTTCACCCTCTTTGCGAAACCTAAGTCTCGCGTGTTCTCACTTTCGCATGCCCTAAACCTAAGTCTCGCATCTTCTCACTCTCGCATGCCCTAAACATAACCCTCACTCTCGCGCCCTTCATTGTCTGCCATTGTCATAGTTTCTTTTGTCTACCATCGTCGCCTCCTCGCAAGGATTTCAAACTTCTATCTGCCATCGTTTGTTCAGGTTTGTGCTCTATAACTTTGTCTTTGAAATCTATTATTGGATTATCTTTTCCCTGTGTTGGTTCTTAATTTGTGAAATCTATTGTGAACAAATATTGTGTATGAATATGCTGCGGAGAATAAAGATGTCCTCTAAATTTAATTTGCAATTGAGTTAAAGGTTGATTGCCTTTGCCCTGTGTTGGTTCTTTATTTGCCTTTGTCCTTCACTTGCCAAAAGAATAGTCAGTTTTTTATCTAATGCTTAGTTTTGATTTATCGCTTGAGTATTGTTGTTATTGTCTCAATCATGTGAACTATGAGTTTGTGTCTTCTAGTATAGATAATATTTGTTAGGATTTGGTTAATAGAAGAATTGATTAGGATTTGTAAAATGTATTGCAAAACACTTTTATGTTTGACCTAAACACTAAATTCTTTGTTTGACCGTATTATGTATGAATGTGTGTATGTAGCTTATATTTTATTGATTATTTGGTTGAATGATTTATTTGGAAGAATTTAACTGTCATTTATTTGGTTGAATTGAAGCTGCTCTAGTTACAATTTTAACTAGGAGAAAGAACTCTATGAGAGGAGAAAATACAGAATGAAAGAACGGTCATAGAAGAAACAACCAGGGAGTATAGATTGCCTTCTCTGTTTATTGCACCATGCTAGATGGAATGCTTTTTTACTGTTCTGATTAATATTTGTTTTTGCAACAGTAGGTTACCATTTTGTACTGCGTTCAAATTGTTTTTTTTTCCTGCAAGTCATATTGATGTTACTTGTACAAATCATGGATTTGGACGAAATAAAATAAAAAAATAGCAATGAACTATTTTCACTTATGAGCGTTGAATTCTTTTTCTTTTCACTGAAATGAACACTTATTACATGGTAAATATTGATCAATCAGGGAGGAGTGGGTTTGAGAATTAGAGTGTATGACATAATAATGTGCTTTGCTGCACATTTGGAAGCAGTTAATCAGCGAAATGCTGATTTTGATCACATTTATCGAAATATGTTGTTCACCCGATCGTCCAACCTACTTAATACTGCAGCTGGTATGGTACCATACCTGTTCTTGCTTTGCTCTCTTGCCTTCTCCACATATTTATTTTGGCTACTTTACTCTTCTGGCTTACCATTAGTCCTCTCTGTTACAACTGACGTCTCTACTATTGTTCATGTGCTTCGTGGTACCAATGTGAGTCTCATGCTTACAACTTAGATCTTGATTATCTCCATCTTCATGCCTTTCTGTCAATATCTTCATCATAAATTCATAGCAGTTCATGGCCTCCATTGTGTGTGTCGTAGGCCACTGGTGGAAGATCTGATTTATCTGAAGCTGATACGGTGGTATACTCAAAAGCCAAGTCCCTTTAATAATATCTCTAGAACTTTAACCATTATATCAATCAAGTTTTGTTGTCACATTATAATTATTATTACACTTATTAGTAAGATTATCAATATTAATATAGTTAATAATATAAAAATTATTAACATTCTTATCTATTATTAATATTATTAAATATTATTAAAATTATTGAATACCATTAATATTATTAATATTATTAATATTATTAAATCTTATTCATCTTTTTAAATATTATTAATATTATTAAATACTATTAAATATTATTAATATTATTAAATATTATTAATATTATTAATACTATTAAATATTATTAATATTACTAAATATTATTAATATTATTAAATATTATTAATAATATTAAATATTATTAAATATTATTAATATTATTAATATTATTAATATTATTAAATATTATTAATATTATTAATATTATTAATATTATTAATATTATTAATATTATTAATATTATTAAATATTATTAATATTATTAATATTATTAATATTATTAAATATTATTAAATATAATTAAATATAATTAAATATAATTAAATATAATTAAATATTAACAACAACCTTCGCGTCCAGGACTCCCTCCTTCACCACGGTGCTTTCCTCCTCGTGGATCACCTGAAAAACAAGGGACA
This sequence comes from Phaseolus vulgaris, assembly GCF_000499845.2. Lineage (NCBI taxonomy): Eukaryota > Viridiplantae > Streptophyta > Magnoliopsida > Fabales > Fabaceae > Phaseolus > Phaseolus vulgaris. The sequence goes on along the minus strand of NC_023752.2, from coordinate 33,061,360 downwards.
AAGGGCGTCCTCGCGACCGTTTGCACTCTGACGCTCAAGTCAAACTTCGGGCAATGAAACACCAAAAAACTTTGAACTCCGAGAGTTCTGTGTGTGTTTTCACATTAGAATTGCGTACCTTATTCTGTTGGTTTGTTACCCTTTATATACTTGATCCTGTCGGTTGACCAAGCGCAAGAACGATGCCTCGTCACGATTTTTCCTCACCAGCTTTGACACCACGTGCCCTTCAAGTCCACACAACAGATTGGCACTACGAGAACCTGAAAACACAAGATGGCGCCTCTGCGGCCGGTGGCGCTCCGATGCTCAAGTCAGTAACAAGAACACCCAAAAACTGAAAGAAAACTATGCTCTGTAGAACCGTACTAAAGTGCACTCAACCCAAAACAATGAGCCGTAATGAACGTCCCTCTGCAAATTCTGTTAAGTTTACCTTTATATCTAGGTTTTTTCTCTTTCCAGGCAGTTACGCTTTGGACGCGTGGCTCGCATCCAACCCTGCACGTGTCATCATCTGGGCTGGGGTAACAGGTAGTACCCAGCCCTACACGTGTCATCATCTGAGCTAGGATAACTTGAGCGTCATTTCTATGTAGCATACAACCTGATCCGGTCGGTCATCGGTAGTCGATGACGTCAGCAGCAGATAACCACGTGGACCACTCGTACGGTGACACGTGGACCAGGTGGCAGAGTAGTCATGGAGGAGATCACCCGGTATGGTTATCGGTGGTCAGTAACCGAGTGGCCACCGACAGATCAGTTCCAAGATAAACGGGTGACACGTGGATCAGGTAGCAGAGTAGTCATGGAGGAGATTCCCCAATATGGAGATCGGTGGTCAGTAACCGAGTGGCCACCGACAGATCAGTTCCAAGATAAACACCCGGGGGAGAACGCGAGAAGCAATAGAGCACCGATCAGTCATCGGGTGCATGGTCATCGGGGTTTCGTGTTACACGCAGTTAAACTGGGACTGAGATTCCCAGCGAGAGCGTTACGCATGGACCTCGCATGATCATACCTCAGAGAAAGAAGAGCTCCTCGTCGGTATAGTCGTGCACGAGAGTAGCCTGAGGGAGTCAGTAAACCGGTCAGCGATTGGTTACTCTCTCAACCCATTACGTGCATGGCATCGTGAAGGGGAAATCGTGTATGCAGAGAGCAATGCTTGGTGAGTGTGCCTAGTCCAGCCACACCTAGCGTTCTCCTGAGAATGTGCGATTTCACCCAGATGGAAGAAACGCGCTAAGTTACTCCGCAAGGGAATAACTTAGGCGCACAAAGAGATGCGCTAGAGCCCCTCAGGTGGTGGCACGTGCACGGTTAGATGTGAGTTGCATGCCTCCACGTGTCACTGCCTGAGAGGGGCGCGACCCAGATAAAGGTGCACTCCGTGTCGTGAAAGGTACAGACAGAAAACCCAGACACCCACGACCCTGACTGTGGTACGTTTTCGTACAAAAGCATAACAGAATTCTGACACACGCAGAGAGCAGCGCAGCAGAATTCTGTTAGGCACAGACATAGAGGGGGATAAAAAGAGAATCAGAGAGAAACACACACACACTGTTGTTTTTACACACATTGTTTTCTAGTGATTCTGTGATTCTAACTTGAGCGTCGGAGTGCAAACGGCCGCTAGAGGCGTCGTCTGTGTGTTTGCAGGTTGCGTTCGGAGTTCCTTAGAAGGAGGTTCTAAGAGTGTTCTTGCAGATAACACAGTTGCCAGAGGTGGGTCAAGCAAGCGACAAGGCAATTCCTCTACGCTCGAGTTGTCGGCAGGATCACAACCCTACATGTGTCGTCATCTGGGCTAGGGTAACTGGTAGTACCCAACCCTACACGTGTCACCATCTGGGCTAGGGTAACTTGAGCGTCATCTCTATGTAGTAACTAGTCGCGCGGCCAAGCCTCCTATTCAAGGAGTAATCTAGCACGTCACACGCTCTGGAACACCACCCAACAAGGCGAGTATCGGATGCAACGAAGTACACCGTCTCTGTGATATCGCTCGTCAGAAGCGCCACCCTCCTCATTGCCACGCCATGCATGTTCTAGCTGAGGAAACCTCGCCATCGACGAATGTCCACTCTGGGAAACCCGTCGTTGATGAACAAGCTGTTTCCTCCAACTCACTCGACCTTCACGCCCCATGCTGACGTAACAATCATCTTTACTGAACTTACACGCTTGAACTTATTCGCCTGGACCTCCAACAGCTTCAACTACGTTTACTGGGGAAACCCGACGATGTGCTTCTTGTGGCGATGGGAGACCACCTGATCTTCCATGATCTAACACGGTGATGACATGAAAACCGGGCAACAACCGACTATGTACACTGCAGAACGCCGCTTCCACAAACGGCGACCATGCTCACTCCTGGACCATTCATCTTTCTCTTATCCACGTGTCCTGCTGAGCACGCCCCATGTACTCACTTGCTAAACACGTCGTCACACCTGATGACCTGGTCGGTACACAAGCCCCCCAGTCTTGAGCTGTTGATGGCATTCTCAAGGAGCTCTTCTTGGATGTTGATGAAAATGGTGCTAAAGCTAATGGTGAAAGTGGGCAAGGTCCTCCTAGGAGTTGTGGTGACCTTGAAGGTGCATGAAGTGTATGGAAAGAGGGAGGTTCGGCCAGCCCCCTTGGTAGATGGTGAAGAGAAGATTAGGTCCTGGAAACTAGGCAAAGGCAATGTATGGCACTAAATTGGCAGCATAACATTACTCTATTTAATCTTGAAAATACAAGGTGTAGGCTCCTCCTTTTATAGGCTAAGGAGGACCAGATTTGATGACCTAAATGCTACACAAATGTAAGCCAAGTGAAATGTAAAGAAGTGGCACATGGAGGCACATGGAGCACATGGCACATGGGTGCACATGGCCCTCCAACTTACACATGGCTAAACTTGATTAGTGAAGGCTTCTAGAAACCTTTAGCTAATCAAGGTTAATTTCTCCTTAATTCTAATGTGCAGAAAAATAAACATTTGTCCACATGGCTATGCTATTTACACCCCAATTAAAACTAGGCTACACTTGATGGGCCTTCATGGAACATGTACCAATATGTCATTCTCCCATTCATAGCTTGATCCAAGCCTTCTTGTCCTAGACGCTCCTAGCTTGGTCTTAGACGCTCCTAACTTGATTTTAGACGCTCCTAGCTTGGTCTTAGATGCTTGGCTTGGGTCTAGATGCTCTTGACTTGGGGTCTAGCCTTTCATGGGAGGTTGTGCTTGGCCTTCCTCCATCATCCCCTCCCTCTTGAAAAGGATTTATCCTCAAATCCAATGCTTTTGCTTCCTAGGGGGATGGTTGTGGTTGGATGGTGTCCATCATCTCCTCCTTCTTGAGAAGATCTATCCTCAGATCTTCAGACTTGATCTCGGATAGCAGCCTCTTGCTTTGAGAACTAGGATTGCCCTCCCGTGTCAAACGTGTACCTACGGAAATCATCAAATAAAGAAGAGGTGTTAGTCTGAAAATTAATTTCACTAAGTTGCCATTTTTGTTTTTCTTTTGTGTTTGGCAACTTTTTACAATATTTCTTTTTTGATTGTTGTATGTGTTCTCTAATCATCTTATGCATTTTAAAATTTTCAATTGTGGTTACTTTCTCCTTAGGCACAAATCCTATAGGAGATGGTAACAACTCAAAAGAAGAAAGATGATTTAGCCCACATACAACCTCAAAAGTAGAAATATAAGTAGTTTTGTGAACTACTTTATGGTGTGCATGCTCATCTCTAGAGTTGTGTTTGTCTTTTATGATTACTCTAGGCATAGTGGAAAGAGCTATGTTTTCAATTTTATTTTGACCATTCTTTTGAGGATAAAAATTTGAAGAGTACAACTTAATTTCAAGTTTTTCTAAAAGTATCCTCGAATGATGGTTTTCAATTTTTGGAGCTCTATCCAACACTATGCTTGAAGATAAACCATGGAGACTTATCACTTCTCTAGAGAAGAGTTTATCCATATCCATGGAAAAACCTTTTGTTGTCCTAGGAAGCTCTAAGATAAAATCGAGGTTTATGTCTTCCCAAAGATCATTTGCAAAAGGTAAAGGAGTATAGAGTTCATGAGACATTGCCTTAGGCGTATTTGTAAAACAAGAAATGTATCTAAGGTAATGTCTTTGAACTTCTTTTCTCATGGGCGACAAAAGTTTTCCCTTTAAAAGCTCTAGAGTTTTATCAACTCTATTTTGTCCCATGAGTTCTCCTTTATGAAGAGTTTTTCTTTTATGTGTGAAGGTAGTCTCTTTGATACAACCATTGTTCATGAAAATTTTAATGCTTTGCAAGGGTTGTCTCAATAAGACATGACAAGTTTCTTTAGGTACTACCTCACATAAAAAATTGGTTTGGTAGTTACCTATAGATAACTTGACCTTCACTTGGGGATATCTTGGTATATATGTAAAATAATCTATGCAAGCCTCTTTTAAGGATTCTTTTTTTTCTATGCTTGCAAGTGTTCCTTTACAAAAGGTAAGGCTTTGAGGTTGTTCAACAAGACACAAATTTTCAAAGGTATTTTTAAATCTTTTGTCTTGTTGAATGACCTTGTGGGAAGGAACACTCTTCTCCCACGCCTTTTGTTTCTCAAGGGTCTTCTCATGCTTTTCTTTTTCTTTTTCTTTTTCTTTAGCTTCCCTTTCGACTTCCTCTCTTTTCTTTTGTATTTTTCTTTCCTTTCTTTCTTTATGGGAAGCAAACAATTTTTCTACCCTCATTTCCCAATCTAGGCAAGCTTCTATATTTTCTTTTCCATGGAAATGGGGTTGGTCTACCCTAACCTCTCTTGGGTTTTCTTGTTCTTTTCTATCTCTTCTATGTCTTCTAGGGGTTGCTTGATAATAATCATTTATTCTAAGGCTTCCCTCCCCAAAAGAATCATGATCTTTAGAGATAGATGCATGAGAAGGTAATTGTTTTAAAATGTGAGATTTCTCATCCTTTGCTTTAGTCAATTCATTAGTTTTAGCCTCATTCTCCAATTGTTTAGATGAAATTGATTGCATATCCTTGGAAAGTTGTTTCAAAAGAGATTTCAAGGATTTCACCTCACTTTTAAGAGATTTAGAGGAGTGAGAAGAAATGACTAAAGCTTTGTGTTTAGAAATGTTTTACTTTTAAGAAAGAGGAGGGAAACTAATGAAGGTAGTTTTCCAGGTAAGAGAGGTGAGTCACAATGGACTACTTAAATACCAAGTCTTTGCCTTAGCCAAAAACTATCCCTCAAGACCTTCACACAAATCTTTCTTTAGGTAAATCACTTGAAACACAATGAGGATGTAGAAATCAAATTTTGAATGCAAGAAAACAATGCAAACTATTTAACAAACAAAACAAATAATCAAAGCTTTAAACAAGACTAAACAAAAGCAATTAACAATTGCTAAACTAGATAGTTCTACACTAATCGGCCCTAGGTGAGGCTTCTTGGACACTTGGAGCCCTTGAAGCCACACTCACCGTCTAATTGTGTAATTAAACAAGTAATTAACAAGAGTTAAGCAGAAAGAAAATTAGATGAACTCCCTTTTGTTGTTTTTTCTATTTGCACTTCTTTTTGTTGTCTCCTCTTTGTTGGGCCTTCCAATCTATGTGGTGTTTTTGTAGGTGTTTGTTTCTGCCCTTGCCTTTGTTCCTCTTGGAATTAGGGAATTAATTCTAAAAATCCAGCACCTATCAAGCAAACTAGACCTCACTCAAGTCAATTTCCACTCAAATAAGCACCAATTGAAAATCAATCCACCACCAAGTTTAGAGGTCAAAGAATTAAAGCAAGAAACAAATTAATTAAAAAAAACAGTACCACACAAAAGGAATTAAATGTGACAACTAGAAAGAGTTCCAAAGAAAGTAGACAAGCAAATAAAAGGTACTCAAAGAAAGAAGGCACACAAAAATGGATCCTAGGAATAGCACTAGATTTGATTTCAAAATCAAAAACAGCACCACTGAAATAATTGTTGTGGTCCAGAGAGCGTGATTTTCACTGATTTATGCTGAGCTTCCCTTTTAATATTTGCTTCTGAAAATTTATATGCAAACAATTCAAGATCTTAACTGAATTCTGGCGTTGGTTTCACTCCAAACGCATGAACCATTTTTTTTTAATAAATTTTCTAAAATCAGTGTTCAGTTACGCCAGTTGTAGCGCCAGATTTGCACACTGCTTTTATAATATTTATCATTTTTTTCTATTTGTTTTTTTGAACTGATTCTTTTTTTGTCTTTTCTGTAACACCTCAATCTTTCATAATCCAGAGGATCAGAAATTTTCTATGTGGGAAAATAATTTTCTTAAGCAAAACAGCCAGCACAGAGTTATGCAAAACAGGGGATTCTGTAAATCTGGAAAAAAAACAGCAAGATACCAAAAGAAAAACACAATGGAATTGGTGAAAAGGAATTTGTGTAGATCTAAACACAAATATGAACTCAAGCTAAAAATAAAAGGCACCAAAGGATAAAAACCACAGCAGATTCAAAACAAACATTTAGACCAAAATCAAGAAACAAATAAAACAAACAAAGTACTACTATGATTTGATGACATTTTGGAAAAACATGACTAGACAAAACACGTATAGATTCAGAAATTAAAAGACTCAAATGAACACAAAATGAACCAAATAAAATTGCAATAAGGACTCAAAAACCTAAAATAAAAACAGCAACACAAAGTGTATGGAAAATCCTACCAAAAATTGCACAAAGATTGCTCAAGAACAATTGAACAAGATGCACCGATTGGAATTTCCAAACAACACACCAATTCAAAGCAAAAATTAAAAAACAGCAAGACAATATGGAATGTAAAGAACAACACGGATTAAAGAAGAACTCAAATAGAAAATGACCAAGAAATACTCATCTTTGAAGAACCTATGCTCATGATACCAAATGATGGCCTTCTCAAGGAGCTCTTCTTGGATGTTGATGAAAATGGTGCGGAAGCTAATGGTGAAAGTGGGCAAGGTCCTCCTAGGAGTTGTGGTGACCTTGAAGGTGCATGAAGTGTATGGAAAGAGGGAGGTTCGGCCAGCCCCCTTGGTAGATGGTGAAGAGAAGATTAGGTCCTAGAAACTAGGCAAAGGCAATGTATGGCACTAAATTGGCAGCATAACATTACTCTATTTAATCTTGAAAATACAAGGTGTAGGCTCCTCCTTTTATAGGCTAAGGAGGACCAGATTTGATGACCTAAATGCTACACAAATGTAAGCCAAATGAAATGTAAAGAAGTGGCACATAGAGGCACATGGAGCACATGGCACATGGGTGCACATGGCCCTCCAACTTACACATGGCCGAACTTGATTAGTGAAGGCTTCTAGAAACCTTTAGCTAATCAAGGTTAATTCCTCCTTAATTCTAATGTGCAGAAAAATAAACATTTGTCCACATGGCTATGCTATTTACACCTCAATTAAAACTAGGCTACACTTGATGGGCCTTCACGGAACATGTACCAATATGTCATTCTCCCATTCATAGCTTGATCCAAGCCTTCTTGTCCTAGACGCTCCTAGATTGGTCTTAGACGCTCCTAGCTTGATTTTAGACGCTCCTAGCTTGGTCTTAGATGCTTGGCTTGGGTCTAGACGCTCTTGACTTGGGGTCTAGCCTTTCATGGGAGGTTGTGCTTGGCCCTCCTCCATCAGCTGTGGCTTGTTCAGTGAAAAGACTAAAGAGTTAAATTTACGGCGACCTACGTGGCCTTGCGCGTTGACGCTCATACTGTTTACTGATTTGACATTTCACCAACCCCTCCGATCAAACGACACGTGGACTTGTCAACAACTATTATTCATTGTCGTTTGCGCTTCTTGCAACGTTCGAAATTCTTAATACCTTCGCGCCACTTCATTGTTTCATTATCTTCTTCTTTACTTCAAACTCCCGAAATACTCTAGTGAACGTTTCATCTCCTTCAATCATCATCTTGCTCAACACATTTCTGATCATCAAAAGGTAACAGTTCATCTCTTCCCACTGACATTTGCTGCATTTTAATCGGTTTGCATCATCCATTAACTGTCTGGAGCATACGTTGTGGGTTGTTTTGTTCTTCGTTTCGTTTTTTCCTGCGTCTAGGTTTTCTGGCCTTTCCTTCGCAAGCCCCCCTTGTTCTTTTTGTCTCCTTCTTTTCTGTCGAGTCGTTCTATTTATAAACTCTCATCTCTTCCCTTTTTCATCTTCTTTGCAGCTCTTCTGATGGCTCGCACCAAAATTACTCCAAACCCTCCTCCATCTTCCCAAAACCCTTCGGCGAAAACACGTAGGGCCAACCCTTCTTCTTCTCACAATCCACCAAGGGATCCCAGTGTCCCTTCAAGCCAGGCCGTGAGACCCGCGTCTTCTCTGCCCAACCAACCACAACCAACCCCACCTCAAACCAGCGCAGCTGTGAGGCCCCTCCCTGACTACAAAAAGTTGTATCCATGGGCTACTACAACCTTGCTGGGTGAGACCTCCTCTATCAACACCGACGTCGACATCCTTCGCCTTATGAAAGGTGATCAAGCTCACCTTTCTTTCAGCAAGGAACATGATGACAAGGTGTCTGTTCATCCCTGTCCTCCCGAAGAACCCATCTGCTCTGACGACCAGGGGAGCAACGGCAAAACCTTCTGCTTCGTCTATGCCACGATGTTCAAGAAGGTCAAGCTCTGCTTCCCCTTCACTCGTTTCGAGAGGGAGCTCTTGACCGAGCTTGACATAGCCCCCGCCCAGCTTCATCCCAACACTTGGGCGTTCGTCAGGGCATACCAGATTATCTGTGCGCACTTGGGACATCCAGCTTCGGTGGACGTGTTCCTCTATTTGTTCGAGGCCAATAACCCAGGCGATCGTCTATGGGTCAGCCTCAACGGGGTTGCTGAGAGGTTCATCCTCTCCATCTTCTAGCAATCCTACAAAGACTGGAAAGGGCAGTTCGTGCGCGTCTGCTGCAATGACCAAAACCCCACCCTCCTCGACGGATTTCCCTTGTACTGGGTGTACAAGGGAAAGAAGGAGTCCAGCTTCAGGAGTGCTAGGGGTCCAGAAAAGATGGGGGAGCTCGACAAAGACTTATCCAACTTCTGGAAAGGTGTTGCCTCCTCCAACGTAACTTTGGCCACCTCCTCCATCATCACCTATGAATTCCACGAAGGTCAACTGGACGTCCATATAGGTTTGTCTTTCCCTCATCTCCGAGTTCCCTTTCCTTGAATTCGCATCACCCTGTCTTTTACATTGATGTTGTCATTCTGATTCGCGCGCAGTCTTAACTAGCTAGTCCATGCATTGACTCACACTGCTTATTTTCTTGTGCATTATCAACTGCTTGCATTGGACTGGTTTGTGATCGTTGGCTTGCTTGTGCAGATATGATGTTGGGTAAAGAGAAAATGGCTAAGCTGCGCTCCATGGCCAAACTTCACAATTTGTCGGCGGGCTCCCAGACCATTCCCAACTCGGTTGCAGAAATCGCCGCCGCCCAAGGCAAATCTCTGCCGGTTGGCCCATCTATTGTCGCCGCTCTTCTTGCCCCTGAGTGAAAGAAACTGCTACCCAAAAGGGCTAAGAGGAAGGCCCCCAGGGTAGTGTCGGACGAAGAGGCAGACGAAAACACCGAGGATGGGTTGATCTGCAAGAGGAAAAGGGGAGCTGTAGCTGTGCCACCAGCAGCTGAAGGCGCCATCCCTGACTACGCCGAGAACCCCCCCAGCGCCTCCACACCATTCGAGTCCGCTGGGGATGTTCTTGCTTCAAATGCCTCAGCTGCTGAAGCTATACCCGAGCAGCTCGCAAATACGCAAGCTTCTTCTCAGGCTGCTGCGGAACTACCTGCCTCACCACCACGCCTCGAGGCTCCCCTCGCCATCTAACCTTGCGAGGGTGGTGGTGAGAATCAACCTTCACCTCCTCCCCCAACTCCAGCCCTTCCAGCTCCTCTCCAGGAAGCCTTGAAGTCTTTCACCGTGCGCCTAAACGCCATGGTTGACGAGAGTCTTCCTCAAATCGTCGGTGAAGGTCTGAAAGACTCCTTGAGCAAGTTCGAAGTTGATAACCGCATCCATCAGGAGGAGGCGAGCACCGCGAGAGCCGAAGCTGACAAAGTCAAATGCGACATGGTGATGCAAGGGATAGAGTTCTCGCGGGTGGAAAATGCCCTCAACGACGAGCTCCGAAGTTTGCGCAAGGACAAAGCTGAACTACGCCTGAAACTGCACAACAAACTTCATGACGCCGTTGAGCTAGAGGGCAAGCTCGTTCCTATGAGGGAGAGAATTGCAGAGCTGGAGGAGGCCCGAAAAGCTGACGAGGCCAAGATGGCCAAATTGGAGAAGAGGTCGACCGAGAGGGAAACCCTTCTGGGAAGGTTGAAGCAGATCGGGACAAGGCATCCAAAGAACTGAGCGAAATTACTACCGAGCTCGCCCAAGTGCGTGGGGAGAGCAGCGGGTTCAAGAAGAAGGCCGACGAGCTTGAACTTGAGATTGCCCAGGTTCGCGAGGAGAACAGGGGGCTCAAGGAGAAGATCGACGAGCTTGAGCTTGACGCTGCCCAGGCTCTTACCTCAGGCTTCGGGGCTGCTTTGGAGCAGTTTGCTTGCAAATTCCCCGATCTCGACCTCTCTGAGTTTTCAGTGTACAACGAAGTGGTGGATGGCAAGATCATGCCTCCAACTTAACTGCTCCCATCTGCCACTTCAATTTAATCACCTTGAAACTTCTTGTATTTAACTCTGATTTATATGTAATAATTTTCATTTTGTTCATACTGTTTTGATATACATGAATGTACATGGCTCTAACTTTATCTGTTGTGCGATCACCTGACAACTGGTTGGTTTTTACTCAACCCAATTAACTTAACACAAACTGATACTTAATTCTCTGGAAATCCACTTAACTCAAACAAACTGTTAGTCTATAGCCATAACATTTGACACGAAATCACTTATTGGGCAGTAGGCGTGGGTCAATCTTAGTATCTGGAATCTCGCTCGCCTGATCTGCCAAGTGGCAAGTGTGTTTCTATGTTATCGCCTAACACTTTGCTGATCTGGCTCTCGCCGTGTAACCTTCTTTCTATTTCAATCTCAAAGCCATAGGCTTTCGGCGACGCCATTTTCCTTTTAACTGAAAACATCCCCTGTGGGGCCACCTCATGACTTCATCTTTGCTCGACAGGAAGGAGAGCTGCCTTTCGGATCTCCCTCTACCTTCCCTGAGTCTTTAATCCTGAGATAGCTTAAGTCATTGTTCTCTCATATGGGGGTAGAGCCGCCTTTCGGATCCTTCTTTACCTCCCTGAGTTTTAGAACAATGATTTAGGTGGTGAGGTGCCCTCTGCGAACCTTCCCCAGCCATCCTTTACCTTCTTTTTTAACCGGTCTTACTAGGTCAATATTGATGTTTCACCCCAAGGAAAAGGCGTTTTCCGTCAACCTTCCTTTCCCATACTCGAGATCATTAACACCCCTGACTTTTTAGCTTTATCTTGCCTGAACTCACTTGAGGGTGAGAAGGGCTTTTCCTGATGCCTCAACTTGCCCAGGGGTTACATCTCCTCCTCCCCTGGATGCACTGAGGACTTTCAAACTTGCCTCAATTTGCTTACGCAAAGAGGTCTTGCAATCTGCTCTTGCCTGCACAGGGCGAGGAGGACTTTTTAATCTCTTCTCGCCTACACTCGCTCAAGGCGAGGAGGTCTTTTTAATCTCTTCTCGTCTGCACTCGCTCAAGGCGAGGAGGACTTTTTAATCTCTTCTCGTCTGCGCTCGCTCAAGGTGAGGAGGACTTTTTAATCTCTTCTCGCCTGCGCTCGCTCAAGGCGAGGAGGACTTTTTAACCTTTTCTCGCCAGATGGCGATGAGAACTTAAAAAGCTTTATACTTGTACCTCCGGTCGCCAGGTGGCGATGAGGCCTTAAAACTTTAACTTGTACCTCCGATCGCCAAGTGGCGATGAGGGTTTAAAACTTTATGCTTTAAAACTTTGTACTGAATGCATGCGATCTGAATTCACCGTTGCTTTAAATTACACAAGGGCGACAAAGTCTCTTTCCGAAAACTTAAAAACGATAAGCATGCAAACTTAATAACTTGGAAACTTTGATAAACTTCGAAACCTTCTTTATTGGGTGGCCTCGTTAAAAACCCTCCTTAGGGAAAAAAGAGTGCCCCCTTGAAAAATTGTTTTAACTGAAACTGCCTTAAACTGTTCAAGTTAATCACTACTTACAATGCTTTAACTGTAATAAAACTTGATATGGGTGGCGTTCCAAGTGCGAGGAATCGCCCCTCCTTCCATCGTCTCCAAGCAGTAGGCTCCATTCTCGAGTGCTTCGGTTATTCTAAACGGTCCTGTCCACTTGGGTGACAGTTTGTTCTCCATCTCATACTGGTGGGCCTTCCTCATCACCAGGTCGCCGTCTCTGAATTGCCTTGGCCTTATTCTAGAGTTGTACTTGCGTTCAATTCTTCTCTTTACTGCTTCGGCCTTCACCCGTGCTTCCTCCCTGACTTCATCCAGCAAATCCAAGTTCATTCTCCTTTCTTCGTTTGAGTCTTCCGCCACGAAGTTTTGGAATCTCAACGAGCTTTCCTGGGTTTCAACTGGAATCATCGCATCACACCCATACACCAAACTAAACGGGGTTTTGTGGGTTCCCGATTGCTCAGTGGTATGATACGCCCATACTATACGGGGAACCTCTTCAGCCCAAGACCCCTTGGCCTTCTCCAACCTCCTCTTCAAGCCTCTCAACAAAACCCGATTGGCTGACTCCACTTGCCCATTCGTTTGTGGGTGCTCCACAGAAGCAAACACCTGCTATATCCCAACATCCCCACACAGCTTCTTCAACAGGTGACTTGCAAATTGAGTCCCATTATCTGATACCAAACGCTTGGGCACACCAAATCGGCACACTATACTCTTCCACACGAAACACTGAATCTTGTGCGCGGTGATCTGGGCTACTGGTTCTGCTTCAATCCACTTTGTGAAGTACTCGATCGCCACAACCAAATACTTCATTTGCCTGATCGCCAATGGAAAGGGTCCCAGAATATCGATTCCCCACGTATGGAACGACCAGGGGCTGTAAATTGACTTTAGCTCCTCTGGAGGCGCCTTGTGCCAATCGGCGTGCTGCTGGCATTGCTTGCAACACTGGGCATATTTCTTGCAATCTTCCCTCATTGTGGGCCAGTAATAACCTGCACGGAGGGTTCTTGTTGCCAAAGCTCGACCCCCGATGTGACTCCCACAAATCCCCTCATGGAGCTCAGTCATAATTCTCATGCACTTATCTCCATATACACATACTAAAGGAGGATGTGTGAACCCGAACCTGTACAACTCGCCATCGATGAGGGTGAACCTACTGGAGTTCTTCTTTATCTTTCTGGCCTCCGTCGGGTCCATTGGGAGCATGCCATCCGCCATATAGCTCTGGTATGGCGATATCCATGTATCTGGCTCATGGATAGCGCAAACTTGCGTCATCTTCGTCTCTCCCACTGGATGTGCTCTGACTCTCGGTGTCCTCAAAGTCTCCTGAGTCAAAGATCTATGACTCCTCGCCGTCCCTTCCATTGACTTGCACACTTGAAGAACCTGGTGATCTGTCACGAATGCCCGAGGTGTCTTCAAAGTTTCTTGTATAACGGTCCTCTGCCTGCCCCCCTTGCCCGAACTGGCGAGCTTGGCTAGCAAGTCAGCTCGGGCATTCTGCTCCCTTGGCACGTGCACCACTTCAAACAAAACAAAGGACCTCTTTAACTCTTGCACATACTCCAGGTAAGCCGCCATCTGCGGATCTTTGGCCTGAAACTCACCCGTTACCTGCCCAGTTACCAACAACGAGTCACTCTTCGCCATCAGCACCTTTGCTCCCATCTCCTTTGCCAACAAAATACCGGCAATCAAAGCCTCATACTCCGCTTGATTATTGCTGGCTTTGAATGCAAACCTCAGAGATTGTTCTTTCAACACACCGTTGGGTCCTTCCAAAATGACTCCAGCTCCACTACCCAGCTGGTTAGACGACCCATCCACCGAGAGCACCCAACGAAAATCATCCCTCGCACTCTGCACTGTTTCAGAGGATAGCTCGACCACAAAGTCAGCGAAGATTTGCCCCTTAATCGGTCCTCGGGGCTCATACTTGATGTCGAATTCTGACAACTCCACCGCCCATTTTACCATCCTCCCAGCTACATCCGGTTTCTTCAAAACCTTATGGATGGGTAAGTCAGTCATTACTAACACTGTAAAGCTCTGGAAGTAATGACACAGCCTCCTCGCCGAAAACACGACCGCCAGCGCTGCTTTCTCTAAGGCCTGATATCTCACTTCTGGGCCCTGCAACACCTTGCTAACAAAATAGATAGGCTTCTGGACTTGATCTTGATCCTGGACGAGCACTGCACTTATCGCCTTCTCAGTAATGGCAAAATATAACCTGAGGGGCGTTCCCATTTTAGGTTTGCACAGAACCGGCGGGCTCGCCAAATACGCTTTGAGCTTCACAAAAGCTTCTTCACACTCCCTCGTCCAGACAAACCTGTTATTCCTCTTCAGACATTGGAAGTATGGGTGGCCTTTTTCTCCACTGGCAGACACGAACCGAGACAGGGCGGCCATCCGGCCTGTGAGCAGCTGCACCTCCTTTATAGTGGCAGGACTCCTCATCGCCAGAATGGCAGCACACTTGTCGGGATTCGCCTCGATTCCCCTCTCAGTCAAGAGAAATCCCAGAAACTTCCCTGCCTCCACGCCGAAAATGCACTTCTCGGGATTCAATTTCAGCTTGTATTTGGCTATTGTAACGAACAACTCCTCCAGATCAGCAACGTGCCTACTCTTTTCCAGAGATGTCACGACCATATCGTCAACATACGCTTGCACGTTCCGCCCAAGCATAGGCGCAAGCACCTTATCCATTAGCCTCTGGTACGTGGCTCCCGCGTTCTTCAACCCAAAGGGCATTACCTTGTAGCAATAGCACGACCTTTCCGTCATGAAAGCAGTCTTTTCCTCCTCCATGGGATGCATCTTAATCTGGTTATATCCCGAGAAGGCGTCCAAGAAGCTGAGCAATTTACACCCTGACGCACTATCTACCAGGGCATCTATACTTGGCAAAGGATAAGAATCCTTTGGACAGGCTTTATTCAGATCCGTAAAATCAACACACATCTGCCACTTCCCACTGCTCTTCTTGACCAGAACGACATTGGCGAGCCATTCTGGATATTGAATCTCCTTGATATGGCCTGCCGCGAGGAGTTTCTGCGTCTCGTCCCTGATCGCCTGCCTCTTTTCTTTGTTGAACTTTCTCCTTCTCTGGCGGATCAGCCTGACTTGGGGATCCATTGCCAAACGATGACACAAAAAATCGGGGTCAATCCCGGGCATGTCTGAAGCAGACCATGCAAACGCGTCCAGATGTCTACTTATCATTTTGGCGATCTAGTCCTGTGTCTCGCCATCTAAGGGTTTCCCCAGCTTAAACGTTTTGTCGCCGATCTTCTTCTCGAGCCACTCCTCGACCGGCTGAGGCCTCTTCACACTGGCGATCAGAGCTCTCGCAATTCCTGACTCCCTGGCGATCTTCGGGTAGCTTTTCTCTTCCTCCACTCGAGCGGCGTTCTCGGTCCTCGCCACAACATCCTCCATTGCCACATCCCCCTCAGCGGCCACCTCCAACGCTGTATCCTCAACTTGCCGATTTTCCTGCTCAAGCCTCACACCAGGGGGTGGCATTGTGGTTACATGGCATACCAATCTCTTGTTCTTGAGGCTGTTTTCATAGCACTTCTTTGCCTCCTTTTGGTCAGAACGGATGGTGATGACCACCCCCTCCATTGAAGGTAACTTGACCTTCATGTGCCTTGTTGAAGGCACAGCTCCTGTCCTGTTGAGTGTTGGCCTTCCCAACAGGATGTTGTATGCCGATGGAGCGTTCACAACAAGGTACCTGATCTTCTCTGTGCGCGAGGCCAACCCATCTGTGAACGTCGTTCTTAACTAAATGTACCCCCTGACCTCCACTTGATCACCAGCAAAACCGTAGAAGCAGCCCCCATATGGCCTCAACTGGTCAGGGGATAATTGTAACTTTTCAAAAGTCGGCCAAAACATCACATCTGCCGAGCTTCTTTGATCGACCAGCACCCGATGGACCATCCTTCCCGCCGTAACAAGCGAGATTACAATAGGGTCATTGTCATGAGGCACAACATCCCTAAGGTCTTCTTTGGTGAATGTAATGTCCACGTCGGGTGAGTGATCCTCAAAAGCCTCCACTGACATCACGGACCTTGCATACTTCTTTCGCTGCGATGCAGTACACCCACCACCCGAGAATCCACCAGCTATGGTGTGGATCTCGCCGTGAATGGGTACTTCGTGCTGCTGTCCCTCACTGCTCGTCGGTTGTGAACCTGACGATTGCCCCATGTGCTTCTCCAGCAAGTAGTCCTTCAAGAACCCACACTTGACCAACTCGGCGAGTTGGTATCCCAAAGCCAAACACGAATTGATGGAGTGGCCAAAGCTCTTGTGGAACTCTCACCACGCGTCTGGTTTTGGGCCCAACACCTTATTCGTTGTCTTCTCAGGCACTTTTAGCCTGGCAACAATGTTTGGGATGGCGATCAGGTCAGCCAATCCCATCACGAACTCGTACCTCGGTGGGAGATTGGACTCTCTAAGTCGTCCTGACCCCTTCCCCTTGCTCTTCTTTAGATCATAAGGATGATGCATCCTTTGATTCTTCTTCCCTGCCGCCGCCTCCATCACCCTCTGCGGCTGAATCCTCATCTGAGCGCGTGGCTTAGCTGGGGCCACATTCCCCCTTTTCTCGGAGACCTCGCTCTCAGCGGCGATGTGAGCCACGACACGTCGCCGGATTTCAGCGAACGTGACGGGGCTTATCAGCGATTCACTAAAAGGTCCAGGCAACACGCCCTTTTTGAAGGCATGCACAAACATTTCTTCATCCTTACCTGGCAAGTGAACAATCTAAGCTCCGAATCTGTTCAAAAAATCCTTCAGAGACTCCCCTTGATACTGCCTCACGTCGAACAGATCGTAAGACACCAACGGCGGTGCCTTGTTCACTATGTACTGCTCAACGAACATCTTGGAGAACTGCTGGAACGTGGTAATGTGGCCAGTAGGCAAACTGACGAACCAGTGCAGCGCTGTTCCGCTGAGAGTGCTCATGAACACCTTGCAGTAGACCGCGTCTGAACCTCCTGGGAGCATCATCTGCGTGTGAAACGCCGTGAGATGAGCCTCAGGATCTTCCACACCGGTGAAAGATGCTTTCACCGCTACCGTATTTGCAGGGACCACCGTGTCCATGATCTCTTGAGAAAACGGCATGGGAAAACTACGCGGTGGGGACAGGGGTGCAGATCTGTCCTCAATCGCACGCTCCTCCTGTCCTTGAAGGGCTTTACGCAGCTCTTCGTTAACTCTGTTGAGCTCTTCATTCCTAGCCTGTGAGGCCACTAGCGCCTCATGCATTTTCTCTTGTTCAGAACGTGATGCAGCCACGTTCTCCTGCAACGTCCTCATCATCTCCATCACCTGCGTTATAGACACAGCGTCCTCTTCGGTTGACGGTGCGACTAAACTGGATCGCATTGTCCTCATTCTTTCTCAGCAAACTCAACAACTCAAAGAAACTCCAAATGAACGGTGAAAACTCCAGAAAACTGACTGCGACAGCAAGCAGTCGAACAGAAAGCACCAAAACTTCAACAAACTCGAACTGTGGTTGGGAATCACCTTTTATACGGCCCCACGGTGGGCGCCAGGTGATCCTGTCGGTTGACCAAGCGCAAGAACGATGCCTCGTCACGATTTTTCCTCACCAGCTTTGACACCACGTGCCCTTCAAGTCCACACCACAGATTGGCACTCCGAGAACCTGAAAACACAAGATGGCGCCTCTGCGGCCGGTGGCGCTCTGACGCTCAAGTCAGTAACAAGAACACCCAAAAACTGAGAGAAAACTATGCTCTGTAGACCCGTACTAAAGTGCACTCAAGCCAAAACAATGAGCCGTAATGAACGTCCCTCTGCAAATTTTGTTAAGTTTACCTTTATACCTAGGTTTTTTCTCTCTCCAGGCAGTTACGCTTTGGACGCGTGGCTCGCATCCAACCTTGCACGTGTCATCATCTGGGATGGGGTAACAGGTAGTACCCAGCCCTACACGTGTCATCATCTGAGCTAGGATAACTTGAGCGTCATTTCTATGTAGCATCCAACCCTACACGTGTCGTCATCTGGGCTAGGGTAACTGGTAATACCCAACCCTACACGTGTCATCATCTGGGCTGGGGTAACTTGAGCGTCATCTCTATGTAGTAACCAGTCGCGCGGCCAAGCCTCCTATTCAAGGAGTAATCTAGCACGTCACACGCTCTGGAACACCACCTGACAAGGCGAGTATCGGATGCAACGAAGTACACCGTCTCTGTGATATCACTCTTCGCAAGCGCCACCCTCCTCATTGCCACGCCATGCATGTTCTAGCTGAGGAAACCTCGCCATCGACGAATGTCCACTCTGGGAAACCCGTCGTTGATGAACAAGCTGTTTCCTCCAACTCACTCAACCTTCACGCCCCATGCTGACGTAACAATCATCTTTACTGAACTTACACACTTGAACTTATTCGCCTGGACCTCCAACAGCTTCAACTACGTTTACTGGGGAAACCCGGCGATGTACTTCTTGTGGCGATGGGAGACCACCTGATCTTCCATGATCTAACACGGCGATGACATGAAAACCTGGCGACAACCGACTATGTACACTGCAGAATGCCGCTTCCACAAACGGCGACCATGCCCACTCCTGGACCATTCATCTTTCTCTTATCCACGTGTCCTGCTGAGCACGCCCCACGTACTCACTTGCTAAACACGTCGTCACACCCGATGACCTGGTCGGTACAATACTCTTTGGTGTTTCTGCTTTCTTCGCTCACTGTGACTTAGGCTTACTGTAAGTGCATCTTAGCATCACTATCACCCACTTTTAGGGTCATTTAGTGTGCAACACCCCCTTTACTGGAGTGCAACCTCCGCGGGATGACCACTTGGGTGCCAACTTGATGAGAATCAAATAAATGAGGCTTTTATTAATGAAGGGAGAGGTCATTCACCTACACATTTGAAGTTCTTCCTTCTAGTCTTTTCAAAATTAAAAAGAAGACAAAAAATAAAGAGAGGATCAAGCCATAAAGCCAAAGAAGTCTACAAGCTTTCAAGAATAGGCTTCATTTAAATATCTCTCTTTATAGTTTCTTTTATAAATTTGTAAATAATATAGAATGTTTAAATACATAGTTTTTAGGAAAGGTGCTTAGAGGGAAACCTTAGATACCTCTTTTGTAAAAGCATCTTTAGGCATTAGTTTAGAATTTTCTAGAAGGTGACTCTTCATGCTTCACTTTAGGTGTTAGAAGTGAGTAGCATGCAAGGGACTTTTGGTTAGCTTGTTTTGTAAGCTTCATGACCAGCCCTTGCTCCTATAAAAGGAGGGCTTAGGTCCTTCATAATGCAGATTTGGAATTTGTAGTAAAGAAACTCTCCCAATTTGGTGATTGAGTGAGTGAGATTTGATTTCTCCTCTTCCTAGTCTCATCTTGAGAGCCTTGGTTCCCTCAAGTGGCGGCAATTCACACTTATCTTGGAGCAATCACACTTCAAGTGGCGTGTTCATCAATCAAGAACTACAACCACATAAGTCCTCTTTCTTCTCCATCTTCTCATTCCATTTCCGTGCCTATTTGAATTCCTAAACATGTCTTAGGTTCCTTTCTTGCTTTCTATTCGGTGTTCTTGCTTATTTTCATGTTTCAATCGGTTCATCTTCTTTCTCCTTGGATTTGTTCGGTGCATTTCAGTTTTGAAGCATTTTAATCGGTTCATTTCATTTCTTAAGCAATTTAATCGGTTCATTTACTTTCTTGTTCAATTTAATCGGTTCAATTGGCAAGAAATGGGTCTTCCATGTGAGTTTGGTGTTTGGTGCAAGTTTTGGTGAGTTCTTGAAACATAGAACATTGATCCATTTCTATTAAAAGTGCCTATTCATTCTCCAACTCAAGTTGATTCCATAAAATGTCAAAGAATCATCTATATCTTGCTATTGGAATCACATCATGTGGTATCTAGATTTTAGGTGTGTTCTTGTTTAATTTTGAGTTGTGTTGCACTTTAATTCAAGAGCTCTATATTCTTGTGTTTATCTTTCTGTTTTTTAGGCTTATTTTGAGTTTTATTGCTGTTTTCTTATTTGTGCCTATCAAGTGTTTGTGTTTTTTCCTTTTTGAATCCATACAAGTTTTGTCATAGTCATGTTTTTCCAAGAATGTCATCACAACTCATGCACCCAATCTCTGGGTCATCTGCCTTGGGAGTGCCCTGTCTTATTCACGTGTCATGCATGCAGATCACCCCTGGGACGTGACCCTTACCAGTCATCTCTTTCCCAGGGGCTCTTTGATTGTGACGCGCCCTACCGCCTCGTCCACACCCCATGCATGGACCTTTTGTGACCTTAACTTCTCCCTTATTGAGTGCTGGAATGTGGCTTGAAAACCACCATTTTTCGGCTCAGCTTTACTGTATGGATTGTCGAGGTCCGAGGCCTCCATGCTCCACGACTTGATGTCGCCCCCTCCTCAGCTGCCCTTACCCGCGAGCTTACTGAGACTCTGGCCCGTCCTGCCAGCCTCCCAGTGAACTCAGCCTTCGAGGCCCCACCATGACTTTGGTCAACGTCCAAGTCCGAGGATTGGTCGGTAGAATTAATATTATTAAATATTATAAATAGTGTTAATATTATAAATAATATTCATTTTATTATATTATTAATATCATTAATACTATTAATATCATTAATTTTATTAATATTATTATTATTATTCATATTATTAATATAATACTAATTATATTATTATATTAATATTATTAATTTTTATAATATTAATAATATGTTATACTTATTAGTTATGATTATTATTATTTATAAATATTATTTATTATTTTATAATTAATTATATTATAATAATATTTTTAATATCTATACTTATAACATTTGAGGGAGCACAAACAGACAACTTTCTTCACGTGTCACTCTCACGATTTTTTGAAAAAAAAATAATAAATGAAATTTACCGGAAGAAGAAAAAAATTACACGTGGCAAATTGTGAGGCTTGGGAAGAAAACGAGCCCATGGTTCCGTTGGGCCAAAATGAGTGCAAAATGAGTGAACAGGCCCAATATCTATAGGTGGAGGAAAAATTAGGGTTTCTGAGAATGTGTTTTCTATGTGCCTAGCAATGGCTTTTCCAGAAGCGTGTATGACTCTGCAAATGTCGATTCCAGCAGTTGTGCAGAACAATGACAAAGCACCCTTCAGGTAATGTTTTGAATCTCAATTTCAATTTCTGCTTTCTAGCGTCACTTTTCCCATTCTTTGTATCTCTGAAACCTAATTACTATCCTTTACTCCTTTTCACCAATTCGGCAACTTCAGAGATGCCGTATTTGAAAGCTTTTTTTCCCCAAAACACCATTATTTTTCACTATATATACCGTGTATTTTTTCACTAGGGTTGAGTTCGTGTTGTAGGGTTGTAAGCATGTGTTAATTTCATTGCTCTTTATTTTTGCCTTTCTAATATATATTTTTTTTTGTTCATCTTATTTCTCATTTTTTTGCTTTTTGTTCATCTTATCCAACTTATTCAATGTGTTTGTTTTTCATCAATACTATTAGTTCAAAAATGGCAACCAGTTCCTCCATGCATAACAGGCGCTGCAACTCTGTTCAGGTTGTATTCATTACTGTTTTTGTTCTCTGTTTTTTTATCAAAGTTGCAAACTTTGATCTTCTCTACCATCCTTTCATTTTTTGGTTTGTCAATATGTTTTCTCATGCTTTATTTTCATGATTTTTTGGTCATTGGTTCTCTTTTTTTGATAAAAAAAAGCTTTCTTTCTAACATGCAAAAGCTTTCTTAAATTTATGTTTGTTTTGGTTCTCTGCTTTTTTTTATCAAAGTTGCAAACTTTGATCTTCTCTGCCATCCTTTCATGCTTTTTCTAAATTTTATTGGTCTTTGGTTCTCTATTTCTGATCAAAGGTAATTTCTTTTTAAATTTGAATTTTCCATTGTTATTGTTTTTTACTTTTATTAGACTTTATTGTGTAGGCTGCATTTGAAGAAGTGTTTGAATATCAGTTTGAAGAACACGTTGCTGCTTAATGTTTAGCATGCATTTGAAGATCAATGTGTAATTTGAAGATCAATGTGTAGGATCAAAGAACTTATGTAGGATTGATACAAGGATGAAACAATTCTGTAATTGTTTAAAGTCATATTTTGTATACTCTGATGAAAGAAGTCTATATCAATGTAAAATCAATTTCTTTGATTGTGTAAAAAGACATTTTGCATACAAGGTCATTTCCTTTATTTTGTGTATAGATATGAATATTTTGAGATTGTTTGAAAACATTACATTTAGATGATATAAAAATAGAATGACATTGATTTTCATTCAATATTATTTAAATCATTTTAGTAACATTACATTTAGATGATATAAAAATAAAAATAGAATGACATTGATTTTCATTCAATATTATTTAAATCCTTTTAGTAACATTACATTAAGATTATATAAAAATAAAAATAAAATGACATTGATTTTCATTCAATATTATTTAAATTATTTTATGAACATTGAATAAAGTACAATGCCTAAGAATTAATGAATAATAAATAGTAGTATTGCAGTTATACCAAATAGTAATATGAAAAATATTTCTAAGTATAAAAAACATTTCTTTCTAACATGCAAAAGCTTTCTTAAATTTTTTTTTGTTCTCTGTTTTTATCAAAGTTGCAAACTTTGATTTTCTCTCTCATCCTTTCATTTTTTTCTTTGTCAATATGTTTTCTCATCTTTTTTCTCAATATTTTTTGGTCTTTGGTTTTTTTTTTTTTTAAACAAACTTTCTTTCTGAATTTTTTTCAAATTGGTCTTTGGTTTCCTCGATTTTTTTTTTTTTTTGAGTTTGTTATACTTGAATTATTTATTTATGTCCATGGATTGTTTAGATTAATTTTAGTATGTTTATGCTTTTTTATTTATTCGCATATGGTAATGATTATTTCTTATATATTTTTAATTTTTACTTTTTTTTTGTCATTTACAATTATATTTATTTATATTTAATTATATAAATTATATTATTATTTATAATAGGAAAGGAAAACGTGTCAATTAAAAAAAAAACTTGAGCGGGATGAAAGAATTTTTATAGGTTAAATGATTTCAAAGAAAGCGATAAAATTGTTTTTGAAGTAGAGACTAACATACCAAATAATTAAATTCAAGTTACTCGCATTTTAGGATGAATCATTTTTTTACATGACGGTTTATTGTTACTTTCTCAAGATTTGTGTTTGTTTGTTGATACTTGAACAATTTATTTATTTATGTGTATTATTTATCTTTATGCATTCTTTATATTAATTTTAGTATGTTTAGTTTTTTATTTATTCGTATATGCTAATGTTTATTTCTTATATTAATTTATGTTTATTTCTAACATGCCAAAGCTTTCTTAATTTTTTTTTTGTTCTCTGTTTTTTATCAAAGTTGCAAACTTTGATCTTTTCTGTCATCCTTTCATTTTTTCTTTGTCAATATGTTTTCTCATCCTTTTTCTCAATATTTTTTGGTCTTTGGTTCTCTTTTTTTAAAAAAAAAACTTTCTTTCTGAATTTTTTTCGAATTGGTCTTTGGTTTCCTCGAATTTTTTTTCAGTTTGTTATACTTGAATTATTTATTTATGTCCATGGATTATTTAGATTAATTTTAGTATGTTTATGCTTTTTTATTTATTCGCATATGTTAATGATTATTTCTTATATATTTTTAATTTTTAATTTTTTTTTCATTTACAAGTTTATTTATTTATATTTAATTATATAAATTATATTATTATTTATAATAGGAAGGAAAACGTGTCAATTAAATAAAAAAAACTTAAGCGGGATGAAAGAATTTTGATAGGTTAAATGATTTCAAAGAAAGCGATAAAATTGTTTTTGAAGTAGAGGCTAACATAACAAATAATTAAATTCAAGTTACTCACCTTTTAGGATGAATCATTTTTTTACATGACGGTTTATTGTTACTTTCTCAAGATTTGTGTCAGTTTGTTGATACTTGAACAATTTATTTATTTATGTGTATTATTTATCTTTATGCATTGTTTATATTAATTTTAGGATGTTTAGTTTTTTATTTATTCATATATGCTAATGTTTATTTCTTATATATTAATATTTGATTTGTATTTTTTTTATTTTTTTATTCACATTTACATTTATATATATATATATATATGTATATTTAATTATATAAATTATATTTTTATACAAAAAAGTGAAGAAATTGCGCCATATAAATCAATGAAACTTCGAGTGGGATGAAAGAATTTATGTAGGTTAAATGACTTCAAAGAAAGCTATAAAATTGTTTGTGAAGTAGGTGTTAACATACTAAATTATTAAATTCGAGTTATACACCTTTTAGGATGAATCATATTTTTACATAAGTGTTTATTGTTACTTAGTTTCCTCAAAATTTGTATCAGTTTGTTACTACTTGAACAATTTATTTTTTTAAGTGTATTATTTACCTTTATGCATTGTTTCTATTAATTTTAGTATGTTTAGTTTATTTATTTATTCGTATATGCTGATTTTTATTTCTTATATATTAATATTTGATTGTAATTTTTTTATTTTATTTTCCTATTTACATTTATATAATAGATATATATAATTATATAAATTATATTTTCATACAAAATAGTGAAAAAAGAACACGTCAAATAAATCAACAACACTTGGAGCGGGATGAAAGAGTTTAAATATGTGAAATGATTTCAAAGGATTTGATAAAATATTTTTGAAGTAGAGGTTAACATACCAAATTATGAAATTCGAGTTATTCCCCTTTTATGATGAATCATTTTTTTACATAATTGTTTATTATTACTTATTTTCTTAAAACTGTCTCAATTTGTTGATAGTTGAACAATTATAAAATTATTCATAATCTGAAATAAATACAAATTTAAAATATTTAATGTCCTACTTAATTAAAATTTGAAATAAATATATCAAAAGATGAAGGAATTTTGGTTATTTTTGAACAATTTATTTATTTAAATGTATTATTTAAGTTTGTGTTGTTTATATTAATTTTAGTATGTTTAGTTTTTTTTAATTATTTGTATATGGTGATGTTTATTTCTTATGTATTAATACTTTTTTTGTAATTTTTTTATTTATTTTCTTATTTACATGTACATTTGTATATATATATATAATTATAAAATTATTTATAGTGAAAGAAGATAAAATTATTTATATACAAAATAGTGAAAGGAAATGTGTCAAATAAATCAACAAAACTTAGAGCGGGATTGAAGAATTTATGTATGTTAAGTTTTTTTTTTTTATTATTAGCAAAGAATGGAATTAAAATTAGAGGAGATACAAAGGGGTATCCCAACCCTTTTACATAAAACGCCCTCATAGAAAAAGAGGTTGAACTGTTTGCAATAAAACGCTGCAAAAACTAGCATTAAAACAACACCCTACCTCTAATAACACTAAGAAAACGAGAACAAACAGAAGCAACAACGTCATCAGGCATCCCCACATACCACAGCACCTCCTTCCTCCTCTCATTCTCTATAGCCTAACAACTGAGAACATAGGCTAAAGCTGCATAATTCAGAGTTTTGTGGTATTTTGAGCAATCTCCACCAGTCAATCCCTTGTTTTTGCTATTCATCTGTATTGACTCACCAGTGCAGAAGTGTGGCCAAAAGCGGCTTCCCGGGGCTGACATTCATCCTGGCATCTAATCAGATTGAGACGCACATAAAGGCCAGCATCAAAATATATACTTCCTGTACAACCATTGGTGCCCGCTGCTTCAATGGCTGCATAGCAATTCTTGTCTTCTGCTCTCTCCCACTTCAGCCATGCATTAACTGATGGTGCAGTGTTGAAAATCATTTTCTACAAAGGAGAGCCTTGCGAAATGGGAATGGTTCCTTACTCCAACGATGCCTCAAAGTTAAAATGCAAAATTGGAGATCTGTTATCCATCATGTCCGTCACAAACACCTTCTAGAAGCGTAAAAGCTCTCAGCTGAACCCCACGGTAGACACATGGTGTTCGTATCGAGATATATCAACTCCTTTTCATATACTATTACAACCTAAGATAGTGCCCGTCCACATCGGCTCCCAGCATGGCCTACGAGCTCCAAGAACTCCCTTTGCCAACTTTCCATCAGTATTGCTTGGTGAAGCAAAACTCAATGAAAGTGGATTAACTAACGGCCTTATCAATCCGTGAGAATGAGCTGCCTTCATAACTAAAACTCCTAACATAGAACTAGTTCTTTTGTTGGTGATAGTACATATGTACCGAGAGGCACGACATAAACTACAACAATTAAATAGGCCACTTCCAAAACAAAGAAATTACCTTCAGTGATTGCATTTCCAACTAAGCCATGGAGTTTTTGAACATGGTGCACCAAAGATTGTGGGGTTTTTGCCTTCAATGGTTTTTGAACATGGAGTTTTGTCATCACTATAAGTATAACCCATTCTGTACCGCCCTGATACTAAACAAGCTTTGCTTCTGACATGTATGTTAAGTGATTTCAAAAAAGGTGACAAGATTAATTTTGAAGCAAGTCAACATACCAAATAATGAGATTCGATTCGAATTATTCGGGATTAATCATTGTTTTACATAATTGTTTATTATTACTTATTTTTCCCAAGATTTGTGTCAAGTTGTTGATATTTGAACAATTTAATTATTTAAGTTTATGCATTGTTTATATTAATTTTAGTATGTTTAGTTTTGTTATTTGTTCGCATATGCTGATATTTATTTCTTATATATTAATATTTTTTTGTATTTTTTTTTACTTACAATTACATTTATATATATTTAATTATATAAATTATATTATTATTTATAATAGTAAGGGAAAACAAGTCAATTAAATCAACAAAACTTGAACGGAATGAAAGAATTTTTGTAGGTTAAATGATTTCAAAGAAAACGATAAAATTGTTTTTGAAGTAGATGTTAAAATACCAAATAATTATATTAAAGTCACTTGCCTTTTAGGATGAATAATTTTTTTACATGATGTTTATTGTTACTTTCTCAAAAATTGTGTCAGTATGTTCATACTTGAACAATTTATTTATTTACATATATTATTTATCTTTATGCATTGTTTATATTAATTTTAGTATGTTTAGTTTTATTTATTTATTCGTATATGCTAATGTTTATTTCTTATATATTAATATTTGATTTGTATTTTTTTTATTTTCTTATTCACATTTACATTTATATATATATATATATGTATATTTAATTATATAAATTATATTTTTATACAAAATAGTGAAGAAATTGCACCAAATAAATCAATGAAACTTAGAGTGGGATGAAAGAATTTATGTATGTTAAATAACTTCAAAGAAAGCAATAAAATTGTTTGTGAAGTAGGTGTTAACATACTAAATTATTAATTTCGAGCTATACGCCCTGATGAATCATTTGTTTACATAATTGTTTATTGTTACTTACTTTCTTCAAAATTTGTGTCAATTTCTTAATACTTGAACAATTTATTTTTTTGTACGTGTATTATTTATCTTTATGCATTGTTTATATTAATTTTAGTATGTTTAGTTTATTTATTTATTCATATATGCTGATTTTTATTTCTTATATATTAATATTTGATTGTAATTTTTATTTATTTATTTTCCTATTTACATTTATATATATATATATAATATAATTATATAAATTATAATTTTATATAAAATAGTGAAGAAAACACGTCAAATAAATCAACAACACTTGGAGCGGGATGAAAGAATTTAAGTGTGTGAAATGATTTCAATAATGCGATAAGATTGTTTTTGAAACCGAGGTTAACATACCAAATTATGAAATTCGAGTTATTCCCCTTTTATGATGAATCATTTTTTTTACATAACTCTTTATTGTTACTTATTTTCCTAAAACTTTGTGTCAATTTGTTAGTAGTTGAACAATTTATTTATTTATGGTGTATTATTTATAATTATGCATTGTTTATATTAATTTATTTATTCATATATGCTTATGTTTATTTCTTATATACTAATATTTGTTTTGTATTTTTTTTATTTAATTTCTTATTTACATTTACACTTATATATATATATTTAATATTTAATTATGTAAATCATATTTTTATAAAAAATAGTGTAAGAAAACACATCAAATAAATCAAAAAAACTTAGAGCGGGATAAAAGAATTTTTGTATATTAAATTACTTCAAAAAAGTCATTAGCAGATGTTAACATACCAAATAATGAAATTCCTAAATTATTCAAAATCCTTAATAAATACAAATTCTAAATTATTTAATGTCTTAATAAAATAAAAAATTCCTAAATTATTTAAAATTCTAAATAAATACAATCATAAATTATTAAATATAGTACTTAAATAAAAATTTACAATAAATAAAATACTTAAATTATTTAAAATTATAAATAAATACAAATCCTAAATTATTGAAAGTCATACTTAAATAAAAATTTACAAGAAATAAATTTCTTAAATTATTCAAAATAAAATTCCTAAATAATTCAAAGTTTTAAACAAAAAAAAATTCTAAATTATTTAATGTCCTACTTAAATAAAATATCTAAAATAAATAAAATTCTTATATTATTCAAAATATTAATAAATAATAATTCTAAATTATTTAATTCTCTACTTAAATAAAAATTTGAAACAAAATAAAATTTTAAAATATCCAAAATTTTAAATAAACACAAATCATAACTTATTTTATGTGATATATAAATAAAATATCAAAAGTTTTTAAAAATCATACATAAATCAAAAATAAAAAATTATTTTATGTCCTACTTAAATAAAAATATAAAATAAATAACATTTCTATGTTTTTCAAAATTTTAAATAAATAAAATTCCAAAACTTTGTAATGTCAGTTAGATAAACATAAAAAATCAATAAAATTTGTAAATTAATCAAAATTTTAAATAAATTCACATCCTAAATTATTTAATTATTTAATTTCATATAAAAATCTAAAATTAATAAATTTCTAAGTTTTCAAAATTCTAAATAAATAAAAATCCTAAATTATTTTATTTCTTGCTTAAATAATAATCTCAAATAAATATTGTAACAAAATAATATTTTCTAAATTATTTTACTTACAAAAATTAAAGTTATTGTAATTTTGGATTCAGATGTTTTTTTATTTTTATGTTTATATTTAGGACTCTAGATATTTATTTTTACTGTTATGTTTATGTTTATTATACTGTTTAATTTATGGTTTTCTTTACAATATTTGTTCTGTCCATGATACATAAAATAAATGTTATATGATATTAAAGTTGTTTTTCAGATTTCACTTACAACAGGATTTTGCTGAACTAAAGACATGAAGTTTTTTTTTATTATTATTGTAAATAGAAATTAAGACAGTATGTAATTCAGAATTTTATAATGTGTAATTTATTTATTAATTTAATTTGGATTTTTAATTTTTAATTTATTATTTTTATGTTTATTACACTCTTTATTTATGGTTTTCTTTATGGTATTTGTTCTGCTAATTTAATGTCATATACATAAAATAACTGTTTTATGATTTCATATTTATTTATTTTTCAGATTTCACTTACAACATTAATTTTTTTATTTTACTTTTATAATATAGTTTAAATCTTGCATAATTTTTTATATCAATAGAAACATAAAAAGCAATCCATTTTTATTAGAAAACCAAAAAAGAAATCATTTTTATGTTGCGAAAAAAACTTAACAAACACAGAAGCAACAATATGAAGAACAATGGAGGAAACAAACCAATAAAGAGATGAAAAGAATTGACATAAATGATAAAAGTAAGGAACTTTGTTAAAAAATCCAAAAAATACTATAAAAAACAGTAAAAAAAATAATATAAAAAATTATTAATATAGTAATCATACTTCATAAATAATTATACCTGTATTTCTTTCTCGTGCATCGCACGGGTTAGTAACCCTACTTATGTATATAATTATTATGATAATAGTTGGTTGGTAATAGAGATTCGTGGGTAAAAGTTCGTAGGTAATAAGATTTGTGGATAATAGTTGGTAGGTAATACTGAATTTACCTACGGATTTAGATCTGTAAATAATATACATAGATAATGTTGTTCGTATGTAATGATGAATTTACCTATGAATTAAAATCTGTGAATAAAATTTCGTAGATAATACTGATTTTTTGTGGGAGAAAGGAGTTTGGGGGTAATTATGAAATCAAATGACATAATAGGATCTATTCTTGAAGATTTATGTTATGCTCTAGAAGCCACTATCAGCCCAAATAGTTTAGTCCTCCAGAACCTAGACAGTTCGTTCTTGCTTATTACTAATAGAAGTAAAAAAATAAGGCTATATATAAAATTACTTGTGAAGCGCTGAAATATCCGTATGTTGAAAAAATAAATAACTTATAAGAATTAAATATATTTTTTTATCATATGATTAGCAGAATTTGGTTTTAGGTTTTATTAAAAAATTGTATTTTATCTTTATAAAATTTTCAGTTACTTTTTTAGTTTTAGTTTTAGTTCCTTAAAAAGTTCCACACTTACTCCAGTGGTTTATGACTTGAACATTAAAAAATATGCCTAAATGGTAGGACCACAATATGCCTAGTTAGGAGGAAATGAATTATATATCAGGTAGTAGGTGATCATGGATTAGATTGGTATTTAAAATTCAATTTATATTCAATCCAAATAATTTATTTAAATTCATATTAACTAGATGAAATTTATTTAATTTATTTAAAGTAAATTAAATTTAGATTAAATTTATTTTATAAATTAGATTAAATTTACTTTATAATTAGATTAAATTCACTATGTAAATTAGATTAAATTTATTTTATTTTGGACATGAACTAACTTGACTTGACATGAGCTTAAATCGACTCGACCTAGACCTGGACTGACACGGCTAGATCTATACCTAGGTCCACTCGCTTAGACATGGACTCGAGCGTGATCAACCCAACTCAACGCGACATGGGTCCGGACCGACTCGGTTCAATATCAGCCAGAACCGACACAACTCGACATGCGCACTCGGCTCGACATTGGCCCGAGCCAACTTGACTTGACACGGGCCCAGTCTGACTCGACTCAACACGGGCCGGGCTCGGGCTGACTTAGCTCGACACAGGCCCGAACAAACTTGGATTAATACGGTCCCGGGCTTTTTCGGTCTAGACCGACTCAAATCGACATCGAATCAGGCCGAATCGGCTTGTCATCGACCTGGGCCGACTAAGATGGACATCGACCCAGGCTAAGTCGGCTCGGCATCAGCTCGGGCTGACTTAGGTTGACACGGGCCCAGGTTGACTCGGCTCGACATTGGTCCGAATTGACTCAGTTCTACATCGGCCCAGGTTGACTTTGCTCGACATGGGCCTGGATCGAATCAGCTCGATTTCAGCCCGGACCAACTCGACTTGATTTCAGCCCAGATCAACTCACTTCTACATCGGCCCAAACCGACTCGGCTCAACATCGGCCTGGGCCAACTCAACTAGACATCAGCCCAAACCAATTCGACTTGACATCGGCCCGGACCGACTCGGCTCGACAACGGCCCAGGTCGACTCGACTCGACATCGACCTGAGTCGGGCTGAATCTGCTTGAAACGGACCCGGGCCGACTCGGCTCGACATTGGCCTAGGTCGACACGGCTCGACATCGGTCTGGGCCGACTCGGCTTGCAATCGGCTCGGGCTGACTCGAGTCAACTTTTTCCTACACTGACTCTGTTTCGACTTTTGCCTGGACTGATTCGGCCCGAGTTTGACCTGGACTAACTCGGTTCGACTTTGGCACAAACTGAATCGACTTGACTTTGGTCTGAGCCGACTCAGCTCGACATGAACTTGGGCTACTCGAGCTGGGTCCGAATTGACTCGGCTCAACTTAGATTAAGGCCATGTCAAAATCCACCCCAAAATTCATTTTAGATAATCCAAAAATATATCTAGTTTATATCTAATCCATATCAAATTAAATGGATTTTACTTAAAATTTAAAAATATAGATTTGAATTTAAAATAAATCGATTTAAATAAATTAAAAGTAACATGAATTTAAATATTTATGGATTAAATTTGATTATTTGAATTTTTTTTCCACCTACTACTTCATATAAGGGAAAACTTAGTATCATACTCAGAGCAACACTTTAAATAAAATATTAGATTACTTATAAGTTTCTTACAGATCACTCAAAACACAAGAGGTACAACTGCAGATGCTTGAGCAGAAGATCATGTTAGAAATACATAAAGTTAAACTTTACTGAAAAGAGGATGTAAAAGAATAGTCTAAACTCCCATACATATTAAAGACTAGAAATAATACATTGTATTTATATTATTATTATTATAATTATTGTTATTATTATTATTAAACTTTAGATTTCCAGCAGTTATATTACCGGTGATTTAATTTAATTGTATATAGCATTATTGTCCGACCAAATTGCTTCTAACATTAAACATATACTTGGTCTTTGTTTATATTTTTTCCTCCGAAAATGTTTGCTTTGTTTTACTTGAATAACAACCTTCTTTATTCGTTTTATTTAATTTTCCAAATTTTATATTAATATCAAATTTCTATTTATTAACCAAATTTCCTGTAAACAACTTCTAAAAATAAAGAAAATTATATGTAAGCAACTTATTCATTCCATTTACTTTAGTTTATTTGACATGCATATGATCCAAAACAATGCCTTCTTTTGTTCTTTACTCATAACATTCATTCATCTACTTGCAGTGAGTGGATCCGAGAAGCTCATACCCACTGAATTCAATACTGGAATATGGATATAGTTTATTTAAAATTGCATGCATTGATGCATTGAATATGAACATAATTGTGTTAAGTATCACCATTACAGTATTGATATTTGGTCATGTATAGTTTAGTTACCTAGGAAGACACATAACCTACTTCTCAGCAAGGGCAGCTTTTTGTATTTAAACCTCCACTTACCCACTGTTTTTGGGTTGATGATGTTGATTCAAAAGAGTTTTATGTTTGCAAAACAGTTTTACACTTCCCAATGAGTTGATAGTTCTAAACAGTTTTATAATGTGTATGTTTATTTTTATTATTGGTGAAATAATCTAATGATAATATCTATACTTGGTGTGTCTAATGGATATTTTTTCAGATTGACAATCATTTAGGAGTTGATTTAGTTTTGACAACCATAAGTTTTCTTTTTATTTAACTATTTATTACTTACTTGTTTGAATAATATTTTTTACACGTCAATTAAATATTTATTGATGTCTTTTATTTTATAATTATAAATATTGAAAATTATTAACTTATAAAATTATTTATTTCAGACATCAGATGTTGGAAGTGGTGCTTTATTACCTAATCAAGTAATAGGATCAAGTTTTGGAAGCAAAACTGATTAGGGATGAACAATTATGTGTTTTAATTTTAAATTATGTATCAACTTTTGAACAATTATGTGTTTTAATTTTAAATTATGTATCAACTTTTGAACAATGTGTTTTAATTTTCAATTATGTATCAACTTTTGAACAATATTATGTTTAATTTTCAATGCAAATAATGGATGCTTGTAACTTTATAAAATATTTCATTTTATTAATATTTTAGTTTTTTATTATGAAAATATATTATGTTTAGTTTAATTGTGCAAACCAGATTATAAAAAGTGGTGGCTAAATTCCATTTATTTAGAATTAAAATTACGTCAGTTGAAACTGACGTATTATTTATACGATTTCATTATAGTACTGACAGTTAAAAACCTCACATTATACCCTATATAATGAAGTTGAAATTCTTTTCAATGAATTAAACTACGACAATTATGACTAACATTACTTACATATAGAAACCGTCACTTTAAATAAAGTGTTAAAGTGGTGGGTGTTGCGACGATTAGCGTTAGACTGCCTCATTAAACTTTATGACGGCTAGTTCTATGGCGGTTTGGTAAACCTTCACACACGTATATTGTGACGTTTATAAACGTCAGTTTTATACGAAAATAACCGTCACCGTATACATCATTTTTTGTAGTGTATTTCTTCTCCTTAGATATAATAGACATAAGTCTGACTGAATTGTAATTCCTTGTTAGGAATGTCGTTGGCGGCCATTAAGCCTGTGCCGGAGAACAATGTGTCTATGGTGGAAGAGAGAAGTCAGGAGGATTGTTAGAGATGGTGAAAAATAGGATTGAAGGTTATTTCAAATGACAAGTCATTTTATGGAAATTTTGAAACTGGTGGTATTTTACAGAGGTTTTTAAACCCGTGATAATTTATGGAGGTTTTAAAACCCATGGTATTTAACGGAGGTTTTGAAACCCACGGTATTTTATGGAGGTTCTTAAACCCACGATATTTAACAAGGATTCTGAATGACTTTTCCTGAGGTTTAAAAAAACCCCAAGGAACACGTTCCCCAATGATGGTTTAGTAGGGGTGATCCGATCGGTCATCGGTAGTCGATGACGTCAGCAGCAGAGAACCACGTGGACCACTCGCAGGGTGACACGTGGACCAGGTGGCAGAGAGGTCAGGGAGACGATCGCCAAGAGCGGTGATCGGTGGTCAGTAACCAAGCGACCACCGACAGATCAGGCGGCAGAGAGGTCGGGGGACAGATCATCCAGAATGGTGATCGGTGGTCAGTAGCCAAGTGGCCACCAACGGACCAGTTCTCAGACTCGCGCCTGGAGGCAGAGCGTGAGAAGCGAATAAACACTGATTGATCAGTCATCGGGTGTATTGTCATCGGGGTCTCGTGTTACACGTAGTTAAACTGGGACTGAGGTTCCCAGCGAGAGCGTTACGCATGGATTTCGCATGAGCACACCTCAAGGAATCATGCACGAGAGTGGCCTGAGGGAACTAGTAAACTAGTCAGTGATTGGTGATTCCCTCAACCCATTACGTGCGTGGCATCGTGAAGGGTAAGTCGCCTACGCAGAGAGCAACGTTTGGTGAGTGTGCCTAGACCAGCCACACCCGACGTTCTCCTAAGAGTATGCGATTTACCCAGATAAGAGAAATATCCTAAGCTACTCCGCAAGGGCGTAACTTAGGCACACAAAGAGAAGCGCTAGAGCCCTTCCAGTAAATGACACGTGTGTGGTTAGATGTGAGTTGCAGGCCTCCACGTGTCACCATCTGAGAGGGGTGCGGTCCAGACAAAAGTGCACTCCGTACCATTAAGGGTACAGACAGGCGCAGCCCAGCGCAGAGACGCGCGGACACGCACAGACACCCACACTCTCTGATTCTGCAGGTACACTGTCTCTGAAAAGCATAACAGGTTTCTGACACATGCCAGAAAAGCATAACAGAATTCTGTTATGCCCAGAAACAGAGACAGAGAGATAAAAGGAGGAATCAGGGAGAGAAGTGGAGGATACGAAAAACAGAGAGCAAGAGTTTTTCACACACACTACTAGTTTTCTGATTTGGTGGTTCTGTGGACTAACTTGATCGTCGGAGTGCAAACGGCCGCCAGAGGCGCCGTCTGTGTGTTTTGCAGGTCACATTTGGAGATCCAAGAGAAGGTTTTGAGGGTGATTCTGCAGAAGACGCAGTCGCGTAGACAGGGCAGAGAGTGCTACGAAGCGATTCCTCCACGTTCGAGTTGCCGACAGGATCATTTGGCGCCCACCGTGGGGCTCGAGTGAATCGTTGTCCCATATACACCACAGTTTTTGAAGTTCACCAAAGTTTGATCAGTCTCTTTGATAGAGAAAGATGCCTAGAAACAGACAACCATCACCTGCGCCATCTGCTGACGAAGGGGCTGTGACAATGGCGCAAGTCCTGGAAATGGTGCGCACGCTGCAGGATAACGCCGCAGCGTCGAAAGTTGAACAAGAAAGGATGCAGACGGAGTTGGCTGCGTCGCAAAGCAGGAACGACGAGCTGAATCGCGTCAACGAAGAGTTGAGAAGGACGCTGCAGGCGCAGAGGGAACACATTGTTGACGAAAGGGTGTCTAGGCAGCCCTCACCTCCAAGAGCATTCCCCATGCCATTCTCCCCTGAGATCATGGGAACCATGGTGCCTCCCAACCTGGTGGGGGTGAAGGCAGCGTTCAAGGGGGTAGAAGACCCGGAGGCGCATCTGACGGCGTTCCACACCCAGATGATGTTGTCTGGGGGCTCAGACGCTGTGTACTGCAAGATGTTCATGAGCACGTTGAGCGGAATCGCCATGGAGTGGTTCGTGAGTTTACCAGAAGGACATATCACGTCTTTCTCTCAGTTTTCAAAACTCTTCACTGAGCAATATATCGTCAACAAGGCACCTGCAGTGGTGTCATACGACTTGTTTGACGTGCGTCAATACCAAGGTGAGTCGCTGAAAGACTACCTCAACCGCTTTGGGGCACAAGTGGTTAGATTGCCCAGCAAAGATGAAGATATGCTGGTGCACGCGTTTAAGAAGGGAGTGTTGCCTGGCCCCTTCAGCGAGTCTCTCATCAGGAGCCATCCCAGCACCTTTGCAGAGATCCGACGACGGGCGGTGGCGCACATAGTGGCAGAAACAGAGGTTTCTGAGAAGAGGGGCAGTGCTACACCACCAAGACCGCGTGGAGGACAAGGAAAGCCACAACAAGCAAGGGTGCATGAGGCCAAAGAGGGGAAGAAGGTGCGGGAAAAACCTCGTCCCTATGCACCAGGCAAAGATCAGAGCAGGGGGCGTGCAAGGGAGAATAACGCACCCCCGAGATACAACTTCATGGTAGGATTGGCGGATCTCATCGCCCTTCCTGCTGTAGCAACAAGGCTACGAGTACCAGAGAAGACAGATAAGGTACTGGGAAGGAAGAAGAATGAATGGTGCGAGTTTCACCAGGCCTTTGGCCATACACTTCATTCCTGTTTGGCGCTGGGACACCAACTGGCAGAGTTGGTGAAGTCTGGGTTCCTAGCAGATTACCTACGTGAGCCACAGGGTGATCGCGCGTCAGGATCCCAGACTGGAGAACAGCAGCATGAAGTCCCTGTACATGGGGAAGTGCAGACGATCGCAGGAGGCTTCTCTGGTGGGGGATGCACAGCTTAACAAAGAAGGAGATACGCTCGATCGGTGATGGCGGTAGATGCGGTAAATGAAAGTCACTACCCTGAAGTGGACATTATCTTCAGGAAAGCTGATCTACGGGACGTTGTCCCGCACGACAACGACCCTGTGGTCATTTCTCTCATCACAGCGGGAAGACGAGTGCATAGAGTACTCGTAGATCAAGGAAGCTCGGCAGACGTCATGTTCTGGCCAACATTCAACAAGTTACAGTTGTCCCCTGATCAGCTAAGGCCGTATATCGGGTGCCTCTACGGTTTTGCAGGAGATCAGGTAGAGGTGCGGGGATACATCGAGCTGAGGACAACGTTCACTGACGGAACGACAGCCCGCACTGAAAAGATAAAGTACCTGGTGGTGAACGCCCCTTCTGCGTACAACGTCTTGTTGGGGAGACCAACACTCAATAGGTTGGGCGCAATACCATCGACGAGG
Organism: Phaseolus vulgaris; assembly: GCF_000499845.2. Classification (NCBI taxonomy): domain Eukaryota; kingdom Viridiplantae; phylum Streptophyta; class Magnoliopsida; order Fabales; family Fabaceae; genus Phaseolus; species Phaseolus vulgaris. The sequence goes on along the minus strand of NC_023752.2, from coordinate 33,023,492 downwards.
CACATGAAGTTGAAGCTGCCGTCGATGGAGGGGACCGTGATAACCATCAAGTCGGATCAGGCTGAGGCAAGACGCTGTTATGAGAACAGCTTGAAGCAAAAGAGAAGTGTGTGCCACGTCACCACGAAACCACCACCAGGCGTGCGCGAAGAGCGATCGGTGGTCAGGGAGATACATGGCGCTCAGAGGATGGAGGATACTGCGGTGGGGGGCTCCCAGGTAGCCCAAGTTGAAGAAGAAGAGGGAGGCGCGATCACTCCTCGCGAGTCAGGGATCGCGAGGGCGGTTATCGCCAATGAGAAAAGGCCCCACCCAGCTGAAGGGTGGGTTGAAGTGGACATCGGGGGAAGAAAGTTCAAGTTAGGGGGATCCCTCGTCGAAGAAGAGCGAAGGCTGATCATGGGTGTGATTGAGAAGCACATGAATGCCTTTGCATGGTCAGCATCCGACATGCCAGGTATCGACCCCGATTTCCTCTGCCATCGCCTGTCGATGGACCCTATGGTTCGACCTGTGCGACAGAGGCGAAGGAAATTCAACGAGGAGAAGAGGAAGGTGATCCACGACGAAGCGCAGAAGCTCCTTGCTGCAGGGCACATCAGAGAGATCCAGTACCCCGAGTGGCTAGCGAATGTGGTGCTGGTTCAGAAGGCAAGCGGCAAGTGGAGAATGTGCGTGGACTTCACTGACCTCAACAAGGCGTGCCCCAAGGATTCTTACCCTTTACCCAGTATAGATGCCCTAGTTAATAGCGCATCGGGGGGAAAGCTACTCAGCTTTTTGGACGCTTTCTCGGGGTACAACCAGATCAGGATGCACCCCATGGATGAGTGCAAGACTGCGTTTATGACGGAACGGTCTTGCTATTGCTACAAGGTCATGCCATTTGGGTTAAAGAATGCGGGGGCTACCTACCAGCGGCTCATGGATAGGGTGCTCTTGCCCATGCTGGGAAGGAACGTACACGCCTATGTAGATGACATGGTGGTTACGTCCCAAGAGAAGAAGCATCATGCAGCTGATCTGGAAGAGCTATTCACCACCATTGCCAAGTACAGGCTGAAGCTCAACCCTGAGAAATGCATTTTTGGTGTAGAGGCTGGGAAGTTCTTGGGTTTCCTCTTAACAGAGCGGGGAATCGAAGCCAACCCAGAGAAGTGTGCGGCGATCGTGGCGATGAGGAGCCCAACGACGGTGAAGGAAGTGCAGCAGCTCACCGGTCGCTTGGCGGCCTTGTCCCGGTTTATGTCCGCTGGAGGGGAGAAAGGTCACCCATACTTCCAGTGTCTCAAACGCAACAGCAGATTTCTCTGGACGCAGGAGTGCGAGGATGCCTTCATCAAGTTAAAGGGGTATCTGGCGAGCCCACCAGTCTTGCGAAAACCTCAGGTAGGCATCCCTCTTCGTCTATACTTTGCTGTGACGGAGAGAGCAGTCAGCTCAGTCTTGGTGCAAGAACAAGATCAGACCCAGAGGCCTGTTTACTTTGTGAGTAAGGTGCTGCAAGGCCCTGAAACAAGGTACCAGGCCCTCAAGAAGGCTGCTCTGGCGGTGGTGTTTTCAGCCAGAAGACTCAGGCATTACTTCCACAGCTTCACAGTGGTGGTGATGACTGATCTGCCTATCCAGAACGTATTGAAGAAACCTGATGTAGCAGGAAGGATGGTCAAATGGGCGGTGGAATTGTCAGAATTTGACATCCAGTACGAGCCCCGAGGACCGATCAAGGGGCAGGTGTTCGCGGACTTTGTCGTCGAGCTGTCGTCAATCGCGACACCTGCAGAAGGATTAGACTTCCGATGGGTATTATCGGTGGATGGCTCCTCTAATCAGCAGGGGAGCGGCGCGGGAGTCATCCTGGAGGGACCAAACGGGGTACTGATCGAGCAGTCCCTTCGCTTCGCCTTCAAAGCTAGCAACAATCAGGCGGAGTATGAAGCCCTGATCGCAGGAATGTTGCTAGCAAGAGAAATGGGAGCAAGAAATCTGCTGGCCAAAAGCGACTCTTTGCTGGTCACCGGGCAGGTTACAGGGGAGTTCCAAGCAAAAGATCCCCAGATGGCAGCCTACCTGGAGTATGTGCGGCTCCTGAAGACGTCTTTCGCTGAGTTTGAATTAGTGCACGTGCCAAGAGAGCAAAATGCCAGAGCAGACCTGCTTGCCAAGCTGGCTAGCTCAGGCAAAGGGGGGAAGCAGAGGACCGTCATTCAGGAGACCCTGAAGGTGCCACGCGCGTTCGTGTCGGACAACCAGGTACTTCATATATACAAATCAATGGAGCGTCTAACGATCGGTCATCGGTCGTTGACCCAAGAAACGCTGAGAGCACCGAGGGTGAGATCGCGACCGTCAAAGACCGATGAGTCGATGGAGGTCCACGCGGGGAAGGAACCCGACACCTGGATGACGCCATACCAGCTATACTTAGAAGATGGTGTACTCCCGCTCGATGCGGCAAAGACCAAAAAGATAAAGAGGAGTTCAAGTAAGTTCACTCTTATAGATGGAAACCTCTTTAGATTTGGATTTTCTCACCCTGTGCAGATCTGTGTGCACGGCGAGCAATGCACCAGACTCATGACTGAGCTGCACGAGGGGGTGTGCGGAAGCCACGTAGGTGGTCGCGCTTTAGCAAGTAGAGTACTCCGCGCGGGGTACTACTGGCCAAAGTTAAAGGAAGACTGCATAAGGTTTGCTCAGCGTTGCAAACAATGTCAGCTGCATGCAGACTGGCACAAGGCACCACCTGAGGAGTTGAGGTCCATCCATAGCCCGTGGCCATTCCATACATGGGGGATTGACATCCTAGGACCCTTTCCCTTGGCGGTGAGGCAGATGAAGTTCCTCATCGTGGCCATCGAGTATTTCACCAAGTGGGTGGAGGCAGAGCCAGTCGCACACATCACCGCACAGAAAGTCGAGCACTTCGTCTGGAAGAACATTGTCTGCCGCTTCGGGATACCCAAGAGGCTGGTCTCCGACAATGGCACCCAGTTCACAAGTCATCAGCTGAGGAAGATGTGTGAAGAGTTAAAGATACAACAGGTTTTCGCTTCAGTGGAACACCCACAAACCAATGGGCAGGTGGAGTCAGCAAATCGAGTACTGCTCAGGGGGCTGAAGCGAAGACTAGACAAGGCCAAAGGAGGCTGGGCAGAGGAGGTCCCCAAAATTGTATGGTCTTATCACACCACCCCACAGTCCAGCACCCATGAGACACCCTTCAGCCTTGTCTATGGAACAGACGCCATGATTCCTGTAGAGATACAGGAGAGCTCCCCCAGATTCTTGAACTTCGTTGCTGAAGAGTCCAATGAAGAGCGTAGGGTGAACTTGGACCTGCTAGACGAAGTGCGAGAAGAGGCCAGAGTCAGTGCTGAAGCTGTGAAGAGAAGAGTAGAGCGGAGGCACAACTCTAAAGTGAGGCCCAGGCGCTTCCAGGAAGGTGATCTGGTGATGAGAAAGGCGCACCAGAACGACATGCAGAACAAGTTGTCCCCAAAGTGGACAGGCCCGTACAGAGTAGTGGAGACATTGGAGAACGGAGCCTATCGCCTAGAGACTCTGGAGGGAGGAGCAATCCCCAGAACGTGGAACGCCACCCATTTAAAATTTTATTTCAGTTAAAATTGTACAGTAATGGAGTTCTCGCGCTAAAAGATACATGCCTTGTATGTGTTGGAAACAGTTGAACAGACAAGGGGGCACTCTTTTCCCTAAGGAGGGTTTTTAACGAGGCCACCAAATTAAAGAAAAATTTCTAGCATATCAAGTGTGCTCAAGTATTAAAGTTAAAGTCCTCCTTGCCCCAAGTGCAAGTGCAGGCGATTGGTTAGGCCCTACTTGCCCTAGGCGCAAGTACTGGCACCAATCCAAGTCTTCCTCACCCCAGGAGTGAGCGCAAGCAGTCAAAGGTTTGAAAAGCCAGGGATGCTAGTAAAACCAAGGGAGGGAAAGGAAAGGTTTTGACAAAACGTCCTTACCCGCTTGGCATGCACCAGTACTGGCCCAGTAAAGCTCTTAGTCCGAAACCCTTCTCACCCCAGGAGTGAGGCAGGGAATGAACGACTCAACGCCCCGAAGGGTGATGACCTTGGGGAAAGTAAGAGGGGTTAGCGAGAAACACTTTTATTTCCCCAAAACAAGGCATCACCTCGAGCGATCGATGTCAAGGTTCTCCATGCACTTAGCGCTAGAGCAACGGGGAAGCTAGGTGAAGATCGAAGAACGATCACTGATGAGTCGTCAGTGATTGGTTAGTGGTGTGAAGCAGCGCACGAGGACTGTCAAACACCAAGCTAAGGGAATAGCCAGTCGTGATCAAGTAGAAGCGAAAGAATAAGAGAAGCGGATCGCGCTAAGCCTAAGCTGGTTAACACTTAGTCGTGCGCAAAGTGAAAGACAAAGCTCAAGATCGCGCTAAGCCTAAGCTGATTAACACTTAGTCGTGTGCGAAAGGAAAGATAAAGCCCAAGATCGCGCTGAACCTAAGCTAACTAACCGTTAGTCGCGCGCATAAAGATAAGTGAAGCTCAAAGAAAATACAAGGGAAAAAACTTATGCAATAAAAGAAGCATTGAGAGTTTGTATTTACAGTCAAGTCTTATACAAATTTCGGAGCATTAAGAAAAATTGTGCAAAAGTTACATTTACAGAGAAGAGAAAAGTTTAAGGGGTAGGAGGGATGAGCTTTCCATCCACCACTTCATGATAGATGCTGAACTGCGAGAGGTCCAGGTCTGGGAGAACGCATCTGATTTGCTCGAGTGCTAGCTCGAATCCATCTGTAAGGGCATCAGCACCCACGTTCATCAAATCAGCCTTCTCCACCTCCAGTTTTTGCTTTGAAGCCTTCGCAGCATCTCTCTCAGTGGTGACGGCAGCAAGGGAGGAGGCAGTTTCAGACAGTTTGCCCACCACCTCCTCAAGTCTCTTCTCCCCAGCAGCAGCTGCTTCTTTGGTGGACTCGAGCTCCCCCACTAGTTGAGTGTTCAGTTGGCGCAGGGAGGAAGTCTCGGCCCTAAGCTCCACCACCGCGCAGTCCAAAGAGCTCACCGTCTGCCCCATCAAGATCTCCGTCTTGATGGTCTCTTGGACCTGCGCTAGGTATTCCCTCCTAGCCTTCTCCACCATGCCTCGCATCAGTTCAACGGACCCTTGAGCAGCTTCGAAGTCACTTCGCAGTGACTCCTTGTCGTGCTCAAGCTCCTTCACCCTCTTCTCCAGGGCTATTTGCTTGCGATGCTGGGTGGAGAACTCCAGAGAGAGCACTACCTGCCTTGCCAGGTGCATGTCCACCTCATCACCATTCCACTCGACGAGCTCCCGGTTGCTTATGAGCTGTCGAACCAGGGTGATGACCCTGCTGAAATTCTCGTGGGTGGCCCCAGAAGCGCTTGGGCGCGAGCTAGACCCACCACATTCAGCAGTGGCGGTAGGAATTGGCAGCAGTGGTGGTGGTGCACCCCCAGTTTGGGCAGAAGCGCCCCCAGCAAGATGAGCGGATGGACCAGGTGATTGGCCTGCTGGGGGGGAAAATGGAAGTGTGGTAGTTGGAGGCAACTGCTGGCCTGGAGAAGGAAGGTTGGCGGGCTCTGAGGCAGGTTGAGCGCAGGGAGGAGGGGAAGACCCTTCCTCTACTTCCACCACCTCAATCTCTCCAAGCTGGAGAGATGAGGCCCCCTCGACTGCTGGCCTCTTCCTCTGGCGGTGTACAAGAGGAGAGCCTGAGCTCTCCTCTTCAGTTGAGGCGACGGTAGCAGCAACAGCAAGTGAGGTGGAAGCCTTCACCAGCCTCTTCCTCTTCTTTCCTTGCTCGGGGCCTTCAGCTGGCGCGACCGAGAGGGGAGGGGCTGCGATGGGCTCAGTTGTAGAAGAGGAGGACCCAGTGCCTTTGGTTCCCCGACGCTTGGCAAGCTCCAGCAAGGCCAGCTTCCTGTCTTTCCCCGTCATTGAGTCTGCATAGACGAGAAAAGGAAGGGTTAGTTGGTCAAGTTATGCAAGTAAGTCAAAAAGCACATAGAAACATGCATGAGAAGGGACAAGTATCCTAAAAGGTGCAAGAAGAGCTACCTATATATTTTTTCAGAGCCACCACATCAAATTCATCCTTGATGAGGCGGGCGGAGTTGTACTTGGCCCCCAGGAGCAGCCCACATAGCTCGCGCTCGTAGGGGGCCATAGCTTCGAGGTCCCTGGACTTCTTGAATTCAACTCCAGGAACCCAGTAGAGGGGGTATCCCTCGAGCAGATTTGGACTTTGAGGGGTAGCAGATATCATGTAGAATCTGCCCTTCCAGTCTTTGAAGGATTGCTGGTACAAGCCCAGGAGCACCCGCCCAGTAACCCCGTTCAGGCTAACCCAGGACCTGTCCCCAGGGTTCTTCGCTTCGAAGAAGTAGAGGAACACGTCCACGGAGGCGTTGTGCCCGAAATGACTGCAAAGGATTTGAAATGCCCGGATGAAGGCCCAGGCATTTGGGTGGAGTTGACAAGGCGCGACGTTTAACTCCATCATCAGCTCCTTTTCGAAGAAGGTGAAAGGGAGGCGCAGCTCCAACCTCTTGAAGATAGCGGAGTAGATGAAGACAAAGGGCACCCCATTGGTGGCCCTGTCATCCGCGCAGATGGGCATTCCTCGAGGAGGAATGCGAATTCGGATATTGAAGTCATTCTCCCTGTCGATGGCGCAGGAAGGCTCATCAGGATTGTGGCTCAGCAAGGACGTGAGGTGGCCCTGGGGCAATAGAGTGGAGGTTTCAGCGAGCAACGCCAGGGAGGCCCATTCGTAGACCCTGGCGTTGTCATGGAAGGAGGTAGCAACAGGCGGTGGTGAAGCTGGCGCACTCGCGGAAGGCTGTGCACCAGAGGACGAGGCAACTAAACGCGCAGTTTGTTTCAAGCGAGCCATCGCGAGATAGCTGCAAATGGAGGAAAAACAAAAGTCAGAATGAATGGAAGAAGAGGGAATGATGAATGTTCCGGTGAAAACAGAAAGAGGAAAGGAGAAGGAGATGCCCAGGTGAAAAGAGAAGAAGAAGAAGCAGAAGCCAGAGTGAGGGGGAGAAAAACCCTAGCGCGGGTTCGAGAGAGGGAAACAGAGAAAATGAATGCATGATAACCAGAATGATAAATGCAATCGGTAAAGATGACCAAAAAGGGGCCAGGGAGAAGAAAAACCATACCTTTGGATGATCGCAAGAGATTTGGCAGCAGAGAATTTGAGGAAAGAAAGGTGCGCAGAGGAAAGTTCGCAGAGAGTCTGGGAGTCGAATGAAGAAGATGAAGGAACAGTAAAGGAGCGCGCCAATTTGAATAAGAGAAGCGCTAGCGACGCACAGCGCTGGCCGTCGATGGGGCCACGTGTCGCGAGATCAAGAGAAGAAGTCCAAACGTTAAAGAAGCAGCACGTGAGGTGGCACGTGAGGCGGCCCCACTTGCCACGTGGACTGAGGGCACGACCACTTAGTCTCTTCGCTGAGAACGAGTTCTCGACTCGAGACTGGGGGGCTTGTGATCCGATCGGTCATCGGTAGTCGATGACGTCAGCAGCAGAGAACCACGTGGACCACTCGCAGGGTGACACGTGGACCAGGTGGCAGAGAGGTCAGGGAGACGATCGTCAAGAGTGGTGATCGGTGGTCAGTAACCAAGCGACCACCGACAGATCAGGCGGCAGAGAGGTCGGGGGACAGATCATCCAGAATGGTGATCGGTGGTCAGTAGCCAAGTGGCCACCAACGGACCAGTTCTCAGACTCGCGCCTGGAGGCAGAGCGCGAGAAGCGAATAAACACTGACTGATCAGTCATCGGGTGTATTGTCATCGGGGTCTCGTGTTACACGCAGTTAAACTGGGACTGAGGTTCCCAGCGAGAGCGTTACGCATGGATTTCGCATGAGCACACCTCAGGGAATCATGCACGAGAGTGGCCTGAGGGAACTAGTAAACCAGTCAGTGATTGGTGATTCCCTCAACCCATTACGTGCGTGGCATCGTGAAGGGTAAGTCGCCTACGCAGAGAGCAACATTTGGTGAGTGTGCCTAGACCAGCCACACCCGACGTTCTCCTAAGAGTATGCGATTTACCCAGATAAGAGAAATATCCTAAGCTACTCCGCAAGGGCGTAACTTAGGCACACAAAGAGAAGCGCTAGAGCCCTTCCAATAAATGACACGTGTGTGGTTAGATGTGAGTTGCAGGCCTCCACGTGTCACCATCTGAGAGGGGTGCGGTCCAGACAAAAGTGCACTCCGTACCATTAAGGGTACAGACAGGCGCAGCCCAGCGCAGAGACGCGCGGACACGCACAGACACCCACACTCTCTGATTCTGCAGGTACACTGTCTCTGAAAAGCGTAACAGGTTTCTGACACATGCCAGAAAAGCATAACAGAATTCTGTTATGCCCAGAAACAGAGACAGAGAGATAAAAGGAGGAATCAGGGAGAGAAGTGGAGGATACGAAAAACAGAGAGCAAGAGTTTTTCACACACACTACTAGTTTTCTGATTTGGTGGTTCTGTGGACTAACTTGATCGTCGGAGTGCAAACGGCCGCCAGAGGCGCCGTCTGTGTGTTTTGCAGGTCACATTTGGAGATCCAAGAGAAGGTTCTGAGGGTGATTCTGCAGAAGACGCAGTCGCATAGACAGGGCAGAGAGTGCTACGAAGCGATTTCTCCACGTTCGAGTTGCCGGCAGGATCAAGGGGAAACTGTAACCCTGAGTAAACCACTTAGTAGAGGTTTTAACCCTAGATAATTTAAAAATAAACCCCGTTAAAACCATTTTTTCTTGTAGTGTATGTTTTTATGAGGAGCATCAATGATGTTGGTAAATAAGAAAGATGAGTGATGGAAGAGGCCCCAACACCAATCCTTTAAGAGGCCACCAAAATGTCACTTTGTGACAACCACTAGAGTCATGGTCAAAGAGGGGTTAAGAGGACACATTTTTACATGTCATAAACTCTAGTTTGGAATAGCTTTTTAATTCTTGTCAAAGTAGTATAGGAATTTTCTTTTGTAAAATTGTTTAATTTGTAATTAGGATGAATTTTGGCTCCTAAAAAACCAGCCTAAGTTAGATTACGGTTTCTAGAAACTCCTAATCTAACTAAGGCCAGTCACTTTAGGCCTAATAGCCTCACATGAGACACACCATGTTACGCTTGTCATTTGTGCTTGAATTAGGCGCCAACTTCATTTCATTTGGTTTGAATTTCATTCCCATTTGGATATTCATTTCCCGTCTTCCTTAGGCTATAAAAGGAGGAGCCTACCTCATGTTTTGACAAGATTAATTGAATAGTGAAATGCTGCCAAAATTGTGCCATTCTCACTCTTTGCCTAAACTCTCTTAGGAATAGGCTTTTAATCTTCAAACCTTCACCTACAAAGGGAGTTGGCCGAACCACTCCTACTCTTCATACTTCTCATGCACCTCCAAGGCTAACATCACTCTTAGGAGAGTCTGGTTCCACCATCAATCCATGGAGCTTCCTTATTCATCAACAAAAACCGCAAGAAAGGGGACACAAATCCATCATTTGGTATCATGAGCATAGGTTCTACAAGAGCTAAGTGTCTTCTCTCATTTTTGTGTTTGTGTTTTTCTTATTTCTGTGTTGTTCATCACTTGTTCATGTTGTCTTGCTATTTTTTGCTTTTTAATTTGATTTAGTTGTTGTTTTAAGCAATTCAATTGGTGCAAAATGTTCAAATTGTTCTTGAGCTTCTTATTTTTATATTTTATGTAGGAATCTATATGAAATTGTGTTGCTGTTTTAATTTTAGGTTGTTTGAGTCTTGTTTGAAATTTTGTTCGGTTCATATGATTTGTCTTAAGTCATTTTATTTTCTGAATCCTATTATGTTTGTCTAGTCATGTATTTCCTAATTTGTCATCAAATCCTTGTTGTGCTGAATTTGTTGACAATTTTGGTTTCTTGATTTAATTTGAGTCCAGAATTATATTTTTGTGTTTGTTGATCCTTTGGTGCAATTTTATTTTAGTTTGAGTTCATATTTGTATGCTAGTTCCATACAAATTCATATACATCTACTCCAGTGTGTTTTTGAAGTTTCTTATTCTTTTTTTAAAATTCCAGAATTAGTACTCCTCTGTTTTTCAAATTCTGCACTGGCTGTTTTTTGTTATGAAATTTAAATACGTTGAATAAAAATTTTGAAAATCTGGATTAATACAGTTTGATGTGTTAGAAAATCAAGAAAAAAATAATCAGATGAAAAGACAAAATAGAAAAAAATTTGATAAATAATAAAAAAAAAGTGCATTCTGGCACCAAAATATACGGTAGTTGGACAGTGATTTTGAACAATTTATCACAATTATTTGGTGCATGTTTTTGGTGTGATTCCAGCACCAAAAGCTTGCTAAGACATTGAATCGTTTGTGGTTAAATTTTCAGAAGCAAATTCAAAATAGCCAGCTCAGCATAAATATTTTAAGTCACGCTTTCTGAACCTAAATTTTTCCAGTAGTGCTGTTTGGTTTATCAAATCAATTCTAGTGTCTTTCTTTAGGTACCTTTTGTGTGTCATCCTTTATTGAGTGCCTATTTTTATTTGCTTGTCCAATATCATTCTAAACTCTTTCTAAGTTGTGTCACATAATTCAAATCCATTTGCTGCGGTGCTGTTTTAAAATTTAATTTGTTTTTTGCTTTCTTTTCTTGACCTCTAAATTGTTGGTGGATAAATTCAATTGGTGTTTGTTAAGTGGAATTGACTTTGTGGTGAGTCTAGCTCTACTTAGTAGGTACTGTTTTGGAGAATTTAATTAACTATTCATAAGAGGTTAAGGCAAGGAGCAGCAACAAACACAAATACAAATACCAAACACATACACTTTGAAGGACACAACAAAGAAGAGCAACTACAAGCCAAAGGAGTGCATAGTATAGAAAGCTGAAATTTAATTTGTGCAATTCAATTTCTTTGTATTTCTTTGAGTTGTAATTACATTTAACCTTTGTTTAATTAGCGGATTAATTACGTGTAGACGGTGAGTGTGTCTTCAAAGGCTCAAAGTGTCTAGAAGCCTGACCTAGGAAACACCTAGTTTAAAGCTTTGTAGATTAACAATCTTTAATTGTGCTTAGCTAGTTTGCTTTATGTTAATTACTTGTATAGCTTAGCTTAATTGTTTACGTTAATTACTTGTATAGCTTTTCTTAATTGTTTTGTTTGTTAATTGCTTTGCATTGTTTTCCTTTGCATAAAATTTGACTTTTCATTCCTCATTGTGATCTAAGTAATTTACTTAGAAAAAGAATTGTGTGAAGTTTTTGAGGGATAGGTTTTGGCAAGGAAAGACTTGGTACCTAAGAAGTCCTAGTGACTCACCTCTCTTTCCTGGAAAGCTACCTTCACTACTTTCCTCTTCTTTCTTGAAGTAAAATACTTTTAAACACAAATCTTTAGTCATGTCAACTCACTCTTCTAAATCTAATGAAAGTGATATAAAGTCCATCAAATCTCTTATAAAACAATTAGCCAAGGACTTTCAATCACTCTCATATAGACAATTGGAGCATGAGGCCCAAATCAAGGAGTTGAGAATGACTAAAGAAAAGGATGATATTTCTCAAAAATAAAAATAAAAATACGCTCTTATGCATCTAACTCTAAAGATCATGATTCTTTTGGGGAGGAAAGCCTTAGGATAAATGAGTATTATCAACCACCCCCTAGAAGAACTATAAGAGATAGAAGAGAACAAGAGAGCCCAAGAGAGGTTAGGGTAGACCTACCCCATTTCCATGGAAAATAAAACGTAGAAGTATATTTAGATTGGGAAATGAAGGTAGAACAATTGATGGCATTTCATGAAGGTCTTCTTGAATCATGTAATGAAAAGGGGTGCGAAAGCTATGAAGGTGTGTGAGCAAGATCCTCCTAAGAGTGGTGTTGATCTTGAAGGTGCATGATGTGTATGAAGCTAGGGAGGTTCGGCCAACCCAAGGAGAGGTGAAGGAGATGAAGTTTAGAGCCTAGAATTCTAGGGAGAAGCAAAGCTTGGCACAAAATGGCAGCATAACTTTACTCACAATAAACTTGCAAATACAAGGTGTAGGCCTCCCTATTTATAAGCTACTTGGCCGTAAGTTTTAAGCTAATGCCTAATGAAATGAAAACCAAATTAAATGCAATTCACAAAGCCAAGTGCCATGTGCTCATGACCGGCCACACCTAGAGAGTTTCTAGCATGTTTCACTCAAATATGCTTTCTACACTACTCTAATTACTAAGCACCCCTAATGGGCCTTTATGCAACATGTACAAAGCTTTCTCTCTACCATCCGTGGCTTCATTCAATTGGGCTTGAATATGCTTAGCCATTGACCTTGTGATAGGTCCTAGACGGTCTAGGTCTCCTCCTAGACGCTCCATGGGTAGCCTTTCCTCTTTACGTCCTAGACGCTCCATCCTTCTAGCTAGACGCTCATCATGGTCTAGACCGTCTAGTGTTGGGCTTTGGCTTTCATGGTTAGATGTGCTTGGCCCTCTTCCATCAACAATTATTTGCTTGCCATAGAGTGAGTGAAGAAAGAAAAATACCCCTGGCCATTCTTAGTTTCCAAGGGAACGCTATGTATTGGTGGACATCTTTAGAAAGAGATAGGCGTCTTCATAGGGAGCCTCCCATAGAGTATTGGAATGACCTTAGGGGAGCCCTAAGGCACCGCCATATTCCCTCCTACTATAATAGGGAGTTGATGGACAAGCTCCAAAGACTCCAACAAAGAACAATGAGTGTAGAGGAGTATAGGCAAAATATGGAGCTTTATATGATGAGAGCCTCCATTAGGGAGAATGAGTCCACCACCATAGCTAGATTCTTAAGTGGGCTAAATCTTGAGATAAGAGATAGGGTTGAACTTCTACCTTATCAAGACTTGAATGACTTGGTTCAACTTTGTATCAAAGTTGAACAACAAAATTTAAGGAAAACTTCAAGTCATAAGGAAGGTTCATACTCCAACTCTTATCCAAAAAGAGAAATTAAAAGGGAGGAGAGTACATCTAAGGAAACACCAAAAGAGACTCCCAAAAATATAAGTAAAGATATGCTCACTCCACCCATTCGCACTAGGGATGTTAAATGTTTTAAATGCTTTGGAAGAGGACATGTGCAAGCACAATGTCCAAACCAAAGAACCTTTTTTTTAAAAGGAATAGATGAATATACTAGTTGTGACGAGGAACCTAGTGAGAAAGAAAAAAGGGGAGATGAAGAAAGAGTGTATCCTTTAGAGGGGGGATTATTGATGATTAGAAGAACCCTCAACAACCAAACTAGTGTAACCATGGAAACACAAAGAGAGAACATCTTTCACACAAGATGCAAAGTTTTAGAAAACGTATGTTTTCTCATTGTGGATAGTGGTTCATGTTGCAATTGTTGTAGCACTAGATTGGTTGAAAAATTAAATCTACAAGTAGTCCCTCATCCTAAACCTTACAAGCTTCAATGGATAAATGAAGATGGGGAACTAATTGTAGATAAACAAGTGAAAGTCGAGTTTTCTATAGGTAACTACCAAGATAATGTTTTATGTGATGTAGTACCTATGGAAGTTTGCCACATCTTATTGGGTAGACCATGGCAATTTGATAAGAAAACCTTGCACAATGGTCTAACCAACGAGATTTCCTTCACCCACAAGAAAAAGAAGTTTGTACTTAATCCTTTACCACATTCCCAAGTGGTAAGAGATCAAATACAAATGAAATAAAAGAGGGATGAAGAGAAAAGAAAAATCAAAATAGAAAAAGAGAGAACCCTTAAGGAACAAAAGGCGTGGGAGAAGAGTGTTCCTTCCCACAAGGTCATTCAACAAGGCAATCCATTTAAAAATACCTTTGAAAATATGCTTATTGTTGAAAAACCTAGCCTTATCTTTTGTAAAGGAACACTTGCAAGTCTAATGAAAAAGGAATCCTTAGTGGAGGATTGCCTAGACAAAAAGGTAGTAAATTATTTTGAATATGTACTAAGATATCACCAACAAGTGAAGGTCAAGTTATCTATAGGCATCTACAAAGATAAATTTTTATGTGAGGTAGTGCCTAAAGAAACTTGTCATGTCTTATTGAGACAATCATTGCAAAGTATTAAAATTTTCATGAACAATGGTTGTATCCACGAGACTACCTTCATACATAAAAGAGAATTTCTTCATGAAGGAGAACTCATGGACCAAATTAGAGTTGATAAAACTCTAGAGATTTTAAAAGGAAATTTCTTTTGGTCACCCATGAGAAACGATGTTCAAAGACATTACCCTAGATGCATTTCTTGTTTTAAAACTAAAACTAAGGCAATGTCTCATGAACTCTATACTCCTTCACCTTTTGCAAATGTTCCATGGGAAGATATAAGCCTAGATTTTATATTAAAGCTTCCTTGGACAACAAAAGGTTTTGATAAAATTTTTATGGATAAGTTCTTCTCTAGAGAAGTAATAAGACTTCATGGTTTATCTCCAAGCATAGTATTGGATAGAGCTCCACAATTTGAAAACCATGTTTTGAGGATTCTTTTGGAAAAACTTGGAACTAAGTTGTATTCTTATCATCCTCAAACGAATGGTCAAAATGAAATTGAAAACATAGCTCTTCCTACTATGCCTGGAGTAATCATGAAAGGCAAACACAACTCTAGAGATGAGTATGCATACAATAGAGTAGTTCACAAAACTACTTATATTTCTACATTTGAGGTTGTATGTGGGCTTAATCCTCTTTCTCTTTCTCTTTTTGATTTGTTACCATTTCCTAATCCACAAGGATTTGTGCCTAAGGAAAAAGTAACAAAAACTGAAAATGTTAAAATGCATAAGAGGATTAAAGAACACATACAACAACCAAAAGAGAAATATTGTAAAAAGTTGCCAAAAACAATAGAAAAACAAAAAGAATGGCAACTTCATAAAGTTGATATTTATACAATTGCTTCAACTAACTCATTTGCTTTGTTTGATAATTCCCCTAGATGGACGTTTGATCCGGGAGGACGAGCCTAGTTGTCAAAGCAAGAGGCTGCTATCCGAGATCGACCTTATGGATCTGAGGATAGATTTTCTCAAAAAATGGAGGAGATGATGGACATCATCTAGCCATACACATCCACCTACTTTTGACAAGGACGAAGCCTTGGATTTGAGGACAAATCCTTTTCAAGAGGGAGGGGATGATGGAAGAGGCCCCAACACCAATCCTTTGAGAGGCCACCAAAATGTCACTTTGAGGCAACCACTAGAGTCATGGTCAAAGAGGGGTCAAGAGAACACATTTTTACATGTCATAAACTCTAGTGTGGAATAGCTTTTAATTCTTGTCAAAGTAGTATAGGAATTTTCTTTTGTAAAATTGTTTAATTTGTAATTAGGATGAATTTTGGCTCCTAAAAAACCAACCTAAGTTAGATTAGGGTTTCTAGAAACTCCTAATCTAACTAAGGTCGGTCACTTTAGGCCTAATAGCATCACATGAGACACACCATGTCACGCTTGTCATGTGTGCTTGCAAGGCGTCCACTTCATTTCATTTGGTTTGAATTTCCTTCCCATTTGGCTATTCATTTTCGGTCCTCCTTAGGCTATAAAAGGAGGAGCCTACCTCATGTTTTGACAAGATTAATTGAATAGTGAAATGCTGCCAAAATTGTGCCATTCTCACTCCTTGCCTAAACTCTCTTAGGAATAGGCTTTTAATCTTCAAACCTTCACCTACAAAGGGAGTTGGCCGAACCACTCCTACTCTTCATACTTCTCATGCACCTCCAAGGCTAACATCACTCTTAGGAAAGCCTTGTTCCACCATCAATCCATGGAGCTTCCGCATTCATCAACAAAGACCGCAAGAAAGGAGACACAAATCCATCAATGAGTGACCTAGATTAGGTATAGATTGTGAAAAGTTAAAGGAGATTGTTAGTTTGATGTATAAAGTAACGTGAAGCCTCAACGTTTTTAAAATAGACATAACTTTAAGTAAAGAGTGAAAATATGTAGAAGGAAACTTATAGATTTATATATGACCCTTATGAGTATGTAATAATACTGTTATGTGTGATGAATGTTTATTCATGAATAACACCTTTCATATCTTCTTAGACAAGTTTATCATAGTTTACATAGATGACATGTTGATCTATTATCTACTTGGGAAGCACATGAGGAACACATAGGGGTAACGACAACATTCTTGAAGAAAAATAGTATAAGTGGAAGCTTTGGTTGGTGAATATGAAAATTTTAGGGTATGTCATATCAACTCAAAAAATCTAGTTAATTCAATCAATGTAGATGACATATTTATGTGAAATGTCACAAGAATGTCATGGGGACCAATAATTATTTGAAACTAATTGATTGTTACAAGAGGTTTATGTAAGGTTTTCTAAGATAGTGTTCTCGCCGGTTGACTCTGGAAATAGGTTGTGACTCTGTCTGCCTATGCTGGAATTTGCTATTTTCCTTGGATGTTGGAACGTGGCTCTGTTTGAAACAGAGGGAGCTCTACCTGTTGATTGCACTCCGACGATCAAGTCAGTACAGGGCTTATAGAAACAATAAGTAAGAAAGTAGTTTCAGTCTTAGAAACAGTGTACCTTTACCAGGAATCTCAAGTCCCTTTTATAGACTACTTTTAGGTTACTTTTTGTAACAACCCTTCTCTCACGAGAACCTTATCTCGAGTGAAAGTAGGTTTGATGGGAGGAGAGTCTGTTACAATGTGCACAATCTTAGTACAACAACCGCAGAAAATCTTCCTCCTTGGAGTGTATAATCTTAACAACATGGTCGTCAGGGTACCAACTCATGTACCAGCATCATGAGGCCCATTTGTTTACTGTAGGCGTACTAGCCTTCACGTATCATGCATACAGCTTTTTTGGGCTTAGGCATCTTTAGGGAATATTTAATTGTTCTAGACCCGAATGTACTATACACACCACATGCACTTTTTTGCTGATCAGGCCTTATATACATTAAATATATGAATGAACCTCAACGCACACATTCCTAGGGCCACTTACGTGACCCATTAACTCGACCAGACCGCCGAGCTGACCTGCTTAACCTAGGTGTCGATGTCCGATCACCCGAGCGCTGAGCCCAATGCTCTGGTCTAGTACAGATAGTAGTGTTGTCCACACCTCCTATTTTATTTTTTTAGGGTGGACGATATGAACTCCGACTTGATATAGACTAAATTTCAATGATTGATATTTTTGCTTGGATGAATAAGAGCATAATTTTCTAGAGTTGAGGTGGAGGTTGATTAGTTAGTATTAACAATTACTTCCATACAGAAACTTCTTGAGTATAAGATATCATATCATAGGTTGGGTCGTGTGTGGATGTAAGAAAAGAAGCGATGGATTATATTTGAAGGGAACTAAACGTTCATGAGAAGAATTACTCTTCTTATGACACGAAAATTATGGTAATCATGTTGTCTTGAATATCTAAAGGCACTGTTTTGATAGTCCTTGGTTTCACATATTCAATTTCATAAGAGTCTTAAGTACTTTTTTGATAAAAAAAATAACTAAATATGAGACAACTTGGATGGATGGAATTTCTTAAGGGTTACGACTTTGAGCTATAGTGTCACCCTGGGAAAGCACACACTGTGGCATATGCTTTGAGTTGAAAATCTATACATGCATCTATGATAATGGTGAAGAAATTAGATTTAATAGAATCATTAATAAACATGAACTTAGTGTTAGAATATATGGCCTTAAACAAGAGGGGGGTGAATTGTTTATGAAAGATTTTCGCAAACTTTGAAGGTATAATGAAAGCCAATGAAGAATCACAGAAAAGGAAACTATGGAAAGCAATGCACAATGTTGTTTTAGTTTATTTCCAGAAAATCAACCGGTTGTTTTTACGATTCAACCAGTTGTTTTTATCAGTAGTTAATAAAAACAACTTAAAACAGATATATGTGAGATCAGGAAAAGAGAGAATCACACAAACAAATTTATATTGGTTCACTCTTACACCAAGAGACACATCCAATCCCCAAAAACCACTGGGTATTTAGTATGCAATCAAAATCCAGATTACAAACACACCACCAAAGAAGTTACCTTGAACACCTCAAGTCACACACTTCCTTAGGCACACAAACACCACAGAAATCATAACACCCTCTGATTCTGCACCTACACACCAGTATTCAGAAATACTAGAGATACAAAAAGGATTACACCTGATGAAGATCAAATCAAAAGATTACAGCAATCTTATTCCACTTCTTTGAGAAAACCCCAAAAGCTTGAATGCAAAATCTTTAAAACTATAATCTGTTTTCACACTTTCACAAAAAATGTCTCAAAATTGTATCAATCTTTAAGAGAGTATAACAACCTCTTTAAATACTCCAAAAGTTGTTAAAAACATTTAAAGCATGAGCCTATTCAGTTAGAAAACATTTAAAGCTGATTTGCAAACATAACAGAAATTGAATTCACGAAACAATCGATTGAATTGATTTGACAGCCAAGTCAACCAAGTCAAACAGCTTCAAACCCTTTTCAAAAACCACTAAGTGTCAAACAACCGATAAAACAACTAGTTGTTTTTTCACTTCTTTATAAAACAATCTTTTTCAAAAAGATTTTGATTCCAAACTGTTTTAGATTCAGACAAAGAGTGGATTACACATTAATCTACACAGATCCCACCCACACAAGCAGCAACTTCAGCCTTCCATCAAACACCATGGATTTGGAGACATCAAAACTTCAAGATCATCCTTGATCAACACTTAGTTGTAGAACTAAGACCCAATAGTCTATGCTTAGGAATGTTAAAAATCTCAAGTGGATTCTTGGAAGAAACAAATGGATTTCAAGAAACAGACCAACTTTTGCAAGAAAAGTTTACAGTAGGATTAAAAGAAAAGGAATTTGAATTCCACAAGGATTCTAGGCATCATCAAATGTAATTAATATAGAATTTTCATACCTATAGAAAACTAATAATGGAGGAAGCTCATAAGAGTACCCTAAGTATTCATTTGGGTATAATAAAGATGTATAAAGACTTGAAGAAAATGGTTTAGTGGTCTGGGATGAAGAAGGCAATAGTGAAGTTTGTTGCACGTCACAAAAAAACAAAAGTGGAACATAGAAGTACCAATAATAAGAAATAACATATACTTAAAGGATTGGAAACGAAAGGAAGCGAAGGAGGAGGGTAGCGCAGAGAGAGCGAAAATCAAACTTTGCAAAACTTCGAAAGGGTAGTTAAACCCTAATTAAGTGTTAAAAGAATATTTAAGGGCGCCAACATGGTATGAAATTTGAATGACCAAATATGATTCTTCGAAGGTCACTTCAAACATCACATGGGTTAAAAAAATGTTGGGATTCTTCCACCAAAGGAAATAGCATTTCATTTTTGTGATAAGAGGTCGACTAGGCTTTACAACGTCTTGTTTCAAGCCTGGGAGCCTATGGACCATACATAATACGCCATCGAGTTTGGAATGACATGAATACTGGGTATTATAGTTAACATGGTTGAAAGGCATGTTTGACATAACAATCGCGATCTACAACTAAATGTATGCAAGTACACCTGTGAATATTGTTGTGAATATAGGAAAAGTTAACCAATTTAATAACTAAATCAATTACGAGATTGTTGAAACATAACTATAATTCCACAAAGAAAAGTACTAAACTCCAAATATTTTGGAATGTAGGAAGTTCAGTTAGGCATTTTTCTATAAATACATTATAACCTCTAGGTGTGAGGATCATTGTTTTTCCCATACTCACTACAACACAACTCTAAAGGATCTTGGTGTTCTGGTTCTAATG
Source organism: Phaseolus vulgaris (assembly GCF_000499845.2). Taxonomy (NCBI): domain Eukaryota; kingdom Viridiplantae; phylum Streptophyta; class Magnoliopsida; order Fabales; family Fabaceae; genus Phaseolus; species Phaseolus vulgaris. Next base: position 33,003,618 of record NC_023752.2, on the reverse strand, counting down.
TGTGATCCAATAATCCTTTTTTTGCTAAAATATGCTTATTAATCATTAACATAGAGATTCAATAAAACTATCCAAAATCTCAAAAAAAAATAAAGGAATATTTGCTTTGTGGTACTTGAAATGGATTGAGAAAATAAAAAATTTAAAGATTAGATAATATTAGCTAAGATTTAAAGAACAACATAATAACTAACTAGAACTTATAAAATACATCTAAACCCTAAACCTTAAACCCTAAACCCTAAACTCTAAACTCTAAATCCTAAACCCTGTGAACAAACACACAAAATTTTGGATACTCTATCTAGAAGTCCTGAGAATTAGACCAATGTATTTTTTTCTAGAACAACTATAAATAAGACTAATTTACACTATATAAATATAGATAATTATTATCTTCTTACACATTAATTTTTTTAAAATGAGTTATATTTAAACTCATGTATGAGATATTACACTTCATCCTAATAAGATTTGTTGGGTCTATCATGTCACCACTATTGAACATATGTTGAACTACCCATAAATATCTAGTCATAAATGTTTAAAATACAATTTTAGAAAAATAATTTAAGACAACTTGTATAAATTAATTTAAAATAAATTACAACAACATCATTTGGATTTCTTTTTAAATTACATCTACACCTTCTACCCTTTTTGCAAGATTTTAATGACCTCTTTTTATTGATGATATAAGCATAATGCCTTTAAACTATTTATCCATTCGAACATAGCTTCATAAATTAAGTAAAATAACACTTGGATGGTTGACGGTCCATCAAATCTTGGCCAATGCCCCATAAGCATTCCATTGCTATTGTAGAAATCTTAGAGGTTGGGTAAGATAATAACATTACAAAATAAGATAGGGTGTTTACACTCCATCAAATAGATGAAATGACTAAATGTTCCATTTAATTCGTCTTCGTCTTCATTTCAGAAAAATCTTTTCATAATACATTTTAGACAATTATTTTGAAAAGAATACATTCCAGTACGTATTATATATATTCGGAAAAGTTTATTTTAAGAATTATGTTCCAAAAAAAATTTTCTGAAAATTCCAAAAAATATTTTCTAGAATACATTTCATGAATTTTAGAAACTATGTTCCATAAAAAAACTAAAATTCATTAAAGAAAAGGGTAAAACAATCAATCTTAGATTTTTGATAGGATGCAGGAATAAACACCAATAAGATGTCTTGCAAACGCTAAACCAATGTCACTTTCTTTCTTGTTGAACCACCCTTTGTCACTTGTTGAAATTTGTCGATTCCTCATTATTAAACTTCTATTATCCTTAATTTTATATTGAAAAAATGAAAAGTGGGAACTGTAAGAAATTTGACCCAACGGCACTGCAACTGCAGCAAAGGTTTGAATCAAATTCATCACAAGAGAGAGGTGGTGCCACATAAATACAAAGCTTTCATGGATCCCCACAATCACTGCCCAACCTAAAAGGACTATGCAATAAAGGTTGTAATCACACTCTCCCATAAAGCACACGCTATAATGAAAAAATATAAGGAAATCTTTAATGATACATCATAGACAAAATCATAATTTTAAGATCTCTATAAAATAATATGAATATAATATAAATTTAACACTTGGACATGTGAACATGACCTAAAGTAAAGACTAATGGTATAGTGAAAATAGATAATTAAATAAAACATTAATTAAGATACAGTTTTAACACAATATTTTTTGCATTGGAATTAAATTTTTAATTTTTTTAAATGTTATAACACAAGAAAAGCCACAATCAAGAAATTAAGAGATTTTACATATAAAAGAGATTATGTAAGAGACCAAACTAAATGACAACCTCAAAAACCAATATGGGTCGTCTATATATCATGTGTACCATCACGCAGAAAATGACAATGCTAACTTTGAAACAGGCTAAGACTAGGCTACATATCCAAATTCAATCAACCACAGTACATATGTGCCATATAATAAAAAATTAAGAAAAATATGAAAAACAAGTTTATTTAAATTAAATACATAATCTATAATAATATAAAATCAACACTCCATCTTGTATACACATTTTATTATGTTATTAATTACATTCTAAAATTTCAATATTTTTTACTACTACTCTGTTATGTACCTATGACGATGTATACCATATTACTCTTTTAGGTGGAATGTATGTAAATATATGTTACTCTTTTGCCTACATTCCACCTAAAATAACCTGACACCAAATTCCACTTAAAATAACCACTCAGTCCAATTATACAATGTATTTCGTGTCTCTAATATTATTTTCATTCAAATTTAGAATTATACTTCAAATTTAAAAAATAATAATATATTTATGTAAATAAATATAAATATAAAACTAAAATTAAAACAAATATTACTTTAACTCAATAAAATAAGATAGTAAAATACAGTGTATTTTTGTTTGTTAAAAAATTTAGAAACTACATAAAAGCTTTTTTTACTAATATGCATAGAGTAATTTCAAGTGATAGAAAAGCAAATTTTAGTTTTTCTTTTATTGGTTTCATATAAGGTTTTGGGAATAGACTCCTAGAAACAAACTACTTTAATTAGTGAAAATAACAAATCAATTGAGTTTTATCAAATTGTTTCTACTAGAATATTAAGGCTTTTGAGATTTTTGTAACCGCACCGCATCATAAAAGACCCACAAGACCATAACTGCAATTTAAAACCTGGTTAGGATTTCAAAATGGAATCCAGTTTAAGAATAGCAGGACATCATAATCCCTTGCTTCTCCTACCAACGATACATCAAATGTTCATGTTATCAATATCTGAATCTGAACAACTAGGGTTTAGTGACATTTTCGGTTTCATTTCATAACCCAATGTATTTGTGCGCTAAAAATAAGCGTGCTACATAGTTTTGGCAGATATTTTCTCCCCCTTTATAAACATTTCCTTCCCATTTGTGAATCTCCTGAAATTTTGGAGATGCTGTCTCGCAATGATTGGGTCATTGTTTTCAATAGCAATTGTATGAGTTAATTCCTAAAATCTGTTTTTGTAGAAACATATATTTCTTCCATCTTCATGTCACAGAATTGTAGTACATCAATAGCCACATCTTCAAGATCAGAATACCAAATATTTGAAGAAATTTAAAGGGAAAGCAAAAGCTTTAATCAATGAATTCATGTAAGAGAGAGAGAAGGGGGTATGCTGTGGATATACCTTTCATGTCCTTCCTGTTTCTCTCATCCAAGGCAAATCGGTGTTAAGAGAAGATGGCATACCCATATGGGTATCAGAAGAAACTGAAAATTTTCCCTTCTTTGACCACTGCCAGATTTTGGAAACAGAATAACTCTCACCTTTACAGACACTTGTAATCTTCTTTCCTTCAATATCCCCCTCAACTGAAAATCTCTCTAAGTTTTCTGTTCCTTTCACGAATTGTACAACACCTTGTGGATCATGGCTCAAGGTTACCCTGAGGTCTGACTTGCCAAGCACGTATTGATAAGATCCCATGGAGTAACATCTTCTGGCATCCAAATTATTGCTACTAGTCTCTCCTCCTGCAGCCTCCTCTGCCTCCACATCAAGCCTTCTGAATTTTCCAATTCTCACGGGGAAAACCCCCTTCTCTACCACAGTTTCTTCAATTTCAACCGTTTTCTGCCTGGTTGTGAACTCATTTTCCCCATTGCAGGGCCAACCCCCATCATCTCTCAAATCATCAAAATCAAACACTTGATTTTCAAGGGAAAAGCCAGGAGTAAGGAGGGTTCCCCTACAAAGAGGGCATGAGGAGTTGGACAAAAGCCAGGTGTCTATACAGCTTATATGGAAGGCATGGCTGCACATAGGGAGCAACCTGAGCTTATCCTTTTCAGAAAACTCACAGAGACAAACAGCACAGTCAAATGGCTCCTTCAACCCCTTTATCTCCTTGTATTGGAAAACAGGAAGTCCATCAATAAAAGCCTGGTCCAGACCAGAATCATGTAGATGGAAAAGTTGTTGCAACTGCCTTTGAAGAGCATCAGAGGTTGCATTTTCCTGGTTCCTATTGGATTCGGAAGATGCTGAGGAAGAAGGGTTCTTTATGAGAAATCTAACAAGCAGGTGGAGCAGGCCAGAGATGAAAAATAGAACAGCCAGAATCACTATGATGAAAAGAACAGCAGGACTAATTCTAGCACCAGAGGATGAAGGTGAATGTGGTGAGGGAGATGATGATGATGAAGAAGACATTGATTCTTTGTGGAATGCACCCCAAATTGGGGGTGAAGGGGGAGGCAAAACCGGTGGTGGATAGCTCATGTAACCATCTTTATGTTGGATTTGATGCTGAATCCAAGCCATCTTCAAATGGGTATGGTCAAAGGACCACTTACCATTCATGCTTTCTCTTTAAAATCCCAAAAGTCATAAACGTGGACCCATAAATCATGCTCTTGCCTAACCCAAACTCAAACTCATCCACATACAACACAACCCTATTAACATTTCGAAACTACAAATAACATAGAAAGTGAACACTTGTTACTCAGATAAATAAATGCACAACCGAGATGTGGTAGATGGTTGTGGAAAAACGAAGCAACGATGAATTCAGCATTGAGCACAACCAAGTACCAACTACATATTATTTATTCATTTTTCATATTGGCTAATCATTTCGAATGAAAGGTAAAACCAGTGATGGACCAACAACGAGAGAAACAAAAACTAACATGTGATGTGTCTTGTTTTAAAGAAAAAAAAAAAAACAAACATAATAACAAGAATATCTGAAACTTAACTCACCAACTACTTTGTGAGGGGCACATTGTTTGAAAAGTGTATTGAAACTGTGATTTATCTTGAGGCTTTCAGGTAGCTGAATGAACCCTAGGGTGCAGTCTTTTTTAGTTGCTCAAGTCAAATAGGGCTGAGAGAAGAGTAAAGTGAACTGTGAAACGCTTTTCTCTTGGCTCAAACTCTGTCTCGTCCTTGTCATGTTTGTGGGTTAGAACAACAAAGTGGCCAAAGAGAAAGAGCAATAGTTTCCAAAGTGCGAGGTAAAATGATGACAAAAACAGATGCTCAAATTTTAATCCCACTCGCCACAACTGCCGCGTGGGTTTCAGTTCCCAAAATATTCTAAGCACCATTTGTTGCCGACTTTTGAATATTTTGTACTGATACAATGAGTTGACAGGTTAACTTCACAGGGAATTATGAAATCTTAAAGAAGCGGCAAGTATTGGTCCATTTCATTCATATTTTTAAATTTAATCAAAATTTAAAAACATACGTTAATTTATTTATTTTTAAATTATGATATTACGAAAAGTAGGTGTTTTTTAATTATGTTAAAGGTCAAACACATATTACAAGAATTAAATTTCTAACTAATTAAAAGTTAGCTAAAAAATATGAGTATTGGACGTGTGTCTCTTTATAAGAAAGAATATATTATAATAAAGAAATGAAAAATCACAATAAATATATATATATATATAAATTAACTTTTAAAATAAGTAGTTAACAGGTAAAATTAAATAGAAAAATCATTTGATCATAAATTGTAAAGCAATTAATTGATTTTTCTTGATAAAAAAATAAAATAAGTTTAAGTTCTTTTGTTGTGATTTCTTATGTTATCAGGGAAATATTAATATGAGTGATGACAATTATTTTTCTATAAAGTAGAACCATCATTTTAAAGAATATGCAAAACAAATTGTAATGATAGTATACTTTACCGTTCTTTTTTTATCTATTTTTCAATGATATAGTTATTAGTTATGATCGGTGATTAGGGATATGGATGGATAGAATTTTTAAAAATCCAATTCAACAAGTCTAATTAAATTTAAATAATTGAGTTGAAATTAATTCTAAATTTCTATCCTTTAAAGGAAGCGATTTGAATTTTTATAATTAATTCCATTTCAAATCAGAATTCATGTGTTTTTAAAAAATTATATAAATGTTTATAAATTAGTTTATATCAATTTAAAATATTCTTATATGTTCTTTGGAGTAAATAATTATTCTCCTCACGGTCTTCCGATATATTGTTGACAACTTTGGGCTTCTAGTCACTAGGTTGGTTGACTTGGATTATTTTCATCTAGGTGGACTTGGACTTTCTTCACTTGCTAGACTTAGGTTTTCTCTCGATTAGGTGAACTTGGGCTCACTCTTAATTGGGTGGTTGTATCTGCAAGGTGTTCCAATGATAAAGTTAGAATCAGTTTGATTAAGCTCTAATTTTATAAAAAACACTACTTACCTGTTAATTATATCATTTATTTATAGTGCTCATCATTGAATTTTTATTAACTTTATTGGGCTTTTACTTTTTACACTTTATAATTACCAAATGTATTTTTAATACTTTGGGCTTATTCATTGGGTCTTGATACATTGTTACAACTGTTTTATTACTTCTTTATCTTTTCTAATTTTACTGACCTTTATTATGCTATCGACCTATCGACCAGTCCTCGGACATCGATGTCAGGGATCGACATCAAACCTCGCCAACAGAGGGAGAGATCGGACATCGGTGGTCTGAACTGCTATAGTGGGCCACGTAAGGTGGGCCCCAGGATTACACTAGTTACCAGTTAAAACATCAAATATGGGAGGAAGCCCTAAGACACGAGGGATCCATGCAGGTGGTGTGTATAGCGCATTCAGGCGCGACACGAGTAAATAGTCCTTGAAGGCGCTAAGGCCCGTTAGAATTAGGGTTTCCAAGGGAAGATGCATGCATGGCACGTGAATACTTAGGACACCCACAAAACATATGGCGCCAGAGATTTGGTGCACAAGTTGGTACCCAGGCGACCATTCTGTTAGTCGTTGCACTCCAGTTAAGTGAAGTCATATGTGCCAGATTATGTTAAGATTATGTAATAGCGGCATAGGGACATTCTCCGAGGAACCCTAGATACGGGTAACAGAACAAAGGTAAACCCTAGTTTCAACCTATATAAAGGGAACTAAGAACCCTAGCAAGGTACACGGTTTCTAAGACTAAAACTACTTTATACACTTATTGTTTCTTTGCCCCAGTACTGACTTGAGCATTGGAGTGCAAACGGTCGTTAAGGCGTCCTTTGTCTTTGCAGGTGAGAGATTCTTCGACCAAGGAAGTTTGATTCTCAAGCGAAGACAGGTGGGTCAAAGATTGTCGTTCGAGTCAACCGGCGAGAACAACTGACCTTTATTATGCTATCGACCTCTCGACCTTTCGGTCATATATTCTCCTAACCAGTACACTAGCCTCCCTAAGCATGAGGATTTTGTAAAGTGATGAAATATCGATAAAAATGCTCTTAACTTTTTTACTTTTAATAATGTTACCATTTTCATATTTATATATTCTTTGCATTAATTGCGACTGTATGAAAGATTGTATTGATTCGCGTGCATGATGATTAATGTTAACATTGATTTGAAACGTCTCTCATCCTTGATTGTAGGATATGTTTGAATCTAACAATTAGAAAATCGCGTTGTTTTGTTTGCCAAAAGTTATTAACTTCTATAAATAGTTTTTTCCTTCATGATAATGACCCATTGCTTTTGTTGCATTGTTGTGGACGAGAAGTATTTCTGCGAGGTTTTAAGAAGGTATTATGTCTTCCTCAAGCTCTATTTCCAGTTCTGATGGGGATTTGGGATTTTCGAGCACAAGTGATCAAGTTGCTGGGAGAGTGGTTGAGGATATTGATATGAATAATCATTTCGCTTCATCCACAACTATACCAATTGCAAGAAATAAAGCTTTTGTTGGTTTTCCTTTAAGTGATGATTCGCCTGATTTAGAAGCTAAACATCGGGTCGAAAGGGCAGAAGAAAATTTGAGTTTAAGACAAGGTTATGAATGGGTGGATTTTAAAGTCTGAGAGTATTTTTCACGGTATCGTTGGTCTTCAGCTCTTCGTAGTTTTTTGTCAAATATTTCCATTTACTCCCTAGAAGCCACTGAGGATATTATTTATGTTCTCGTCGGTTGACTAGGTTGAACGCCTTCTCTTGGATCTGCCACAATTGAGTTTTGACTTGTATCTCTCTGTTGAACTGAAACGTGACTTCGTTGTGACAGAGGGTGCCCTACCTGTTGATTGCACTCTGAAGATCAAGTCAGTTAGGGCTTATCAAAGTAGCATCTAGGTCAAGTATCTTAGAAAACGTACCTTTACCTGGAAACCCACTCCTCTTTTATAACCACCTTTGCAACAACACGTGCTCAAGGGAATAAATCCTAACTGAAAATAGAAATGAGCACATAAAATAATAACAGAAAACCCACCTGACATGGGCATCAATTATTCAATATTCTGTTATAAGTGCACATACTTATCTTTTAGGATCAACATCTATAAAAATACTTTGTACGTATCCCACACGCAACAAACAAACATACACAATTATTTATAAGAGCATACATACAAAAGATCTCACCCCTATGTAGAGGCAATCACATTGTGTTCGTTTTCGACAGACTCTTTCCATTGGGCCAAAACTCATAATCTCCGCCTAGGCCCAATAGCCGTGTTGACCACTCACTAGCCCACACCGAGGACCGAGCTATTCTCAAGATAAACCATTGACTGAGTCCCTGCCCAGTACAAGCCCCCCAGGCTCAAGCTGAGCTAGGCTAAGCAAAGAGTTTGAGTGCATCAGTATTTGATAAGACAGTTTCACGTAAGTTAGGTAGGCACGGTGCACGAAGCATCATTGACACGACGTTTCACCTTAATTAATCTCTAGCATACACATGGCGCAACATCAAGGGTGGAAATGAACTTAACGTTTCGAATTCCTTTTTATGTATATATGTTGCCAAACGTTGATTCGTGCCACGCTACCTCATTTATCTGAATTTGAAACCCTTCTTCTCCCTCGAGTTCGCCTTTTATTCTTCTTGCGCCCTCCTCTTCAGAGTTGATTCTTTTTAACTTCAACAAGTATTTTCTCTTTTCGATTTATCTATATCTTTGAGTACTTATATCTATACTGCTTGAGCTGGGTTTGTATACAAATTTCATACTTTCCATCGGTGATCATGCTTGTTTCTTTGTTGCTTGTATCATCACAACTTTAAATGTTCATGCATTTGGCTTGTTATTATTTACCCTGTTTGGTCTGAATTTTGTTTTCTGCAACCTGCCTGTATGTTGTGTTTTTAGATAAACCCTGTCATGGATTACAAAGCCTTATACCCTTGGGCTCCCCAAAACCTTTTGGAAGAGACCTCCTCCTTCACTGCCTCTTCTCGAATAGTAACCCTTAGGAAAAATGGCTGCCCCTTTGGTAGGGAAAACGATAGGATACATGTAGTTCCCTGTAGAGAAGATGAATCAATATGTTGTGATGAGTCTTCTGACCTTGGGAAACCTTCTTTCTTTTTCTATGTAACAGTATTCAAAAAGGTCCACCTACGTCTTCCTCTTACTTACTTCGAAAAAGAGTTTTTAACCAAGTTAAACATCGCTCCAGCTCAACTACATCCTAATAGTTGAGCGTTTGTCCAAGCCTTTGTTGTTCTTTGTACGCAGTTCGACCTTACGCTGTTTGTGGAGGTTTTCCTATACTTTTTTAGGCTAAAAAATTGGGCCGCCAACTCTGGGTATCCTTCAATGGCGCTCCTAGGAGGGGCTTGCTTACCCTTTTTCAATCTTCTTACAAGAACTTCAAAGGTCACTTCTTAAAATTTCGTGCTAATAAATATCATCCTACCCTTCTGGACGGGTTCCCCTTATATTGGACCGAAAAACCTTGTTTTACTGTGGCCCGACGCTTGGAAGACCTGCCATCCTCCGACCAAGAAGTTTGTAAGTTCTTATTGAGCTTACAAGTTGTCTTTGACATCGGTTACCTGTTGAGCAGAGAATTCGATCCAGATGCTCTAAAGAGTTACACCGATACATTTCTTTTTTTCTAGACTTAACGAGCTCTTCTTTTCTTTATAAGTTGTAATCTCTTGTCTATGTCTTACTACAGGGAGGATGTTGGCCAGATTTAGCAAAGAAGAACTGGAGAAGATGGCGAGGAAAGCCAAAATGGCCAGCCAAAAGCCATTGAAAGCTCTTGAGGCCCTTGCACCTACCGAGGACGAAGAAGACACCTGCTCAGGGATAGTCTTTCCCTGAAAAGTGGTATAGGATAAGTGTGTAAAAGATAGATCTCCTTGTTGATGTTCCCTCTGATATATATTGGTCATATCCTACGTAATGCAATCCAATTCTGCCTTTATTGAGCCATTAAGGGTGATTAAGTCTAATTAACATAGGATACCTAACGTATGAACGTCCTCTGCCATTAAAGATTGGATCACAATTCATATACCATACGTCAGGTCCATCACTCTACAAGTAGAATGGCCAAAATTGGGCAAAATTTCATTACTAATTCCAAGTTGAAAAATACAAAGAGGTATCACACTTAATTGAAGCCATGAAGCTCAACTAAAGATAGGAGAAGTGAGGGAAAATTCAATTTTGAAAAACATTAGGGTTTCTCATATGCCTTTGGAAGTGCAATTTTGAAATCCTAACTATGTTACTACACCCCAATTCTAACCCTAATCTAACTTAGGCCCAAATACAAGCCAAAAAACCTATTCTACTTGGCCTAATTATTCTATGCTACTTAGCCCAATACATGACCCATGATATCCTAATATAATTTATACAGTTTTTCAAATTAAAAACTGCCCTAAAAATGGTGATGACTTATCCATGTTGAAATGGTGATGTTCATGTAATCTCCTGACGAAAGCTCTAGTTGTTGTTTCATGGTGTGGAGGTATTCTAAGAGATACTTTGTGCATTTCTTTATCCTATAGTTTTTTTTTCTCTTTATTAGTCCCACAAATGATAGACAAAAAGCCTAATTAGGCCCATTTGTGCCTGTAAATCCTTGAATAAAGCTCTATGTCTTCAGCCTCCTTATATTGTGGCTGGATGGTTTCCATCACATGTGTTTATGATGATAAGGTATATAAGAAACCTCCCTAAATGTGTTGACTTTATGTATGTATAAGAGTTCTTTAAAGAACATTATGCCTTTTTCTTTTCTCCAAGTTTGAATGTCGAATGTTGATCGCCGCGAATGCCTTTTTCTGAAAGCCTTTCAAATTTTGTGTCAGTATATTTCCATTATTCCAACTATAAATAAATTCATGTTTTTCTATCAACCAAAGCACAACTTTGAACGATTCCCAATATGGTTCCTTTTAACCATCTATACCTCATCCTTTAAGAACTTTAAGCATACATTCTTTAAGATCAACTGTGTTGAACAAGGTTGCTTTGATGATTTTCAAATCCAGTTTTGAAGACTTGAAGAATCTGCTCTGTGTGTAGTTAGGTAAATTTTGAGTTGTTAATTTTTATCAAACTGTTTTTAAATGATTTTAACAGATTTCATTTAATGATCAAACAATTTTAACCACATTTTAAAGTCTATATAAAGACTAGTTTATGATCATTTAAAAAAGAGAAAAGAGGAAAGTTTTGATAAAAACATTTGCAAGAGAAGATCAAAGAGCTTTTAATCCACTACAAGAAAAACGCGAATTATATACGGATTATTGCATACGGATCAAAATCCGTATGTAAAGTCAACAATACATACGGATTTTTACATACGGATTCTATTCCGTATGTAAATAGATATTACATACGGATTTTTTCCGTATGTAAATCAAAGGTAATTTACATACGGATTATATCTGTATGTAATTTTGGCGCCATGAAGCAGGAATTAAATTCTGTATGTAAACAGATATTACATACAAATTTTTCCGTATGTAAACGACAAATAATTACATACGGACTATATTTGTATGTAACTTTGGCACCATAAAATAAAATTTGCAGTGGGTGGAATTCGAAACCAGGTTCCTTCAGTGACCAAAGAAACGTTAACAACTACCCCAGACAAATTGCTTCTAACATTAATAATAATAAAATTATGCATAAATAATAATGAAAAAAATTAAAAATAAATTTTATTGCATTACATACGGATTTTGGTTGTATGTAATTCCAATTTTTCTTGTAGTGATCATTCTCGGAGTCTTAGATCATTACTTGTGTGCGAACTAGGAATCTGGGTTTTTCTGTTCTATTGTTCTATAGCTTTGTAAAGCCCAAGTGTATTCTATTTCTTTCTTTCAATATTGTATTGTATGTAAAACAGTTTCAGATAGTGTTTATAGAAACTATGGTGTTAGGTGAAAGTGTTGTGTTCTTGAGGGGTTTAAGATCAACACTCTTGGCTATGGTTTGTAATTTGGTTTTGATTACTTAGTGAATTCTTATTGGTGAATTGAGTACTGAATGTATAAATCTCTTTGTGTGAATCTCTCTTGCCTTACTCTGATAAATTGCTATATAAATTATTTTGTGTACTCTGTTGCATCATTAAACAATTAGTTGTTTCGATATAACAATTGGTTTATATATTTTTAGAACTATTAATCTGTTAATTAAACCAGCTGAACAGATAAATATCAATTGAGAAAGTGTTCTTCCAAAGATATAAAAAAAACTTTTTAGTTTATCTTGACTACACACGTCGGTTTCCTTTCTATTGGTAGATGCCAAATAAATTTAAATCAAACACTCAATATTTAGTGTTAAGTAGAGTTGGGTATTCAGGAGAAAGCTCACAAACCACTCACGTAATTCACAACCCACATGGGTGAGGATTTGTAGTTTTGGTAAATTTTTAATGAGGTTTTTATATGTAGTTTGTACAACCCGTGGTTAAAGAAGTTTTACTCGTAAACTAGGCAAACTGCCTGCACCCCACATCACCAAACCCAATTCAATCCAAAATTAAATCTTTCTTGCTAATATTGGTTGTGTATTGTTTGGTGGATTTAGTAAATTGTTGCTATGCAAATTAATGCTAAAAAATCTCAATGTATTTTAGTGGGTATAGGCTGACCCGTTTAACCCATGGGTTTTGTGGGAGGTGGAGGTAGTTTAGAGAAACTAAAGTAAATTTAAAATCCAGATATAGATAAGGTTTTTTATAGTGTAGGTTTACATGGGTGCATGCTTAAATAGGAGGACTCATCCACATACCCAACTCTAGTGTTAAGGAGAACATAAATATCAACATGATTAAAAGTCTCTCTCGTCAAATAAGCAATAAAGATATATATTTTGAACTAAATCATGTAGGATTTTAACTGAGCTTCTGGATTGGACGACCCATCATACTTCCCGATGTTGGGACACATCCACTTCGGTGGAAGGTTGAAACATTGATCGGCTTTTGAAACATTGATTTGCATATGGGGGATTTTTGTTTAGCATATGCCCGGATCATTTTTATTTTGGAAAATGGTCTCTGTGTGTTTTTGGTTATTCAATATTGATGGATCCATCATACTCTTTGTGTAAGTAAGAACCATAAATAAGTTACTTAGGATAAAATTTTACTCGAACCCCTTCGTAATCAGATGTTCTTAATGGAAGATGGAACGTCGTTGGATTAGGTCTGGAAAAAAAAGAAATCTCCTTTTCAAGCTTGTAAACTCCTTGAATATGAGGTCCAACTGGACTCCTAAATACCAAAAAGAAGTTCAAGATTGATTCAAATTAGTAAAAGTTTAATATGATACGATAATAATAGTGAATAAATGAAGAATTGAGTGAATAAATCCTCTAAGACTGTTGAGTATTTATGCCCTTATGAACCCAATAATAAAACTAAATAACAAAATATATTAAGTTTATTGAATAATACTTGATTATGCCGAACTTTATTTTTTAATTCAATACTAGACTATTAACCAATTGATAAAAGATATAGAGTTGAATAAGTAAACTATATTTCTAATAATTTTTTACAAGTGACTTGCATGAAGCGTTCTTTAAATCACTTCTCCTATGAATATCTAAGTATTTTTTTAATATAAGCCTCTTTAAATAAAGATCTCTAAGAACATGTTAAACTCTCTTGCTTAAATAAGGCAATGTTAAAGTCTCTTCCCTAAACAATAGGGTAATATTTCAAACTTTTTATTATATATATTTATTTTTAAACTCATAACATCAAAAATTATATTCACTTCATAGATTGTCAAATTATCATTTTCTTACTACAAATCTTTTTGCTCTCTGGTGTGTATACATGAAAATATGGACTAAATATTTAATTAAACCTCTTTTTGCTCTCTGATGAGTATATACATGAAAATAAGGACTAAATATTTAATTAAACCTTCAATTCAAAATAAAATGAATGGGATGAGACAGTCCATTGTTGAAGATGGAAAAATGATTAGGTATATTGAACTTACTATAGTAATTTTAATTAATTTACAGAAAACTTAATTTTATTTTTTCATCTTACTATATTTGTGGCTTACAAGTATGAAGGAAAAGTTTATCCAAACATGTGATAGTGTAAATCAGACTTCATAGATCAAGGATTTTTCTTCGTCCTCTTTGATAGTGTTAATCATGAGTGCAACTTGGTTCATGGTTGGTCTAGCCTGTGGTGAACGATTCACACATCTTATAGCCACCTGAAGCAAATTCACCATCCTCTCTTCGCTTGCATACTCTGATATTAGGGACTTGTCAAAGACTTCACCTGTCCATTCTTCCCTCAGAACTGACTGAACCCAATCAGTCAAGTCAATCCCATTTCCCTTCACTAACTTACCAGTAAGAACTTCAAGAAGAATCACACCAAAGCCATAAACATCTCCTTTTAACATATCTAATGCACCAGCATCACTAGAACTGCCAAAAGGTGAACCTCTTTCATCATCCATATCCATAATACCATATTCACTTATGCATGCCTCCATATTCTTGTTTAGCAAAATGTTGGAGGATTTCAGATTACCATGAACTATACCATGATGGCCTAGCTCTTGGTGCAGGAAAGCTAATGCCTCAGCAATTGTAGCTGCAATCCCAAGTCTGCTGCTCCAGTCTAAGGCTTTTGTAGTACCTGAATACCACATGCTACATTTTAGTATATGTTACTTCATACAGAATTTTGTTGAAAGGTTTGCACTACTAAGGAGGAGTGAAATTCATAAGGAAATTAAATTTGATGTCACATTTCTTGTTCATTAAAGGAAGTGTTACCAACACAACATGTAGAAAAGTAAAAGGAAAATGTGATAGGTACCATGTAGAAGCTTGAACAAACTGCCATTCTGCTGATATTCATACACCAAAAGCTTCTCTTGTTTAGAACAATAGAAAGCAAGTGGTGCCAGGACATGAGGGTGCTTTGCTTGGCTAAGTATTCGCATTCTTTGTATGAAATCGTGGCTTGAAATAGTCCAATCCTTGATCCTTTTCACAACTACCATTATCCCATTGTGAAGCATCACCTTGTAAAGACTTCCATTTTTTCCTCTTCCAATCAGTTCTGCAGGTGCCCCCAACAAGTCTTCCAATCTCAATTCAATTGCCACTTGGCTTGAAAGAACTACAAGTGATTGTGAAACCATCCCACTTTCAGAAGGGACTGAAAACTCAGATCTGCTTACCTCAGTTTTGTATTCACTTGAAACATTGATCGGCTTTTGAACAACACCACCACTGGCACCTACCCCATTATTCAATGCTTCAATTTTATTCTCTCCCTTCTTTCTTCTACACAGCTTGAAGACTACGAAAAGGACAATGATGGCAACCAATGCAGCATAGCCCGAGTACATAAGAATCTGGTCCTTAGAAGGACCCGTTGATTTTTCCGATGTCTGAGCCTCACTAAAAGGCATAGGCTGATCGGAGCAATTCTTTGGTAGTGGATCTCCACATAGTTCAGGATTACCAAGAAAGCTGTCAGCGGAGAAATAGCCATGCACGTTTGGAATGTGGCCACGGAAATTGTTAAAGGAAACATTGAATTGGTCAAAATTAGAGAACTCAAAAGCAGGTATAGTTCCTCCAAGGTAATTGTTCTGTGCAAGGAACATGTTCAGCCCTGAGATCCTAGACAAGTTTGGTAAAGATCCAGAAAAATGGTTATTTGAAATGTCCAGTCTCTTCAAATTGTTGAGCATAGCAAGCGAACTAGGAAGGTCTCCAGCAAGTTGGTTTCCACTTAGGTGCAGGCGAGTGAGTTGTTTGCAATTTCCTACCTCAGATGCTATTCCCCCACTAATTTTGTTGCCATCAAGGCTAAGGTAGGTGAGAGATGCAGCCAGTGGTTCGAAGTTGCAAAGCATAGCAAGATCAAGTGTTCCAGAGAAATTGAGCTTATCAAGTAGCAACTTCTTTATGAAGATGTTTTGAGAATCACAGTGTACACCTTGCCAGGGGCCCTTGCAGGGATCAGAGTCTTGTTTCCATACCAAAGTGGAGTTCTGTCGTGCATCATTGCCAGAGACTTGTGCCAGAAATTGTATCAGTGTTCTCTTGACCTCATACTCTACACAACTGGTGATGTTTAGGAGGAAAAGGAATGTGGCAAATGATATCCATGTAGAAACTCTTTTCATTTGGGCAGAAATGGGGTTGATGGAAGTGTTTATGAGAGATCAGGAGCTTTGTTGCTGAAGAGGGTGGAGTAAAAATGAAGTGGTTTATGAATAAAATAGAGTTTCTTCTAATTTCAACACAAAAGAAAGTTGAGTTGTTCAGGGATTTTGGCCGGAAATTGAACTGGTCCATGTGGCTGATACTTCAATGATCATTTTGTTTGTAGTTTGCATGATTAGTTGATCTTACCTTAAAACTATTTTAATACTGATTTGCACCTTCCTCAATTTTTTTTTGACAAATATTGGCCGGCAGAATGAATAGTTGCGACTAGTGTTGTCATTACCTTCTTAATTTCATTCATGTGGCATTCTATACTATGCTAACAACAATATTCACATCACCTACCTAGTTACTTTCTCATGTCATCACTCTCTACACCATGTTGGTAGAAAGACTAAGTAGGCACATGCCAAAACCCTCTCACTTTAAGTTGCCTCTATTCAAGAATAAAAATAACCCTAAACATATTTTAGGATGTATATAGATAAGAGTGTGAATTTGAGAGAGTACACAAGAAAGAAAAGAAAAGAAAAAAAAGATTAAACATTGAAGTTGTTTGAATAAAGAGAAAGAGAATAAAAAATAAATAAAAATAGGTGGTATGTGAGGGATTTGATGAATTTCAAAAAAACTATAAAATGATTAAATTGTCCTTAGTATTTTAAATTAATTATAATTAAATATTAAATTTTATTATTATTTTATAAATTTATTTTTATTATTGCTATTATTATTATTATTATTATTATTATTATAAATTTACTATTATTTTATAATTTTATTATTATAATTATTATTTTATATTATTATTATTATTATTATTTTATAATGATATTTTTATTATTATTTTATAATTTTAATATTTTATAATTCTAATATTTTAAATTATATTATTATTTCATTAATATCTTTTATATAATTATTTATGATTTTATTTTCATATTTGATTTTTATTAATTTATTGTATTACATAATATAATTAACTGTATTACGTTATGTAAACGTAACATAATCAATTAAATTGATTATATTCGTTATATAAAGTAACATAATAATTTATTATACTTGTTTATCTTCCAATTTTTTTTTATGTAACATCCCTTTATTTGTGTAGTGTAGAGTAAACATTTCATTTAAACTGAGAATAAATATGTAACTTTATGGCTTTCATGTTGGTTTTTTTTTCCTTTCTTCTCGTCAATGTTGAAAAATAGCTTTCATTGTTGATCAACATATACAAACTTAAAGTTATTCTTTTGATTTTCAATCCGCTTCTACTTTATAAGACTAACAATGGAAACCAAGATAACATTAATAAGTTGGGATCTTATCTCCTTTACACATTTTATTTAAGATTTTGTGAGAAATTTCAACACCATAACTTTGTCGTAACCAACAACAGGTTACAATCACACAACACCACAAAGAGGTGATCTTAACCACACAAGAAAACACACCCTCTTTGCTTTTTCATACAAACACAGTCAGAACAATCCTCTGACCTTATAGATTTACTGTTTTCCAAGTATACAAATTGAAAACAATTAAAAGAATAAAAGGAACAGATTACAACTAGTGTACAAGAAATCACAGAGCTCCTAATTCACTTCTTGAACCAATTTCACAATCTTAGGAAATCTTACAAAGCTTGAATCTTCCTCAAAACAGTTTCTTAATCTCTCTTTCTGTTTTTACAAATATGGAGGATAACCCAGTTTTATAGCTCTTTAAACTAGTTGTTTTAGGTAGTTAAACACGAGCCAAAACAGTTTCAAATCAACTGAAAACAGAATTAACAGGTTTTTGAAAAACTGTTAAGAAATTCAAAAATCAACCGGTTGAAATTTCGTTTTAACCGGTTGAATTGGTTTTGATAGTTAGTCAACCAAGTCAAAATCAGTTTTGAAAACCCTCCAAACAAGTTGGGTGTAGAACAACCGACTAAACCGAGAAATCAATAGGTTGTTTTTCACTTAGCTTAGAAAAACACTTTTCATTTTCAAAACCAGATTGATTCAGATGTGCTTTGGATTAAGAATGAATTTTACAAATTCTAAACCACCTAGAACTAAACACCAAACTCAGCAGCACAAACATGAAGCTCTCTTCATAGATTTGGAGGCATCAAACCTTCATATTCAAAAGTTTATATAAGTGGTGTTAACGCTCCTGGGAAAGAGAATCAGAGATTAATTTTTTTAAAAACATATTTCTCCAAGATTTACATCAAGCTTTGGTTGAACTTGCTAAGAATGGAATATGACTGTGTGTAATCTTTTGTGATTCAATCTTTATCAGGTGTGTTGTTTTCTCTCTTGATTTGTAAAGAACTGCGTCTCACAGAGTCAGAGGGTGTTATGATATGTAGTGAGTTGTTTTGTGAAAGGAAGTGTGTGTCCTTGAGGGGTTCAAGATCACTTCTTTGGTGTGTGTGTGATTGTAGTCTATGATTGATTGCATAGTGGAATACCTTGTGGTTTCTAGGGACTGGATGTAGCTCTTGGTGTAAGAGTTAACCAATATAAATTTGTTTGTGTGATTCTCTCTTTCCCTAATCTCAATTGTATCTACTGTATCTATTTTTAGTTGTTTTTATAAATTGCTGATAAAAACAACCGGTTGAATCGCGAAAACAACTGATTGATTTTATGGAAATCAACTAAAACAATTTTATAACTTGAGCATTTTCATTCCTTTAGCTTTGATTCTTCATTGGATTTCTCCATACTTTCAAAGTTTACGAAAAATGTTTAAAAACAATTCACTCCCCCTCTTGTTTTAGGCCAACAAGAACAAACACCACCATTGTAACACCCTACTACAACACAAGACACCTCTAAGAAACACTATCTTGGACAAAAATACACTACAAGAAATGTCAAACTAAGAGAATGAAATGAATAAACCTAAAGCAAAGAGTTAAGAAACACAACAAGGTCTCTTATCCTCACGACAACAGTGAAAAACCTTTCACTTTGCAAGATGATGAACATAAATCTCCAAGAACTTCAAAGAACCTCAATAATTTTCAAAAACTTGTAAGATCAGTTTTATAAACTTTTCCACATAGTATTGTTTTGAAAAAATGTATGTCACTTTTTCTTAAACATTAAAGTCCCTCTTTATAGAAATTTAAAAGTGCATTTAGTTATTAAGAAAATCAACTTTTTGAAAAACTACATAAGTTAATTAACCTGTTGATTTTAGTTAAAGTAAAATAACTAGTCTAATCCAAGTTTTTCTTACATGCTAATAATAATCTTTTCATAAATCAATTAAAAACCAGTTGCAAAAACTATTTAACCAGTTAAAATAAACTTGTTCTTGGATTCATTATCTAAAGAAAAATATAAATCACATACAAAGAAAAAGATAAACCACATACACAAGACAAACACAAAAATAATAAGATGTCTTCAACAAGGCATCATCAAACACATAGGTTGGACCCTGAGATGTCCAACACTTTCTTACTAGAATTGTCCTTTTATTAGACCTACAAAAGATAGATAAAATCTCAATTAGGTTCATTTGGCCAATAAGTCCCTAAACAAGACTCTAGGTCTTTAATCTTTTTATTTTATGAATTTTGTGATTAAATGAGTTTTCATCATGTTGAGTACTTGTAATAGACTTATAAAGATACCAAATTTTGATTGTTCTAAGAGTGGATGTAGGATCCATTTTTTATTTGAACAATATAGAACTTTGTGTAATCTTTCTCATCCTTTCTCATTTTTTATATTTTGTTCTCGTGATTTTGATATTCTATATATAACCTTTATTAACCTTAAAGTTTTTTAATTAAACTTGTTTTTAAAAAAATTAAGAAGGGATTAATCTTTCCATGAAGTTTTAAAAACCAACCACAACTCTTGATCTAGTTTAAGTCTTAATTTTTTTCCACCACACTGTTGTTAGTAGATGATTATTTTGTTTAGTAAAATATTTGTGTTGAACAAATCACAATTTATTATTAATGACGACAACCAAGTATCCAACTTATAATAATATTATTACAAAAAATCATCAATTAATTTGTTCATAAAACCTTTTTACATAGTTTTCAAAAAATGGTTAAAAATTGTGTAAAGGTTGTTATGACTTGTGCCTCTTAACCATAGATCAAACATTTGCTATATGTACGAAGCACACATTCAATCATGAAATCCTATAACATAGAACACAATGACTAAGTCGTCATCATCAAAATCTTCAAGTATCTTCATATGATACATTTTTTATGACGACCAAATTTTGTGTTTCTTTTATGTCTGTTTGTTCTTATAGTGTTATGATTTCATATGTGAGTACTTGGTGAAAAAACTGCATATGAGAACCTCCGACATTAGCAAAAAGAAATATGCAAAAGATTATGATAGGTATAACCAGATTTCATTAACTTTATTCCAAATTTTTTTTTATCAGCAAAGAATTAAATGAAATTACAGGGACACTTCAGGGTGTCCTCAACCCGTATACAAGAACCAAAACTCACAAAACCTACTGAACAAGAGAAAAGACATTCCTAGGAAAAAACCTAAACATATGCACTCTACACAACAAAGGATATTAAGCTAGACCACAGATTCAGCACAGCCAAAACAGAATATGTAGCAGCACGTGATATTAGAAAGCTAGTTACTGGTTTAAAATCCTGTTCAAAAACAGCCCCCTGTAGCTGCAGAGCAGCTCCCATAAAGATGTACCAGCATGCCACAACCACCGTAACTATGATGTGTATGGACTGCACATGTGGGATTAAACCCTAAACCCTAAACCCTAAACTTTATTTCAAATAAAAAGGCTTGCACTAAAAAATATTAAACAACTCACAACCACAATTGTAAAACAACCATTATCAAAAACAAACAACTCATGAGCCTAAGACAAAAATATGCAACACATATGGGACATTTTTCATTTTTCCTCTTCATGAGATTGAGATCCATCCCCAGTGTGTGGTTTATGATGTCTGCAAATACTAGTGAGTTTTTTTTTTATCAATGTCCCTCTAAAAGGAGTGAGTTGTTTTGGCTTTGACTTGGGTTTATGAAGTTCCACTTTTGTTAGTACAAATGTGAAAACAAAGTTATTGCCTTGTTAAATCAACCAGAGGACTTACTAACGAATAAGATTATTTTCAAAAATTTCACCCGAAGAATCAAGAAAATTGAAAATATGGAAGAGAAACTCTAATCTATCTTAATTAATGTCACAATCAAAAGATACCAATGAGTTAAGAAAGACTCATCACTTTGAATGGTTGAAAATTTAAAAATATGAACCAAAATTCTAATGAAAAACTTAAAAAAGAATTTTTACTCAAGAAAATTATTCAAGTTCCAAGATGAATAATTTTAAATACAATAATCTAAAAAAAAATCTTATATACCATGAAGCTTGTACTCAATCAATAATAAGTCTCATATTAACAAATCTTTTGAAGAAACTAATTTCTAAAACGTTTCTAATTACAAAAGAAAAAAAACAATTATAAAACCTAATAAAAGATAAATACAAAAGATTAAAACAATATAAAAAATTTATATCCTAATTCATAATCCTTTATTATGTCTTATCTATATAATGTCATCAAAACGTCCTATAACGCAAGATACTTTTATTAGAACTAAATAAAATTCAAAATATGTATTTGCACGTAATCAAGACACAAAAGAATAATTGATTATAAGCGAAAGTTATGTTTTAAGAGGATTTATATTTGACTAAACCATTATTACTAATGATAATGGAATATTTAACTTGTGATAATGGATTATATAATACATTATTATTACAAGAGATGATTAATTAATTTGTCCATGAAACTTTTTAAACAAATTTCAAAACCATTAGAGAAAATCTATGGTGAAGATATTAAAAACTAAAATTAATATAAATGATAAAATTGGTGTTATATAAGAAAAAATAATAATTATAGTATTTATTAAATATAATATTTTCTAAATATTTTATAAAAAATAAAAATATGTAAAAAATAAAAAATATCGATTCAAATTGATTTTTTTTATCAGTTTGTTACTACTTTTGTGTTCGTTTTAGTAATTCTTATGAGATTACTGTTGGTTCTGAAAGACTTTGATCAAAGTTAAAGAATTTGTCATGAGAATAAATCCGAAACAATTTTTTCGTGCGCCATTGTTTCTTTGTGAACTTTTATGGAAATGTGAACAAGATAAAAGCATCATAGTCTCTACTATCTCCTTCTACATCACTTTTATGGAAATGTGAAAAATATAAAAGCACTCATAGTCTCTACATCACCATTGCCCTTATTGCCTCTCTTGTTGTGTTTTATTCTAGTCTTATATTTTCTACCTCTTACTTTCTCCATTTAAAAAGAGGGCACAAAATATCATATTTTAAATATCACATTACAATCTGATAGAAACCCTTCCTATTTTCAACAATGATTTCCAAATTATACAATCCTAATTCCAAATTACCGGAACTAATTTTCAAATTACACGATCTAGAAGCTTTTTTATATATATAAAAAAAGTTCAGATTCTACAATTAAAAAAAAACTTAAAAATAAAATGACAAAATAAAATATTTTCATATTTACGGTGGTGCGGGCAAAAATTATGAGAATGCAAAACAGAAATCCCCAAATCCAAATCTCAATTGCGAAATTTCTGGCACAATTTCATAAATATGCTGATACTCTACACCTTTTAAGTGTGTTTGAAGACCCAAACCAACTTTTATGGAATTAAAAACTACAATGAATTCCTTCTTTTAACTCCCTAATTGAGACCCAAACGCTCTTAATGGTAGGATTGGTGGTCATCTAAAACAGATACATTACTCACATTTACACATCTTAGTATTTAAGGTATTGATAGTTTTGGTTGGAAAACAAGTTAATGAATATGCAAAATATATATTACATAAGAGGCACCATGAATGAAAAGCAAAAGTTTATACATCTCTAAAAAGATAACAATTTGGAGGGTTGACCAATATGTGCACAAGTCAGACTCTATGTCAGATAAGTTTCACTTTTTCCTTCTTTTCCTCAGAAAAGGCATAGCACTAAAAGCTCCAGCGGAGGCTCCACTATTGTTATGAGCATTCTCTGGTTTCAAAATGGTTTCAGAATGATCATAACTACTAGTATTTACAAGGTCATTTGGCTCTATACCAAATTTATTATGGGCACCTCCACCTTCCATCCCATTTTCAGGCTTTTCAGTGCCAGAAAATAACACATCTGAACTATTTTTATCACGGTTAGATTCATCCAAACAATCAGAAAACTGTGAAAAGTCTGGAGTAGAATCCACTGTGGAAGTATTGACATCATCAATTGTATCCAGCTTGTCTGTCTCACCATCATCTAAACAGAATCCACCTCCCATTTTAAAGACATCAGAAGAGTCATTATTGCCAGTACTAGGATGATTAGTTTCACCTGCATGCATGCGAAACGAACCTTCTGACTTGAGAGAGCTGGTTGGTGGCAAGTTATCCTTTAAAGGAAAATTCATTGCACTAAAATATGTTGCACCATCTTCAGATGCACCATGAATCTGAGATAAATTTTCTTCTATTGGACCAGTCTGATTACTCTGGTCAAATGCATCATCAGCATCTTCATCTTCAGGATCTTCAAATGAATAGTTGACAGGTTTCCGAGATCTCAATGACTGGAAAGTACACAAATTGTAAGTGAAACATTCTTATTCTTTTTCATATATATTTTTTTCCGAATGAGATCGCATTCAGTCATCTTCAAAATGTTCTCAACATACTATAGAATTTGTCTCATTCCCTGTTTTTTGACAGTGTTAAGATGATGATTCTGTTTTACTTGAAAAATTTCTCATTCTCATTCTCTTAACGAAACACTTATAATATAATTAACCAAATTATGATTACATACTGACAACTGACAAGTAACAACAGGTTTAAATCTGGTTCATCAGGGTTACTTTCTTTTTGTTTATTTTGATTTGATTTACCACCGAACAAAAGTGTGGACCTATTCTTTTACATTTTGAACTTCATAAAGTTGAAATGACTGCAAGCACCAAAGCTCAGCTGTATGTTTATTACTTTATTATTAGTGATTAAGAGAATAAAGGAAGGTTGTCAATACGAAACAACTTGATCACCGTATACTGTCCTGTTTGAATATACTTTTCGACAAGTACTTGTAAGAGAAGAGAATAATGTAAAGCGAATAGAGCTTCTCATATAAGCTAAAATCAAGTTGCAAGCTTAACTTTTATAGAAGTCCTTTTCATTTAACTTCTCCTACATGTACTGGATAAATTTATCCAAATAGAGCTTATATACTTTTCATTTCATAAATTAGAAAGAAAAAAAAAGATGAAGGTTTACCTTTCTCACGTCTTTTGGAACCTTATCCACATGCACTCTTGGCCCCTGATCATCAATGTCACTGCTAGTTGATGAGGATTCAAAACTGAGATGCTCTTTGTCCCTTCCTCTTTTTATTCCCATACCTCTATGTCTTCCTCGGCCACTTGTATTCCGAGTTAATGCCTTACCATCACACTGTTCTTCTGTCTGCGTGCTTGGCTTTAAATTCTCCATCTCTGATGTACTAGGTGCTGAAGATGGATCATCATTGACTTTCTTTTTCTTTGACTGTTCCTTGGCAACAGTATCATTCTTCCTTTTCGTTGACTGTTTTATTTTTGACTTCCTTCTACTTTCAAGACTTTCGTCTGTTCCCCCTGAAATCTCTAACGTGCTATCCTCGGGTTGTCTCCCAATCGTCCTATTCTTGGACAACTCTGCAGAATTATCTATCAAATCTGAAGGCTGCTTACCAGTTATTCCTTTTACTGCCTTCTTAATTCTTTTGCTACGGATTTTCGCAAATCTCTCATTAAAACTGTAAAATGCTTCCATCCGTAATTGGGTCTGCATTAAAAGGTTAAAGTGATATCAGGATATTCATAATAATATGAAGGTTTGAGAAGACACTAAACAATCAACAATTGGAAAGCTTGCTTATTTAGTGATCAAACTAATTTCAACTTTTAGTACAATAAAAATTGTCAATAAAAACCGGGAGCAGATTCTTAAAACAAATTTCTAACCTCACGTTTATTATACTCCTTTAACACAGGTAATAGCAATTCATCTGATTTCTGGCCAATCCAGCCAAATTTCTCCCAGCAAAATCTGTGGACAGGAAGTAACTCAAAATTTCCAAGAATATACAAACATATTAAATACAGGTTTGATAGAAAAAGATTAAGTAAAATCCAAAAGAGAGATCAATAGTGTCTCAAAGGTCAATATAGACTATAATCATATTTAGATTTATAACTTCAAAAGAAAAGCATGGACCAATATCGGGGAAGACTGCAAGTTTATCAAGCCATAGTGCTTACATACAAAAATTATCAACCCATTCAAAAAATCAAAAATAGCTTTCAAAGAAAAGATCGACCAATACCAGGGAAGACTGAAAGTTTATCAAGCCATACCACTCACGCATGGTGTAAAGTTTCAACTTTCAAACCCATTAAAAGAATCAAATCAAATTCATGTACAAAGTAACTATCCAAATAAGCACCAAAATACCTTAAAGGAAACTTAAAACTCTCAACTAATCCCAACCCTGTAAAAGGCCCTGGTACTGTATCAGGCAAGGTGGATTTTACAAATGGGAAAGTGATCAGTTGAGGAACAGAAGCACCAATAGGTTAAAAGATGAAGAGAAATGAGAGACTGGCCAGTTGATTTAACATATAAGTTATGGAAAATAAATTAACATGTAAACTCACTTCCGAAGAACAAGATGATCTGGCTTCCCCCATGTGAAAGGCTCAGTTGATTTATCAACATGTGGAGAACAGTAAGCAGATATAACTGTTTCACTTGGAAAAGAAAAAGGAATGTGCCAATTCTTGCTAATATTTCTCTATTAAATGAGAAAAAGGAAGTCATAAGCAAAGATGTTCTAATAAATGCAAAACTATACTGCGTTATTTTAATGGAGAGTACAAAAGGTTGAAATCAATTACATGCTTATTGAAGAAAGTTTGCTTTGTTTCTTGGATGTAATCTGGCAACTCATTTTGCTCCGGAGCACAGGGGAGGTTCTGCTCTGATGTAGACTCTTTAGCATCACAATTTATGGAATTTATCTTTTCTTTAACTTTTGACCATTTCTTTCTGGTAATTGATCCATTTTTTGCATCCAACGTTCCAAGGATGGTGGGATCCGGTGACTCAACCCACTCACGGAATTTCAGGAGGCCATCTTCCTCAGGAAATGCATTCAAAACCTCAATAGCATTAACAATGCCAATCCCACTACATACATGCAGCAACACAAGCATATCTAGTCAAGTTAACCAACTTCCATTTCAACCCTCATCAAATCCAGATACCAATCCAATAGATGCAGAATATATATGTATATACACACATAAACACACATATATATATACAAGGACATCTACTAAATATTTTATTATGAAGAGTAGGACAAAAGAAAAGTAAGATAGAGATGTATAGCAACATCTTTAGCCCAAAGGGATTGGGTCACTACTAACTAATCAAGTTCATAGATGCAGAAACTAAAATATATACAACCCTACAAGAAAGAAATACATAGAAGGACATCTAGCAAATGTCTTATTATTAAGAGTTAGATAATGTCAGATATAGATGTATAGCAACATCTCCTATCAAATGAGATTGAATAACCACTTACTAGCCAAAAGCATACTCTAGAACGAGGTAAGAATTGTCACACCTTACACCTTCAGTATAATCACTCCCAAGAAGTAGAGCCATGCGTATTATTTTTTCTCTGGTCAGTCCAAGCTCCTTTTCAATGTCCTGAACCAATCATAAAAGCATGAAAACAAAAATGCTATAACGACTGAAATTTATTTACAGCTAAAGTATTTAGCAAATATAGACCTCCATGAAGTATGTCTCTACATATTTGCGGTCATCGAATATATTTTTGTAAACACTGCGTGCCCCAAATAAAAGGACATCAGAGTCATCGGTCACAACCCCATCAACTAGTTTCTCAAGTTCCAAATAAGCACATTGAGCTTCTGCTTCCATTGGAGCAATAATATATGGCAAGCCAAACATTTGCAGTAGTTCCTACAGAGTGTCAAATGCACCAGAAACATATGGGATCAACATACTTAATCCATGGAAAATCACTACTGATCAATGGCATTTGTGAATGATAAATGATATATAAAGCCATTGTGTAATCCAAAAAGCTTGCAAATGGGTTTGTGAGGTAGTAGTAGTAGTAATCATAATAATAATAATAATAATAATAATAACAATGAAATAAAAATAACAATAATAATAAAAAATATTAATATCCATTCCAAGGATCCTGACTTCATCCAATTGACACATCAGTCTAAACTAAATATTTCAATACCATCATACTAAAATGTAAAATTGAAGGACAATGCCAAGTCTGAGCTATAGACTTCAATACCATCACAATAAAATGTAAAATGAAGGACGATGCCAAAGTAAATTTGTCATGTTCTTTAAAGAATCCAGGCCACTACTTGTCAACTGATGTGTGAAGAAGAGGGTGGAGAACAAACTACTGAAATGAGAATTTAAGCTCTTGCAATGTACTCATGTTGGACATCTCACATTGATTAATGATATGGCCAAATTAAAGTTTATACATAGGGGGATAATCCCGAGTTACAAACAAACCCAATTCTCCGAGTATTAAAGTACATTCTAGCAATTGTTATCAGACTTATTGGACCATCCGCTATTAGACTATTATTGAACCATCCATAGATGTTTCAGTTCTGGAAAATTCACATTTGAAATGTCTAATCCTCAATGTGAGTGGAAGTATTAAAGATTCGACATCATCCAATGATATTGTAAAATTAAAAATATATAAGTAGGATCAACCCTTAACCTAGAAACCAATTTTATAGGACAGAACTGGACCTAAACCCAAATTCTTAAAGTTCATTTATGTTGTAGATAAGTTTAACCTCGTGGAGCCTATTTATGCAGCATCTAGATGTTACTTCCTGATTGAAATAAGATATATAAGCATAATAGTTATCTTTAGTCCAATAGTCTTCTAAGGTAAGAAATATTTGTATTCGTATTTTTAAGTCTACCTTCTTTCAAGACATAATTTTTAGCAGAACCTTCACATATAACAACTATCCTAAAATTCTAGTTCAATGTGTGCAGGTAACGTTTCTCTCTGTTATTCTCTGAAAAATACAAGTTCCATCCTTTATGCTATCTATGTTGATTAACTTCTGCTCTATTCTTGAAAGTAGAAATAAAAATAAACAATCAAATACAAGATAAAGTTTCATATTCAATCACGCACCACGAAAATGCAAAATACATACTACATTTCATGTTTTGACTACCATATACATCTTCAAGAATTTAGCAGATGTGAGTATTTGACGGGAAAACTAAGTGTATGTTAGGGTAGCACTTGAAAATCTTGGTTGTGGGACGTAAACTTCCTTTCTTTAGTACATTTCTTGTTTGGGTGCCTTCCAAAATTTCAAACCGAATTTTGAGGCAAGTAAAATTGATATTGAGAACTGGAAATGTTTAACTTTTTCAAATAAAAGAATTGATTGTGGGTCGCTAAATACATCAGCACTTACCCACTAAAAGTGATTCTAGTTACTATCCAAACAACATCAATTCTTCTAACCTCACTTTTAAAATATCCTTCCCAAACACAGTTTTTTACAAACTTTTTTCAAAATCAATTCATTTAGAATAAATTCAACAAGAATCTACAATAAATAAGCTCCTAAAATGGATGAAAAAGAATGAAAATCAAAGTAATAGGTTTTAAGAAATTTAATAACTAGTAACAATATGATATCACTGATGTATTATAGATCAGACTCAGTTCAGCACCTGACATTCAGTGAATAATTCACTGTTTACAGATTCTGCATTCCGCTCTAGCTTCCGCTGTTCATTCTCTAGGTTAATATATTCTTGACCAAGAATTTGAATTTCTTCCTCAAGGCTAACCTCAGTTGCTAGAGCAGGAAAATCCCCTGGGGTATTAAACACATCACTGCCACGGCTCCTGTTCCTTTTGTCAAAGAAATTTCCATTATTGTCATCTGAAGCAAATTTTGGCTCAATAAGAAGGTCTTCTGTTGCTTCTTTCAAGGATGAATCCACCAAATGAATAGTGGGTTTGGTATTGTCAGTAGAATTACTAAATGGTTCAGATTCATTAATATAGTTCTTTTTCTCATCTTCAGTTGCACCAACTGGAACAGCCTCAGATGTATTGTTATGATTGAGAGACACTTTACCATTATCACGTTTATCAAATAGCTTCTCTGCGACCACAGGGATCTGGTCTTTCATCATTATCTTTGTATCTGAAATTGAATCTTCAGAACAAGACTGACTATCCCATCTGCAAGTTGTGTCAATCAATATCTTAGTTTTATTCGAACTAAAAGTCACAGATGGCTTTGACGAACTTCCATGAAAATGGTTAGTTTGTGCATTATTTACAGAAACAAAATCATCCTTTTTATCTCCATCTTCAATTTCATGTAATTCGATTTTTTCAGTACCATCTTCCGTACACAAAGTGAATCCCTCCATATTATTTTTATTATTCCGGAACCCAGTGTTTTCATTTAAACCTATTGGGTCATCACCATGTTCTAAATCATGATCCAATTTGTTCTCATACATATTTGAATGCCCATCTACCAATGACATACATTTGCGTTTTTCATCCACTTCAATTTCAAGACTTCTCCTTATTGCCTCTTGCAAATTGGACTCCTCCTCCAACTGCCCTCGAGATGCATATTTTTCTGACAATAAGCTGCTGTTAGCACCATCACAATCTCCTTCCTCCCATTCTACTTCACTTTCATTATTATTATCCTCCTCTGCAACAGAAGACTTCAATTCCACCTTATCATGTTCAGGAAAAACAGTACTCTTACCTTCAACAATTCCTTCTTCCCAATCAGAATGAGAAGGTTGCACTGTTGCTGCAGTATCATTAGTGCCAAAGATCGCCACTGGATTTCCTCCTACTAAACTAGAAAATATATCATCTTCACCGTTTGCAAACTTATTTTCGCATCCATATTCAAAAGATATATCTATAGAAGCATTCTGGTCAAGCATAATTTGTTCATTTTGCACATTCTCTCGAACTAAGTCAACATTCGCCTCTTGTGATTTACCAACAAGCTGGATCCCAGAACTTTCTGATGAACCCTTATTTTCAACATTTTTCATTGTTCCAATATTTGAAGCCTTGTTCACTTGTGCCTTTTCCTGCTCAAACTCCTTCATCAAATCCAAATTTCTTTGTATATCACGGGTCATACGCATCCCCATTGCTCTCGATCTACTGACACGAAATCGACCCCTCTCATCAAGATATGTCTGAATACTTTCCTCAGCAGGCTCACCAGGTTCATTGCAAACCAATTCACTTGATTTATTAAAACCATTTCCGGCCACAATGCTATTTGCAAGATTCTGGGAAGGATGTGCTCCCTGTTCCTTCTGTTGAGTACTTTTATTTTTCTCGAAGCTGGTGGAGGTAAGTTCACTGACATATTTAGGAATGCAAAGGCCAAGGAAGTTGTCAATTAAATTTCACAAAATATCATACTAAATACACAGGAAAAGCACCCAACCATTTTTAAGACTAATATTTATTAGGACTGACAATTTATTCAACTACGGAAAAAATAATTGAGAATAAGGTTACTCACTGTTTATCGCCAGTAAAAGATGACGAAAATATATATTCTCTGTTGGCTTCAGATGCAATCCGTGAAGTCTGCACACCCTCTACTCCTCCTCCAACTGCAGCTTTCTGCACTTCATTTATCTCGCGTCTGAAAGCAACAGTTTTAAGGTAAGCTTGTATTTGTAGCTCAGAGAATTTTGCGGGATCCTGGAAGGAGCCAATTGAATGACATATTTAGTTCAGTGTACAATCACAACTAGTACAAAGGCAAAGTAATTGTCATGCCAAAATGAAATAAAATAACAGTATCAATGTCATAAAGAATCAGTATAATGCCAAACTAAATAACTTAAAGAACATTAAGAACCATAGATTTGACATTTTTAACTATCCATGGCAGTTCTAAATAGATACACAACTATCCAAAAAAAAATCAATTTTAAAAAGATACAAGTTTTACATTTCAACAGATCAAAATTGCATATGAATTCTTTCCACAAACCTTCTTGACTTTCTGATACT
The DNA here is from genome assembly GCF_000499845.2 of Phaseolus vulgaris. Lineage (NCBI taxonomy): Eukaryota > Viridiplantae > Streptophyta > Magnoliopsida > Fabales > Fabaceae > Phaseolus > Phaseolus vulgaris. Next base: position 32,971,822 of record NC_023752.2, on the reverse strand, counting down.
TTTGTCTGTTCTCTGCAATCAAACGCTCTCTCATCTGCAGAACAATTATTCAATCACTGGTGACAGAATAAAATGTAAGAGGCACTTGAGCTAAAAAAATTTTTTTTTAAGAATTCAACTACCTGAACAAGAAGGTCCAGTTGCATTGATGGAGGTAATGACGCTAGAACAAGTGGATCAACTTCACCATGCATAGCTGGCTGAAAAAAGAAAACGAAATAAACTATTTTTTTTTTATATTTTATGCAGAGATTACACAAAATCAAATCACGCCTTTTAGGTATGGAGTTGGGGAAGCAAGGCGAAAGAAATACGCCAGTTAAGTGTGTTCAGTAGCTGTAGGTTAGTTATATCATGTATTGTATGAAAGTTATATAATTTATTGTATGACAGTTATATATTTATTGTATGACAGTTATATCATGTATTGTATGACAGTTATATAATTTATTGTATGATAGTTATATATTTATTGTATGACAGTTATATCATGTATTGTCCGACACTTATGTGTGCATTTCTTAAAAGGGCCATGTGATAGATTTCTAATTCATTGTGTAAAATTAATAAAATGTGTTCGAAAGAGGAGACTCATTGTTGCGGCTTATGCCTATGTTAGTGTTCCGTGCTACAAATATGGATTAATTTTTGAACTCTTTCAATTAAATCATGCAGATTGTATTTTCAAACTCAAGTCTAACACAAGGATTGATACTAGTGCTGTCAGGAATCATTGTGGTTTCTATTAAGATTATAAGGACGGAAAATGACAAAGAGCTGTCACCTAAACTCTCAGCACAAACCAAATTAACTAACTGAGTCTGAAAGTTATAGATGTCTCAAAATATAGACTGACCAGTATCATCTCTTCATCTTCGTCATAGTCAACTTCCTCTTCCTCGACAGTGGAAGCCGCAACAGAAGTTGATGCATTGTTTACTAACTTGTCATTTTCCTCCAGAGCAATAGATGCAGCCAACCTAATATCCATCAAAAGTAATAAATAAGAAATACCATAACAAAAGCAAAATTATGACATTATATGAAGCCTACATTTCGTCAATTGAGTCTTGATTGTCAGTCCTCGATGCAACATTGTCATGTCTGGAGCTACAACCAGCCATGCCAGCTTCACTGAGCAGAATCCCTTTACCCTTGCCTCGGTAATTGACATCAGGTTCTTCATGGTTGTAAGCTTCCTTTACTAACCCTTCTGTTTTCTTTCCTTTTAGCTGATACGAAAGACAATGTATCATATGTAGATGAGTTTTCAGCAGGCCAATAAATCATATGATGCCTTAACACATATCATCCAAAAATTGAGAAAATACTCTTGAAAGCATTCTATCTGATCCTTTATTTCATGCCATTGATGTATTAGTTTGAAGTGGGAGAAAACTTCATTATAATGACAAGAAAGAGAAATGTCCAAATGCACGGCAACAGGTAATATCATTTATATTTAAAATCTGACCTGTGCAAGAATATCGAGTTGCATAGACTGTGGCAAAGCAGCTAATACAGCTATATCAACTTCGGAATTTACTGATGGCTGAGGAGAAAAAAAAAATAGATACAGCCACGAGAGGTGAAGAATCAACAAGAAAATAAGGATGTAGCAACAACAACAAAAGATGAAATATTTCCTCATTCCCCAACAATGGCCTATTGTTACACTACTGGAAAAATCCATGGGTTTGATCAAGAAACAAAATTATATACACAAATAATAGAAAAGCATATCATAGTAATGGCTACTTGCAACTATTCCATTCTTCTACATTTGCAAATTTACCAGTAGAATCTGTTCTGCTGCATCATGTTCTTCCTCTGAAGGATTAATTACAATAGAAGGCACTCCTTTTCCGGCATGTTTTCCATTTTCCTCTGCAGCTATAGATGCTGCCAACCTAAATGAACTCACCCACATTATAGACAAACTATCAGTCATATTCAAGATCAAATACATTAAGATAATATTTTATGCAACTTATATGAAAGATACTTCAGCGCTTCACAGCTTTTAGTCCCTTTAATTTAGGAATAAAAATAAAGGTTGATTACATTTCATCAAGTTCCTCCTGGTTGTAACTTGTTGATACTGTTGCCTGTGAACAATTTATGTTCTCCTCAGTTGCATATTTAGCTGCACACCTAAATAAATAATTCAAAACAATGAACATAACTCTGATAGAAGAAGACATCTATAATTTACAACAGCATAAACAGATTACATTTCATCTAGCTCTTTCACGTGACTTCCTCTTGAATCACTACCAACAAAGTCCTTCTGATTAGATTTATTCTGACCCTTAGTATTACTATTCGTCTGCATCCTCTGGCTCTTAATATCATCAGCCAGTTCCTTCAACCTTAGTGTCTTCAACTGTAAACGAAGTAGAAAAACAAAAATTAAGATTGCAACACGTAACCAAAATCAAGATAGAACGCACCATGTTAACGTACGAATATGCTATACCTGTATACCCATTAGCATAAATGGTACAACAATTCTTTGTTTGGTAGTATAGTAGAAAAACAGAGTGGAAAATGACAATCCAAATTAACCACCCCAACATTAAGGTTTAATGTAATTGAATTCTTTTCACTTTGAAAGTAACACAGAAATGAGCACAAGCGTCCCTCAAAATTACAGAATCAAAACACTTTACCACACTACAATAAACACAACATGCAAGAGAACAAGAGAGACAAAGAAACATAAACACATTGCACCAGCAACATCACATGGACAATTATGTAAGAGAGTGAGAATTCAGTGGATGAAAAGTTTTTGTTCTTCGTCACTCATCGAGGCACAGCAAAGAATGCAAAATCATTTACAAGTTATTACTCGTTATCTTCCTACAGAAATACCCAAAAATTGAATAAATAAACTGCACAAAATTCTAACCCCTCCAATACTCTTATACCTCAATGCGAATTGAGATAATTGTTTTCTTTCAATTGGAACCGAACGACCAATTAAATCACAAAATAGGAACAAAAAAGTGATCATAGCTTCACAGTTGACAACGAAAAGCAAAAGATCATACATGATTGAGCAGCATTTTCTCCGCAGTTTTGCGGACTTTGGCTTGGGCGTTTTCGCGCTGGCGGCGGCGGGCAACGACGGTGCGGCGCTTGAGGGCAGGGGTCCCGCCGTCGAAGACGAAGACCGGTTTGGTGCGGAGGAAGAGAAGCTTGCAAATGCGACGGAAGAAGCCCAGCAAATGGGCGTTGCGAACCACTTCGCCCTTCTCGTCGCGCATCGCTTTCATAAACTGCACCATCCATATGCTCGCATCTGCAATTAGGGGAAATAAAGAAAAAGGATGTATTACTTAATGCGGGGGAGAGAGAGAAAGAAAGTGATAGGGTTTGAGGAGTACCAACGGCGAGTGTTTTCCCGGCGAGGGTTTCGACGGAGACGCGGCGACCGACGGGGGAGAGTAGTTCCCAGAGACCGTGAACTCCCATTGTACTTCTGGTCAGTTACGTTACCGCGCCAAACAGCCAGCCTTCAATATCAATATTGTTCGGCATTTAAGTCGGTCTATATTTTTCTTATTAAAACATACATAAATTTTTTATTTCAAAAATTTTATTATTTTTGTACTAACCAGTTCTCGGGTGAGGGGTCACGTAAGCTGAGTCCCACGAGCAGTGTGGGTCAGTGTCTCGCAAGACACGTGAGCCAAGGTGTCAAAGAGTGGTCAGACATCGGTTACTATGATGCGTTGATGTGTCCTCGACAATATAGTGAAGGCGATGAGACGTCGGACATCGGCGAGTCAAACAGCAGAGCTGGGCCACGAAAGGAGGATCACAGACCACACACCAGTTATCAGTTAGGGAGAAAGCCTAGTTCACAGGGGTCCATGCGTGTGGTGTGGATGACGCGTTCAGGCATAATACGAGTAAAGAGCCATTGAAAGAGATACGACATGTGAGGGTCACGTTTCAAGGGTAAACTGCATGCATGGCACGTGAATAACTAGGGCATTCCAAGACGGATAGCCCCAGAGATTAGGTGCACAAGTTAGTACCTAGGTGGTCATCCTGTCAGAGGTTGCACTCTAGTAAGGGAGCCTTACGCGCTAGATTGCCCTAAGAGTTGGTGATAGCGGCGCTAAGGCACACCCTCAGTAAACCTAATTATGGTTAGCGTAAACAGTGAAAACCCTAGAGTATATAAAAAGTAGTATCAAACCTAATAAGGTACGCACAGAGAGCTTTTTACAGCTTACTTTGGTGTTTTCTAGCCCATAGTGACTTGAGCGTCGGAGTGCAAACGACCTCTAGGGCGCCCTTTGTCTTTGTGATTTCAGGTGTCTGATCGAAGGAAGGCACGAACGAAGGCAGAGACAATTGGGTATGTGATCGTCGTAGACGTACGAAGGCAATCGAGTCAACCAGCACGAACATTTGGCGCCCACTGTGGGGCACGATTTAAAACACTGTCCCATTCGCAAGAACGAGAAAGATGAGAAACACGAGGCAAGGATTCGTTGCACCGAATGGAGGCAAAAGCCTCACCCTGCAGCAGATCATGGAAACGATGCAGGCTCTCCAAGAAACGGTGGCTGCATCAAGAGCAGATCAAGAACGCATCCAGATTGATCTGGCTGCGTCGCTAGCGAGAAATGAGGAATTGCAAAGAACCAATGAAGAATTGCGCAGGGGGTTGCGCAATCAGGGAGGGAACGCGAGGTGGAAGATCAAGAACCCACGACGCCACCCAGGGAATTCCCAATGCCATTCTCGCAGGCGATCATGGACGTCGTGATACCAACCACGTTTTTGGGCCCTAAAGCCACCTTCACAGGTGTAGAGGACCCAGAGGCTCATCTCACGGCCTTCCATGCGCAGATGATGCTGGTTGGGGGGTCTAACGCGGTACGATGCAAGCTGTTCATTAGCATGCTGGTGGGCACGACGATGGATTGGTTCATCAGCCTCCCTGATGGCCACATAATGTCATTCGCGCAGCTTTCTAAGTTGTTCAAAGAGCAGTACATCGTAAATCGGGCCCCCCCACCCATCTCTTACGATCTCTTTGACGTAAGGCAGTATTAAGGAGAGTCCCTGAAGGAATTCCTCAACCTTTTGGGGCACATGTGGTGAGGTTAAACACCAAGGATGAAACAATGATGGTGCACGCGTTCAGGAAGGGGATCGTGTCAGGACCTTCCAGTGAGTCACTCATCAGGAACCGCCAAAAAACTTTCGGCGAGATAAGGCGTCGAGCGGTGGCTCACATTGCCGTGGAGGGAGAAGTCAACGAGAAGCGCACGTGCGTTGTTTCCACGCGCCCACGAGCACCAGGTCGACCTCAACCCCTAAGGGTACATGAGGCAACGACAGAGAAGAAGACTCCAGCGAAGCAGCAGCCTTACGAGCCCAGAAAGCCCTAGACCAGGGGGCGCGCAAGGGAGAATGTGCCGCCAAGGCACAACTTCGTGGTAGAATTGAAGGACCTAATCGCCATTCCCAATATAGCGGAGAAAATGAAGATACCCGCTAAGTCCGACAAGAAGTTAGGGCCTAACAAGAACGCATGGTGAGAGTTCCACCAAGCGTTTGGCCTCCCAATACGGAACTGCTTGGCGTTGGGACACCAGTTGGATGAACTGGTGAAGAACGGTTTCCTGAAAGATTACTTGGTGGAGTCACAGGAAGACCAGAACGTGACCACGCCAGGAGGAGATCAGGGACACGAGATAGCGGTGCATGGCGAAATCCACACCATTGTTGGGGGTTTCTCGGGTGGAGGGTGTACCGCTTCTCAGCGAAAGAAGTATGCCCGAGCAGTGATGTCGGTAGAGGCGCAAGAGGCAGATGAGGCCCTTGACGTCGACCTTGTCTTCACCAAGGCCGACCTCCAAGATGTCGTCCCCCACGAGAATGACCCGGTGGTGATCTCGGTAGTAACCACTGGGAGGAAGGTGCACCGTGTATTGGTGGATCAGGGAAGCTCGACAGACGTGATGTTCTGGACGACCTTCAACAAGTTGCAGGTGTCCCCTTATCAACTGAGGCCTTATACAGGCTACTTGTACGGTTTCGTGGGAGACCAGTTGGAGGTGCGTGGGCACTTGGAGCTGAGGACCACTTTAACAGATGGTGTCGCGTCCCGTACGAAGAACATCAGGTACCTCGTCGTCAATTCCCCATCCGCATATAACGTACTATTAGGTAGACCTATGCTGAACAGGCTGAGGGCGGTGGCGTCGACGAGGCACATGAAGATGAAGTTGCTTGACTTGGGAGGAAAGGTGATTACCATCAAGTCAGATCAGAAGGAGGCTAAGAGGTGCTACAAGAATAGCCTCAAAACCAAGAGAGGGGTGTTCATGGTCACCACCAGGGCACCAAGTGAAGAAGGGATCGCCCCTGCAGAGCTCGCCCGGGAGAGGTGACCCGAACTAGCAGGAGAAGTCCTAGAGAGGGAGATTGGGGGGAGGACGTTCAAGCTTGGCAAATCACTAGGCCAAGCAGCACAGGACCAGATCGTCGAGGTCATTGCACGGCATCTGGATGCCTTCGCGTGGTCCGCCTCGGACATGCCAAGCATAGACCCAAACTTCCTGTGCCACTGCCTTACCATGGAGCTCAAGGTCAGGCCTGTCCACCAGAGAAGAAGGAAGTTCAATGAAGAGAGACGGCGGGTCATAAAAGAAGAGACGAATAAGTTATTGAGCGCTAGCCACATAAGGGAAATCTAATACCCTGAGTGGTTGGCAAACGTGGTCTTAGTGAAGAAGGCCAGCGGGAAGTGGAGAATGTGTGTTGACTTCACTGACCTCAACAAAGCATGCCTGAAGGACTCATATCCCCTACCAAGCATCGACGCCTTGGTAGACAGTGTCTCGGGTTGCAAGATGCTCAGCTTCCTGGACGCTTTTTCTGGGTATAACCAAATTAAGATGCATCCCAGGGACAAGTGCAAGACAACATTCATGACATAGCTGTCTTGCTACTGTTATACAGTGATGCCCTTTGGGCTGAAGAATGCAAGCGCCACCTACCAGAGGCTGATGAACAAAGTCCTTGCACCCATGATAGGGTGAAACGTGCAAGCCTATGTGGACGACATGGTGATGACCTCACAGGTGAAAGATCAGCATATGGTTGACTTAGAAGAGCTATTTACGATAATACTAAGTACAGATTGAAGTTGACCCCCGAGAAGTGCGTTGCAATCCTCGCAATGAGAAGCCCAATCTCAGTGAAGAAGGTGCAACAGTTAACAGGGCGGATGGCCACTCTTTCCAGATTTGTATCAGCTGGAGAAGACAAGGGTCATCCTTACTTCCAGTGTTTGAGGAGGAACAATAGGTTCATCTGACCAGGGAGTGCGAAGAGGTGTTCCTCAAGCTGAAGGAGTATTTGGCCAGTCCCCCAGTGTTGTGTAAACCACAACTGGGTACTCCACTCCGCCTGTACTTCGCTGTGACGGAGCGGGCGATCAGCTCAGTCCTTGTGCAGGAGCAAGACCAACTGCAAAATCTATATACTTTGTAAGCAAAGTATTACAAGGGCTTGAGGTCAGATACCAGACCCTAGAGAAGGAGGCCCTAGCAGTGGTGTTCTGAGCTAGGAGACTTCACCATTATTTCCAAAGCTTTACAGTGGTGGTGATGACAGACCTGCCTATCCGCAAGGTCCTGCAGAAACCGGACGTGGCGGGAAGGATGGTAAGATGGGCAGTGGAACTTTCAGAGTTTGATGTCCAGTACGAGCCTCGAGGTCCTATCGAAGGCCAAGTCTATGCAGACTTTGTGGTAGAGCTCTCCTCGGCAGATGCACACCAAGAGGAAGCCAACTTCCGGTGGGTGCTCTCTGTAGACAGGTCCTCTAACCAACAAGGCAGCGGGGCAGGTGTCATCTTGAAGGGACTGAACGGGTTGTTGATCGAGCAAGGCCTACAGTTTGCCTTCAAGGCCAACAACAATCAGGCGGAGTATGAAGCTCTCATTGCAGGCATGTTGTTGGCAAAAGAGATGGGAGCGCAGAGTCTGTTGGCGAAGAGCGACTCCCTATTAGTCACAAGTCAGGTGACTGAAGAGTATCAGGCCAAGGACCCCAGATGGCCGCATACCTAGGGTACGTCCAGATTCTGAAGGGGTCATTCGCAGTGTTCGAGCTGGTGCACGTCCCAAGAGAGCAGAATGCTCGAGCTGACTTGCTAGCTAAGCTCGCCAGTTCATGCAAGGGGGACAGACAGAGGATGGTCATACAGGAAACCCTGAAGACACCTCGAACATTCACCACAGATAACTGGGTAGGGGTGCACCAGGTCAGTACGACAAGAGGAGGGGCGAGGAGTCATCGGTCATTGACTAGGGAGACACTGCAGACTCCCAAGGTAAGCCTATATACAAACCTGGGGGAGGAATCAATGCAGATTTGCCTGGTCGAAGGAGGAGACACCTAGATGACGCCCTACAAGCGCTACTTGGCTGATGGGATACTCTCGCTGGAACCCACAAAATCCAGGAAAATCAAGAAAAATTCTGCCAAGTACACTATCATTAACGGGGAGTTGTTCAGACATGGGTTCACCCATCCAATCCTGGTATGTGTAAGCGGAGACCAATGCGTACGGATAATAGTAGAGCTCCACGAAGCGATATGTGGGAGTCACATCGGTGTACGATCTCTAGCATCAAAGGCCATTCGTGCGGGATACTATTGGCCAATCGTAAGGGAAGACTGCACGAGGTACGGACAACAGTGCAAGCAGTGTCAGCAGCATGCTGACTAGCACAAGGCGCCGCCAGAGGAGTTCAGGTCAATTTACAGCCCTTGGCCTTTCCATACACGGGGAATCGATATCCTGGGGCCCTTTCCTTTGATGATAAGGCAGATGAAGTACCTCGTGGTCGCCATATAGTACTTCACGAAGTGGATAGAAGCTGAGCCAGTGGCGCAGATCACGACCTACAAGATCCAACACTTCGTGTTGATAGAGTATCCAAGTATCCATATGGTGTGGTTGAAGATGTTCTCGTCAAGGAGGATAAATTCATATTTTCTGTGGATTTTGTGGTGATGGACATGGAAGAAGATGAGGAGGTTCCCTTGATTCTTGGCAGACCTTTCATGAAGACTACGAGAATTATAATTGATGTTGATAAGGGAAAGCTTAAAGTAAGAACTCAAGATGATAAGGTAACTTTTAATCTTTATTATGATTTGAAAATTTCTAATGCAGGGAAGGAATGTTTGCAAAAGGATACACCAAAGGAAGCCTTTCCTAACACTAAAGAGCAATTGGACCTCTCAAACTTAATTGAGGAAGTTATACATCATCATATTCCAAAGAAAATTGTTCACCTTGAGATAAACAAGCGTCAAGCTAGATGACGTTAAATGCGCATTTACTAGGAGGCAACCCATTACAAATTTAAGTTTTATGTTGATTTGTTATCTTTGTTTTGATTTTACATTTCAAAAACCATGTTTTCTTGCAGGGATTATTGCCCAGGCAAGTCCAATCTCACCTAAGCGAGTTGGACGACGAAAAAGGGGTGCTTTCTGGAGTCATCTCGCTTAAGCGAGTTTGACACCGAAAAATGTAGTTTTCTTGTAGGGAATCTCGCTTGAGCAAAATTTATTTGCCAATTTTATTTTATTTTTTTTAAAATCTCAAAGGTAACCCACTTCCTATATGTCTCCCGATCAGTTTGCAGCTTATGTATTTTGGCCTGGGAACAAGTTCTATTATTCAGGGGGACAAATCCAACAAATGAAGCAGGACCATCTACAGTTGTAGATGATGATTTCAACACAGAGTTGGATTACTTCTTAGGAAGGGAGGACTAATATGGTTTATTTTTCTAGTTTTATTTCTTTTCGGTTTTTTAGTTATTTATTTATGTTTTATTTGCTTAGTTTGTTTATTTGCTTATTTTGTATTATGTTCTTGAATAATTTTTTGTTTATTTTTTATTTTTTTAGTTTTATTTCTTAAATTATTTTCTTGAATTATTGTCAATTTTAATTTAATTTGTTTTCTAGTTTATTTTTCTGAAATAAAAAAGAATTAGAATATTAATTTTGAATTATGAAAAAAAAATATGTGTGTTTAAATATTAAATAGTGAGATGAATTAGACACATGTTAGAAAAGAAAAAATGATTGAATCCCTATATAAATTTATTTGAAATTGTGATACATGAAAATTTAACATGATAATTGATTAGGACAGAGAATGACAAAATAAAAAGGAATGAGACCAATTAAACCAAGTGAGTGTGTGATCCTTAAAGAGTTTTGAGAGTTTTACTGGTGATTGAGGTTGCCTATTTTTATTCTTTGTTACATCATAAAAGAGCATGAAGATGATTGACGCATTTGTGTTAACTAGGAAACCATGGCCAAATAGTCAATTTTTATCTTATTAGAATTCATATTTTTTATATATCCCCTTTGAGCCAAGAATTTTTTTTTTTATTGCATCCTAAACCTTTAATGATATATTTTTCTACCCTGTACCATGTTTAAGGAAGGAGAACATAAATGCAATATGCATAGAAAAAGGAATGGTAGGTTCTAATTGTTGAAAGTTGAAAAAGTTGAATATTGGAAGAATCTATTCCTATTGATGAAAAAAAAATCTCAAAGAAAAATAAAATTCATGTTGAAAATCATGAATAAGAAAAAAATAGAAAAAAAAAGAAAAATGAGGAAAAGTGTGAAGTCAAAAGAAAAATGGTGATTAGATAACTCATATGTGCCATAATTGGATTCTAGGTATGTTCTTCTTCTTTAAGATGTGCATTTTTTATCTGAAAAACCAATACTTTTTGGAAGCTCAACCTCATTATAACCCTGGAAAGGACCTCAAGATTCATGTTTCTAATATGTTTGTGATATGAAGATGAAATGAAAAACAATTGTGATTTGTTATGATTAAGTGAAAATACAGAGAAACACTTACCTGTGAGCATATGAGAAGAGATTCCTTGATGAATTGTCATTTATTTGTTCTGATTTGATCCTCGAAGTTGATTGTATCTATATTTGAATTTGGAAGCATCATAAGTTTCTAAATTTATCTGTTGTTTAGTGAATTAAGTTGTTTTGATATTTAAATTCAAATATATTCATTTCTTTTGCTTGAGGTCAAGCAAGAATCTAAGTTCGGGATAGTTGATAAGTGTCAAACTTCAGTAATATTTCATATTAAAATTTAGGCACTTATGAGTATTAATTGCTAAAATAAGTATAAAATAATCTCTAATTAATTAATTTATACTTTTTTAAAATATTTTGTGATTTTTATTTGAATAAGAACAATTTATTCCCAAATTTTGTGTTAATTTTAGGATTTTAGGGGAGAATGGAGATGATTGGAAAAAAAAAAGATTAATATAAGCGAAAAAGGGAAAGCTGGAAGGCCCGACATTTGCCAAGTTCACAAAAGTCCAACTCATCACTGAGCATCTCACTCAAGCCAACTCATTCTCGTTTGAGCGAGAATGCTCCAGCAACATTGTTTAATTTCGACGTTTTACTCGCTCAAGCGAGCTCATTCTTGCTTGAGCGAGAATCCAGTTAAGCCCAAACAATTTAGGTTAAATAGGGGGCTTGAGGCACAACCCTAGTGTGCAATATTGAGAGGAAAAGACCATTGAGTGAATTGTAACCCAATTGGGAGAATAGGAGGTGTGAGAATCATTAAAGGAGGCAGTCGTCAAGGAGAAATATCCTGGATCTTCTTTTCTTACTCTCCCTACTTGTAAAAGTCATCATGTGTGGCTAATTCTACCCTTTGGGACTAAGAGTAATTTGTTCAAACTCTTATGTATTGAGGTGATATCTAAACACAATATTATGTTCTTGATTGATGATTGATATTATTTTTTTGTTTGTAATGCTTAGTTTACCATGATCTGGAATCTTAAATTTGACTGGAAAGTACTTTTAAGGTTCTGACCTAAACGATAATACTTAACATATTTTGATGCTAGGAATAGATTTGATATGTTAATTTCTATCAACATTTGATCTTAAGGATAAGTTGTTTTTATAAATATGTGAGGAATTGATATTTAGGAAGCATCTTAATAATTTTATATGCGAGGAATCGATATAAATGATTTTTATACGGGAATTAATATCAATGAAAAGACACAATGTTGTCATGCTAATCAAAATACAAAAGAGTCAGAAAGATGAAACTCAATCCCTATTTTTCCAATTGAAACAACAAACTCTTTGACTTGTTTTCTTTTTAATCATTGCCATCACAACAAATTCCAACAAACTTTTATTATTTTGTTTTATATTTAGTGAATCTTTTACTTGATTATTCAATTGTTCCTCGTGGGTTCGATATCTGTCCTTAGGGATACATTATTACTTCTGACAGCGCGATGCACTTGTCGTAAAAAGCTATCAACAGACACTAGACGATCAACTTTGTGCTGAAAGAATAAGCTGGAATAGTTAGTTTCAATTAGTTTTGTGGGTCCGATTCAAGGCCTACCCATTTCTACATCTACGAAACTCTATAAAAAGAGATTAGCGAAAGAGATATAGAGGAGACAACAAGTAGATTAGACATTTTGTGACAATAGTTTAGTTAGTTTTAGTTTACTCTATTTTTAGTTTATTTTATTTTTGACATTTCGAGTTCTATCCAAGTTCTTTGTTCTTCTTCTCATTGTCTCACGGATCCTCTTCTCTTTACATTTTGTATTGATTTACATTATGTGTTTTATCTTTGAAGTTAATTTAATTATGGAATTAGGTAACACTATATTAAAACTCATGTTAGATTATGCTTTGTTTTAGTGTTTTCCACTTCGAAATTTATTTTCGAATTCTATTTTCGATTGATAATGGGTTTCTAATAACACAGAAAAGGATTTGGATCCCTTGCATTCAAAGTGGAAGATTATTGAACCATGGTTTTGGTATCTGTTTTATGTTCCTGAATTGAGTTTCACTTTTCTTCTCTATTAATCCTTTCAATTCGTGTTCATTTATAGTTCTACAATTTATATTTTCAATTTATAGATCTAATTCATTTTCAATTCATGCTAATTCAATTGTAATTTACAGTTTCAGTCATGTTATGTTTTACATTTTTAGTCTTTAAATTTTTGCAATTTAAGTTTTCGCGCTTTACTTTCCATTCATTTATGTTTCCTGTAGTTTACATTTCAACTCTTTACATTTCTCGCAATTTATTTCATTTATCAAATTTTCTATTAGTAGTTATCACATAGCAATATTTAACCTCCTCTAAAACCATATGAAAGTTGTCACGTGAATTTCATGTATGTACAACACATGCATAGAAAGTGTTTTGGTTCAAAGTTTAAATGACTTCAAAGAAAAGTATTCTTTGTGTGTTTTATGTGAAAGGGAGGAGGAAACAACTTCCCACTTATTGATATCTTCTCCAATTGCGGATGCTGTTTGGAATTTATGTCACAACTAGATCGAGGTCAAATCTGTAAACCATTTTGCTATGAAGGAACACTTGGAACAATTTCATTGTACTTGGTTTAGCAAAAAAGGTAATAAGTTGTGGAAAGGAGTGTGGGTTTCCATCATTTGGTGCATTTGGAAACATAGGAATGGGATACTGTTCAACCAAGCAAAAATGGACACAAGTGAAATCTTCTCTTTGGTTCAAGTACAGTCATGGACTTGGTTAAAAAACAAGGTTCTAAGGGTGTATTTCTCTTTTTCGGATTGGGTCCAAATCCCAACTACTTGTATTATTATGGCAGCAAAACGTTGATTGTCGTGTGGAATGAGATGTTGGTCTTCTGTTCCTTTTGCTCGACCCGGTAGGTGTGCGTTCTGTTTCTTGTTCTTGCTTTGGTTTTTGGTTGTTCGGATGCTTAGAAATGTTGTTCAGATTCCTTCATGTATAAGGGTTGGAAAACCCTTTTGTGTTCCTTTTATATTTATATTTATTTATTGTTTTCTAATTAAAAAAAAAATGTTTTTCCTTGTTCATGGTGTGAGATATATTTTATAAGTCTTAGTTAGTTGTTTGTTATCCTTTGAATCTTTATTGATGTTATTTAATATTTAAAGTTTGTATCTTTCTCAACTATTTTCAAGGACCACAAGTAAGTATCTCTTTATTTTTTGCTAAGATTTTAGGTAGTTTTTATTGAATCTCTCTGTTATTGATTAATAGGTCATATAATTGACTTTAGATAAGTTACATTCCTTCTTAATAGGAGATTAGACTAATCAGTACACAACCCCCTAGCCTCAAACCATGTAGGTGAGAAGTGTCATATTTCAGAAATATTTCATATTAAAATACAGGCACTTATGGATTTGTTGATAAAATAACTATAATTTAACTCCTAATTTATGAATTTAAACCTGTTTACATATTTTGTTATTATAATATGAATAAGAACGGTTTATTCCATAATTTGTGTTAATTCATGATTCTAGTAGAAAATGGAGAGGAAATGGCTAAAAGAGAATAGACAAGATTAGAAGGGAAGGTTGGAACACTTAAAACTCGCCCAAAAACTCGCCCAGGCCATTAGCACTCCAGAGGAACTAGCCCAAGAGAACTCAATCTCGCCCAAGCGAAATCACTCCAGAGAAGTTGGGTTTTTTCTCGTCAAACTCGCCCAAACGAGCCTAATTACACCCAGGCGAAAAGTCACTTAGCCCAAGCCCAACTAGGCTAAATATGAGGCGTGAGACACAACCCTAGACATCATTGGAAAATTAGAAGGTGATAGAAAACCCTAGAGGAGACAGTCATCAAGGAGAAACATCCTAGATCTTTTTTTCTTATTTTTCATGCTTGTAGTGGCCAACATGAGTGGCTAATTCTACCCTTTGGGATTTAGAGTAATTTGTTCAAACTCTTATGTATTAAGGTGATATTTAAATATAATATTTTGTTCTTGATTGATTATTGACATGGTCATTTTATCCGTAACGCTTGTTTGTCATGATTTTGATCCTTAGATTTGACTGAAAAGTACTTCTAAGTTTCTAACCTAAATGATAATGCTTAACATATTTGAATGTTAGGAATAGATTTAAAATGCTAATTGCTATCAACATCTAATCGTAAGGATAAAGAGTTTTTATAAATATACGAGGAATCGATATTTAGGAGACTATCTTAATAATTTTATATGCAAGAAATCGATATGAATGAATTTTATATGGGCATCAATATCAATCAAATTATAGAACATTATTACGCTTTTCAAAATAAAAAAGAGTGAAAAGGATGAACCCTAATCCCAATTTTCCCAATTGAATCAACAACTCTTTACTTTGCTTTATTTACAATTCTTGCAATCTGACAACAAACATCCAACAAACTTTAATTATTGTTTTCTTAGTGAATATTTTACTTGAGAATTCAACCGTTCCTTGTGGGTTCGATATCCATTCTTAGGGACAAATTATTACTTTTGACAAGGTACACTTGCCATAAAATAGTCATTAAGCTAAGTATCACTTTATTTTTTGCTAAGATTTTGGGTAGTGTTTATTGAATCTCTCTTTTATTGATTAATGGGCCATATAGCTGACTTTAGATAAGTTACATTCCCTCTTAGTAGGAGATCAGACTAACTACCGGTACACAACCCTTGGTCTCATACTGTATAGGTGAAGAGGTTTATCCAATGAAAAACTCGAAAATAAATTATGACGTAAGTTTTGCCTAATTGATTTATTGTCGTGCATGAAAACGTTAGATCACCCAATATGACATAAGTTATTTAATTTGTTTATGACTGTGCATTAAAACATTAGATCGCCCATTGTGATATAAGTTTCTTAATTCGTTTACAATCATTTTTGCTATCAATGTTTGCCCATATTCATTTTCCTAAGTTAAGAAAATCGTGTTAGAATTGTTGACTTAAAACAAGACGGGGGTGAATTGTTTTTAAGAAAAAAATCGCAAAATATAGAGTGAGATTGAAAATTTAATAAAACCAACAAATTGATTTCTTCGTTCAACCGTTTATAAAGAACAACAAGCATATACACAAAATATAAACCATTTCTTACGTTTATTTAACCGATTGAAATATATGCAGAAAACTGGAAAACAACAAATAAAGAAATTTTGAGAGGGTGGGAGAGATATTTGCACATATGATTTATACTGGTTCACTTTTACACCAAGAATTGCATCTAGATAGTAAAATCACTGAGAATTCACTAAACTAAGCATAAAGTTTACAAAGGATACAATCAAGAGTATAAATCTTGAACCCTACAAGAACAAACACTCTTAACCACTCTATAGAAATCCAGAAAAACTCTATATGAATATGCTTCAATAGAATACAAAGAAAGAAATAAGGTTTGATAACACCTGGGATATTACAGATGTAGCACAAAGAAAAATCAAACCCAAAAAACCTTTTTCACAGCATAAGAATGATCAAAGAAGAAAAAATAATCTCCAAGAATGATTTCAAAACTTTCTATTTTTCTCTCTTCCAAAATTCGTTACTTAAACTACTCAGATTATTTCTTATATAAGGTTTTAATGATTGCAAAAACGGTTTGCCAATTAATGAAAACAATTGTATCAATTTAAATTTATTTGGTTATAGTAACAAAAAAACTATTAAAAACATTTAATTGATTTTTCAAAATAACTACTTTTTTCTTTTACAAGAAGAAATCAAAAGTTTTTAAACTAATTCTTTTATCGAAATAAGTTGTTGATTTTACTAAACAGAAAAGACAAAATAGAAAACAAAAAATTTTCAAATCTTTAAAAACTTTAAGTATTTTCAACTTGTTGATACGATAAATCAATATGTTAAAAATACTTACTATAGTCAAAAGACTTTAATAGAAGTAATTTAACCGATTAAAACTTAAATCAACTGATTAAAAATACAACAAATTTAGAAAACAAAACATTTCATGGAGATAGCTTTTGAAGTTAACTTGGACCATAATGTATTATGAAGAAAAACAACAAATTCACCATAGACACACACACACAACTTCCAATCTTCATGACATATTGGATTCATCAAAGCTAGATCTTCTTAGTCAACAAAACGAACTTACTTATGTTACACAAGGTTAGACTTTAAGCAAATGTAAGAGAGTTAGGATGGTATTGTCGACAATCTTTGTATATATGGCCTGATAATGTTGACTGTATGATAAGATCAGTTTGTGTAGATACCACCTGATAAGGTCGGGTTTGATAAATATCGTCTGATTACACCGATTTTTGGTAGATATCATCTAATAAGGTTGATTTTTGTAAATGTTGCCTAACAAGATTAGTTTTTTTAATGTTTTGGTCAAGTTGGGGTTGAAGTTGAACATAGTTAAAGTTGAACATAGTTAGTAGTTTTAATCAATCAATCGAGCTAGAAGTCTAACTACACATAGTTAGGAGTTTTATTAATCTAGTCGAGCTGAATATAGTCAATAGTTTTCTTAATCCAGACAATTTGGAAGTCGAGCTGAACATAATTAGCACTTTTGTTAATCCAATCGAGCTAGAAGTCAAACTGAACATAGTCAAAAATTCTTTTTCAATCCAGTCGGGCTTGGATAAAGGCTCATCATATTTAGTATTTTTTTTCAACAAACCAAGTTGGGTCGAACTGGAACATAGCTAGCAATTTCTTTTTTAATTAAAGTTGTAGAATGATAGACATCATAAAATAAAAAGAATAATAAAACATAATCCAAAGTAAAATTAAATATATTTTTAGTTTATATAAATATGATTTCGTTTATTTTTAAATTTTACATCTTCATATTTTGTAATATTATTTTTAGTCTTTATATTAGATTGTGATTAAACTAATGTTAAAAAAATCATAATTAACATAATTAAAGTAATAAAAAATAAAAAGTTAAAATCGTTAACTTTTTTAAATAAATATTTAAATTAAGAAATATATTTTATTTCATATAAACCAAATAATTATATACATTAATTTACATTTTTTTTAAATATAGTTTATTTTAAACGTTGTAATTTAAAAATAAACTTATTACGATATTATAATTTTGAATTAATGTTACATAATTTATTTTTAATGCACCAACAACATAAATTTTATATCTAAAATGAAATTATAATATTTTTTATATTTTTAAATGTTTTAATTAAAAATAAACCTATTATGATATTATAATTTTGAATTTCTGTTACATAATTATTTTCTAATGCACCAACAACAGAAATTTTATCTCTAAAATAAAAGAATAATAATTAGTGTTACATAATTTCTTTTCTAGTGTACCAATAATAGAATTTTTATCTTTAAAGCAAAGTGACAAAGGAGAAGTAAAGGTTCTTTCGATATTGTCGAATGAGGATTTGTCTTGGAAGTAGTAAAAGTTTTACTTGGTCTAACGGTGAACGGTGAAGGACATAAATGTTCTAATTCAAAGATTAAATAATTTCAAACCAAAACATTCAACTTATATCAGATTTAGTAATAAAGTTAGAAATTGTGAAATTTATTCTTATTAAAATCTTACAATCAATATTAAACTAAATTTTTGTCTTAAATAAATTATATCTGAAAATTAATTAAAATAAATCATTAAGATCAAAGAATTTTAATTTTCAAATTTAAATGTGAATACTTAAGTTCATTAATGTAATTATTATAATTACAATAAATATATAATTCGAATAACATATTTAAATAACACCAGCTATCCTGTTAATAAATAATTTGTTTTTTCTTACTTGCTACTCTAGAAACTTATCCAAGGGAAGAATGAAGGTCATTTGGATGTGTAAATTTATCGAAAAATATGGAGTGTGTTTATTTGGGTATATCTGCTATAATCGAAGAAATAATGAGATTTACAAATAAATCATTGTGAATGTACTCTTTTACTTTTATTTTATTCCATTTTTCTTATGGATGCATGCACGGATAAATTAGTAAATTTTTATTTTTAATATTTAATAAAAATTAAAAAACTTATATGCATCATATCACTAATTATTTTTATAAATTCACTCTAAATATTTTAATTTAAATAACTTAATTTCTTTTACACTTTTCTCTTTGATGTATTGTTTCAAATTATACTATCCTACTTCAAACAAAGCATATATATAAAAATAAAAAAAAAATAACTTTAACTAGCGACTCCGGTGGAATTATAAATGAAACAATCAACTAGTGACTCAAGTGAAATTATAAATGAAACAATCATAGACAACATGATTAATGGATCATTATAAAATTACCAATGATTGATGTCGTATAAATAAATTATTACAGGGAAGATCCCCAAATCCAATATTGAGCTGGAGCACAAGATTCTTTATTTGTTATAAAATATCTATGATTTAGTTTTTAGAAAATTACATATATTTATTTTTAATATAGTTTTGATTATCTATTGTATGCGTAAGATTCAAATTTTAAATTATTATTTTCACTCTAAATGTTAGATTAAAAAACAAGGTTTAATTAAAATTTTAGTTCTTGTGTTTAATTTTTTGTTTGGTTTTATTTTTTAAATTACTTTTTTATGTTTAATTTCTATTGATAAAATTATTAACTCAACTATTATTACGATGTCATAAAAAGTGTTACGTCCATAAATAATATTACTGTGAACTAAAATATATATATTAGAACTAAAGAAAAAAATTATTTTATACTGTGAGAATAGAATAAAAGATGAAAACATGAAAACTCAATTACTTCATAGAGTTGTATATAAAAAAAAAATCATTTACAACTACTTCATTTTTTTTTTCATAGTGAATGAATTGTTTATATGGTAATAAGTTGGTTGATTTTATTTGTATTCAATCATGGGAATTTTCATACCATATTGAATGTGTGGTTTATATTTGCTTTTACTGAGATTTGATAATAAGTTGTCCGAGATGGAGAATGTGAATTGAATAATTAAGTCAATCTCTTTCTTAAAGGATTGTAAAGGATAGAAAAAAATTTAAATTCTCAAATTCAATTTTAATTATCTAAATTCATATTACTTTTAATTTATTTGAATGAATTTATCTTAAATTTAAATTTAAATTTTTGGATTTTAAGTTCAATTTATTTAATTGGATATGGATTAAAGGTATATTGGATAATTTTTGGATTTTTCAAAATAAATATTGGGTTGGATTTTAATTTTATCCCAACCTAGGTTAGGTCTAGTCAATCCAGGTCCAGGTCAAGCAAAGTTAACCCAAGTTCATCTCGAGCCGAGTCCGTTCAGGCTGAAGTCGAATCGAGTCAGCTTGGGCCCATGTCGAGTCTAGTCGGTCTTGGTCGATGTCAAGCCAACTTGGTCTTGGTCAATGTCAAGCCGAGTCGGTCCGGGTCGATGTAGAGCCGAGTTGGCTCGACCTATGTTGAGTCGATTCAGCCTGGGCCGATGTCGAGTCGAGTCGGTTGGGTTGATGTTGAGCCGAGTCGGGCGGGCCCATGTCGAGTCAAGTTGGTCTTGGCCCATGTAGAGACGAGTCAACCAGAGCCCACGTAGAGTCGAGTCAGCTCAGGCCAATGTCGAGCCGAGTCGGTCCAAGCCCATGTTGAGCTAAGTCGGTTCGGATCGATGTCAAACTGAGTCGGTTCGTGCCGGTGTCGAGCCGAGTCAGTCCGGGCCAATGTCGAGCCATGTAGATCTAAGTCGGTCCGAGCCCATATCAAGTCGTGTCGGCCCATGCCCAAGTTAACCCAATTCGATCCAGGTCCAAGTTTAGCCGAGTCGACCCAAGTTCAAGTCTAGCCGAGTTGGTACAAGTCCAAGTCGAGTCAGGTTAGCCCGTGTCCAAATCGAAATGGATTTAATATAATTGACAAAGTGGATTAATCTAAATTTAATTCACTTTAAATGGATTTGAAAAAATCCAAATAAATTTTATCTAGTTAAAATGGATATGGACTTTAAATCCAATCCATTTGTTTGGATTTGGATTAGATCTAGATTGAATTTTAAAGAAATAGATCCATGACCTCCCCTAAAGGATTGTCAAGCTTTTATAGTAAAACTCTAGTGAAAGTTCACCTATGGAAGACTCTCCACGCTCAAGTTAGTAAAAGTATAAATATAATTGAAATGTAGGTAAATGTAAATTATTAAGTGAAAAACTCTTCCTGAGATTGTATTTATTTTATTTATAGGCTTGTGGGCCTATGATGTGTGCAAATAACTGTGTTTCGGTTGTCAAGAATAAAACTGATCTTTACACTCACATTAGGATGGTTATGATCATGTTGAGGTGGTTACTTTCTAGTATCAGTGAGATATACTACGAGTAACTCCTAGGAATTCATATTGTTAATGGATATTAATTGCTCCATATTTATACATTATGAATATAAGTTTGAGGTTTAATTAATTTTCAATCATGAGAGTTTTCCGTTTTAATAGCGAATAATGTTATTTCTACATATTTAACCTTTTACTTTGTTTATGAACATAAATTATGTGTGTATTCAATACTTATTTATTAAAACAAAAGTTTAATTTTTTAAGATTTTGATTCAGAGCTAAAATAGTTAAGTGTAAAACATGGTTTTAATTTGTCTATAAGATGATAATCCTCTTCAAACCGTAGAATATATAAGCACATACAACACTTTGTAGTTTTGTTTTGTTTTACATCTAATTAGGAACAAACGTGATTAGAGATAAGTGCATAAAAGTAAGTTAATCTCGTACCTCATAAAAACATATATGTTTATTTTATGTTGAAGAAATGTTTGTCACTTCCCTCTACTAAAAGAAATTTGTTAAAAGTGTAAGCCAAATTCAACATAAAAAATTTCTTAGAGTTCATGCTGAAGTTGTTTTATTATGAAATTCCCTAACATTAAGTTTGACAAATCCATAAAAAATATATCTACCTCACATGATTATGCAAAAGTAGGTAAAATCAAGGCCAGGAACACTACCAAAGGAAGGATAAACCTTATATAGCTATTGGGAATATTACATAAAATAAGAAAATCCTATGGATTAGTTTATTACAATTTACACAAACTTTGTATCGTGGTTGTTTGGTAAATAATACTTGTTATTAAGCAGGAGTTGTCGTTGTTCAAAGAATACTCATTTAAGCCAAAAGTGGCTTGTGAAAGAATATTTGTTTAAGCCAAAAGTGATTTGTGGAAAGAATAATTGAACAAGGTTAGCTAGGAGTGGTTGCAAGCCAAAAGAATACTCGTTAAGCCAGGAGTGACTTGAGAAAGAATACTTAAACGGAGTCTGATAGGAGAGGATGTAATGTGAGTTGATTTTAGCATTGCACATTTTTATGGGTTGTACTTTGTATATGGTTTTTTATTTTAAGCAGAATATGGTGAAAAACCCAAAGAAGATTCTCACTGGACACGAACTTAATCAAGTGGTTAAGTAAGTGTGAAGGTCCACTTCTAGATGGAAAGGATAAAACACAATTATATGGTGTTGATGATGAATAAGCGCAGAATTAAAGAGCATATAAAGGAAAGAAAGAAGATGGACACTAAATAGAAAAATATGAACCAAAGAATATAAAGGAATGGAAAAATAAAAAGGTGAAAGGAAAGAGAAGCTTAGGATCATGAATGTGGGGTCACGCCACGTGGAGGGGGAGGAGACTCCAAAATGAGTGATGAAGAGCCGCCACTTGAAGTGTAGAGCACTCAAGATAAGACCCAAATTCTAGGAGACCCGGCTCACTAAACATACTGACAACGTTTCTTTTCTATTCAAAATTTAATGTGTCAATACATAAGGCAAGACACTCTATTTATAGAAGTGTGTCTTGGAGAGCAAGATAGAGGGGTAGGAGTGTCATTTTGTGAGAAACCTTTTAGAAGGTAGGTCAAAGTGGAGTGCCTCCCAAGCTAGCCTACATCTTCTAGAAACTTGGTTAATGGGCGATTTGGAAATGGTTTCTAGAAGATAGGTTTTTTTGTTGGGTTTAACACTAGCCCAATATTATACTAAGTGATCCTGCCTGTTGACCAAAACGTTGGAACTTGCCTCGTCAATGGATCGACGTGTGCACCGCTTCTACCTCCGTCCTCCGTCACGATCCACTTCAAGAACCTGCAAAAGAACAGAGCGGCGCCGCTGCGGCCGATCGCACTCCAACGCCCAAGTCAGTGACTGAACCACCAAATACTTCAAGAGCAAACACTCAAGAACTCTCAAGGAACCGTGCAATGTTCTCTCTCACAGTATGCTCAAGAACTCGCAAGCGTAAAGAATACAATCTGAACGTGCGTACCTTAGAAGTTCGTTGGGAAACCCTTTTATACCTGGTCACTTTCTCTCTCCTAGCAGTTACGCAGCTGGACACGTGGCTCGCATCCAGTCGTACATGTGCCATCATCTGGAGCCTCCTTGACTTGGGCGCTGCTTCTGACTCTCCTTTGGCTAAGTTACTTATGCATGGTGCTGCCCAGTGCATAGCTAACTTGGGAGCGCGATCTCTGCTAGGACTGGCGAGTTAGGGTGCCTTCGTACACCTTCCCTGTGGTCTCGCCGGCCGCCTTCATAATCTGCACCACCTTCATCTTTGGCGATGTGCTCACTCTGGCGATCTCCAATCACTTGGTCGCCTGAGTTTACATCTGGCAACTTCATCTTTAACCCGGTGATCGCCGGTTCTGGTATGCTGGTGATCGGAGAACGCCAACTTAATAACTGGCGACTACACGAGTCTCCCGACTTCCTTCCCTTCTGCCAACCTGGCGTCTTGTCAGCACGCCTATACTGTAGCTGGATGCCACGTCATCACTTCCGACTACCAGGGCGGTACACAAGCCCCCCAGTCTTAAGCGAAGACTTGTCCAGCGAAAAGACTAAAGGAGTCACGTCATCTACGTGGCGCTGGCGCGGAATTCCAAGCGGTTGTACTTTCTGCTCCTCTGACGCTCCACCAAACATTTCCCCATCGTTCGACACGTGGCTTCATCAACGGTTACCTTCAGTTAACGTTTGCGCTTCCCAAACCCATTTCGAAAAACCCTTAAACCCATTTCGCTCCACTGTTCCATCACTTTCTTCGTATTCTCAGACGCTCCAACTCTCTTCTGCAAAAAAGCTCTCGACGTTCCTCAACTTCCCGAATCACCAACTTCCTTCATCACTCTTCCGATCATAAAAAGGTACTTCCTTTCCTTCTTCTGCTGATTTTTCCTGCATTTTGACCGATTCGTATCATCCTTTAACTGTCTGGTGCATACGTTGTGGGTTGTTTTCTCCATTTCTCTTTTCTCGTAACTTAGGGCTCCGTCAGCGTCACAACGAACCTACGTTCGTTCGTTTTTCACCCTTTCCTCATGATCGAGTCAGCCTCTGCGAACCCTGATCATTTTTCTTTTCTTTTTCCTCTGCAGCTTCCGCAATGACTCGCTCAAAGATCACCCCAAATCCTCCTCCTTCATCACGAAACCCCTCTTCACAAGCACACGACCCACCGCGAGCACGTGGTGCTTCGTCTTCTCAGGCTGAGAGGCCTGCACCCTCTCGTCCCAACTTGGCTCAGGCCACTCCACCCGTTGCCGGAGGAGCCTCTGTTCCCTCCCCAGACTTCAAAAAACTGTACCCCTGGGCCACCTCGACTTTGTTGAGGGAAACGTCTTCTGTAAATTCTGCGGGGGCAGTTCTGCGACTAAAGAAAGGGGACGAGCCTCACCAATCATTCCATAAGGAGCACGACGAAAAGATGACGGTGCTACCTTGCCCCCCCGACCCGCCAGTTTGCGCCGACGACAAGGGGAACAATGGTGGACCCTTTTGCTTCGTTTACACAACCCTGTTCAAGAAGGTGAAACTTAGGTTTCCCTTCACCCGTTTTGAAAGGGAGCTTCTCACCGAGCTCGATATCGCCGCCGCCCAGCTTCATCCCAACAGCTGGGCGTTCGTGCGGGCGTTCCAGGTCATGTGCGACCATCTGGGGTTGCCAGCATCAGTGGATGTCTTCTTATTTCTTTTTGAAGCCAAGCACCCAGGAGATCGCCTGTGGGTAAGCTTGAACGAGATTGCTGGGAGGTCGATCCTCTCTATCTTCCAGCAATCCTACAAAGACTGGAAGGGCAAGTTCGTCCAGGTGCGCCCCAATGACAAGGACGCTTCTTTGCTCGACGGTTTCCCCTTGTATTGGGTAAACAAGGGAAACAAGGAGTCCAAGAGTAGCTTCAGGAGGCCAAGAAGTCATGATAGCATGGGTGCCTTGGACAGAGACCTCTGCTTCTTCTGGAAGAGTGTGGCAGATGCCAACATCACCTTCCTCACCACCACGCTCATCTGCTTCGAGTTCTTCGAGGACCAACTCGAAATTCGCATAGGTTAGAACGTCTAAGTTATTTCCTTGACATTATCTCTGTTAACTGTTTATGGGCGTCTTGTGCGTTGTGCGCAAGACTTTGGTTTTATTTTCTGCACCATTTATCTGCTTTGCTGCATACTGCCTTATGCATTTATTTTCTCTCTGAGCTAAACCATGCATTTTTGCTCTATGCAGATAATATGTTGGGCCAGGGAAAGCTCACTGAACTGAGGAAGCTCGCTCGAACCCACGGGTTGGCATCGGGTTCCCAAACTGTGCCAAACTCTGTGGTGGAGATCGCCGCTGCTCAGGGCAGATCGCCACCCAAAGGCCCAACTCCTCCCGATGTCCAACCCGCCAACCAACGCCAAAAGCTTGTCCTCAGGAAACCCAAGAGGAAAGCCCCCCAAGTAGTCCACGAGGAGGAAGAGGAAGACGACGAGGCAACTGAAGATGGCCTCGTCACGAAGAGGAAGAGGGCGGCACCTTCTTCACCACCTGCTCCACCCCCTCTTCCAACATCAACACCGCCATCCACGCTTGCTCCACCTCCAACATTGCCTCCTCCGCCAGCTCCTGCCTCACCAGTCCAAGCAATTCCATTGGCGTCTGCGCCACCTGCGGTTGAGGCCCCCGAGCCAAACTTCATGGAGGACCCCCCGAGCGCCTCCACGCCTTATGTAACAGCTGGAGAGGGTCCTCCTTCAAATGCCTTAGCCGCAGACGTTGCTCCAATCGGGGATGAGGTTGCCCATAACTCTCCAATTCTGATTACTGAATCCTCGACGTCGCCACCACGAGAAGAAGCACCCGCTGAACAACCAATTCAAGAAGGTGGCGGCGAGAGTCAACAACAAACCCACCCGGTGCCTCCACCAGCAAGCCTCTCTCTCGAGGTCACGAGGATGTGGGAGCCTTTCTCGGCCAAACTGAAGATGATGGCAGAGGACTTCCCCACCATTATATCTAGAGCTGTGGAGAGCTCCACCAGGAAGCTCCAGGATGACCTCTTCAACCTTCGAACTGAGAATAGCACTATGAGGGTTGAGGTGGAGAAGTTATCCTTCAATCTGACACTCGCGGAGATTGAACATTCCCGAGTAGAAGATGCAATGAGCACCGAGCTCAGGGTGACGCGCAAGGAGGCCACCGATCTCCGCCATAAGGTACAGCTCTTGGCTCAAGAGAAGATTGAGCTGGAGAGCAAGATTGTACCTTATCGCGTCAAAGTGGCTGACTTGGAGGCCTTAATAAAAACTGACGCCGCCAAGGTGAAGAAACTGGAGCAAAGGTCAGCCGATCGGGAGGTCTTCCTGGGGGCGGTGGAAAAAGAAAGGGACGACACCATGGCGAAACTTGCTGAAGCCAACACAGAGAAGGGGAAAATCGCTGCTGAATTGGGCCAGGTGCAAGCAGAATCCAAGAAGGTTGCTGAAGACCTTCTCCAAGCTCAGGAAACCATTGAAAAACTCAAGAAGCAAGCTGAAGAGCTGGAGCAGCAGAACAAGGGGCTGAAGGAACAAACTGAAGAACTCAAGAAACAAATTGAAGAGCTTAATCTGAGTTCTACCCAAATTCTGGCTGCTGGATTCAAGGCCGCACGGGAACAGTTTGCCTGCTTATTCCCCGATCTGGATCTTAGCATGGTGTCCCTTAACAACGAGGTGGTGGATGGGAAGGTGGTTCCCGCTGAAGACTGATCAATTTCCTCCATCCACTACCTTTATGCTTTCTCTTTGTATGTAATTGTAATGAACTTTTTTCTTCTTCTGTTTTTGTGCCCCGAACTGATATTTACTTAATGTCAAGACCTTTGCATTTCTTCTTGTAACTTCTTTGTCTGCTTTAGCTTCCCTTGCACAATTTGCTTCGAGAAATTAACTTAGCGATTTCATAGGCACGAATCTTATACTTAACCGCCTCGAGCCACTTCGATTTCGAACAACAATCACTCCAACAACCTGTAATCTTAAGATAACGAACCTTATCGTAAAATCACTCTTCAAACAACGATCTTTAACTCAACTAATGGCTTAAGACATCGCTTCACCCGATCTGCTTCATCAAAACAGGTCTTTAACTTTCTCGCCGCTGTTTGAACTTTTCCTGGTCGCTAAAGACTCGCTTGGCGATATCAGCTTCTTTCTGGCTTCATACCCTGGCCATTGTTCTTTTATCTGGGGGTAGAGGCGCCTTTCGGATCCTTCTCTACCTCCTTGAGCTTCAGAACAAGAGACCGGGTGGCTAGGTGCTCTCTTCGAACCTACGTTAGCCACCCTCCAAACTTCTTCCACCCTTTACACCATACCTGAACTCGTTCGAGACGAGAAGGATTTTCTCTTGCCTGAACTCGCTCATAGGCGAGAAGGTCTTTTAACTCGCCTAAACTCGCTCATAGGCGAGAAGGTCTTTAAATCGTGCCTCTACATTGCCCCAGGGGTTACATCTCCTCCCCCCCAGAAACACTGAGGACTTTCGCTGGTGCCTCTACATTGCCCCAGGGGTTACATCTTCTCGCCCCCAGAAACACTGAGGACTTTTCACTGGTGCCTCTACATTGCTCCAGGGGTTACATCTTCTCGCCCCCAGAAACACTGAGGACTTTTCGCTCTTCCTCGCCTGCACTCGCTCGACGGCGAGGAGGTCTTTATCTCGCCTTAGAACGCGCGTGGGCGTTGAGATCTTTTAACTTGTGCCTCTGATCGCCGAAAGACGATGAGGACTTTAACTTTTAACTGGTGCCTCCGATAGCCGAAAGACGATGAAGACTTAAAACTTTAACTGATGCCTCCGATCGCCGAAAGACGATGAGGACTTAAAACCTTTTAGAAAGCATGCAATATATCTTTAACTTGCCTTAAGTCACGTATAAGTGACAAGGTCTTTCTTCAAAACTTTCTGAAAACAACAGGCATGCAATCTGAAACAACTTAAACTTTGAAAACTTCTCTTTATTGGGGCCTCGTTAAAAACCCTCCTTAGGGAAAAAAGAGTGCCCCCTTCAAACTGTTTTAACAGAGACATTGTAATGTAACTTCGTGTTTATCTTTACTTACAAAGTTCTCAACTGTAATATAACTTAAGGTGCGTGGCGTTCCAAGTGCGAGGAATCGCCCCTCCTTCCAATGTCTCTAAGCGGTAGGCGCCGTTCCCGAGCGCCTCGGTTATTCTGAACGGTCCCGTCCACTTGGGCGACAGTTTATTCTCCATCTCGTACTGGTGGGCTTTCCTCATCACCAAGTCGCCTTCTCTGAACTGTCTCGGCATCACCTTCGAGTTATATCTTCGTTCAATCCTTCTCTTCAACGCTTCAGCCTTCAATCTCGCCTCTTCCCTGACCTCATCCAGTAGATCTAGGTTCAACCTTCTCTCCTCATTCGAGTCTTCCTCTACGAAGTTCTGGAATCTCGGCGAGCTCTCCTGGATCTCCACTGGAATCATTGCGTCGCATCCATAGACCAAGCTGAACGGGGTCTCATGGGTTCCTGACTGCTCAGTGGTGTGGTACGCCCAGACTATACGGGGTACCTCCTCAGCCCAGCTTCCTTTGGCTTTCTCTAGCCTTCTCTTCAACCCTCTCAGCAACACCCGATTAGCTGACTCTACTTGGCCATTTGTCTGAAGGTGCTCGACGGATGCAAACACTTGTTGAATTCCCACCCCTTCACACAGCTTCTTCAACAGGTGGCTTGCAAACTGAGTCCCATTGTCCGACACCAGGCGCTTGGGCACACCAAACCGGCACACAATGTTCTTCCACACGAAACCTTCGATCTTGTGTGTGGTGATCTGGGCCACTGGTTCTGCTTCGATCCACTTGGTGAAATACTCAATCGCCACCACCAAGTACTTCATCTGCCTGATCGCCAGCGGGAATGGTCCCAGAATGTTGATTCCCCAAGTGTGAAACGGCCAAGGGCTGTAAATCGATTTCAACTCCTCGGGAGGTGCCTTGTGCCAATCGGCGTGCTGTTGGCATTGTTTGCAACATTGTGCATATCTCTTACAATCTTCTCTCATCGTTGGCCAGTAGTAACCTGCACGGAGAGTCCTCGCGGCCAGAGCTCAACCCCCGACGTGGCTTCCGCATATTCCTTCGTGGAGCTCTGCCATGATTCTCGTGCACTTCTCGCCATGTACACATTCCAGGAGTGGGTGAGTGAACCCAAACCTGTACAGATCGCCATCAATCAATGTGTACTTGCTAGAATTTTTCTTTACCTTCCTAACCTCTGTCGGATCCAGCGGGAGAAGGCCATCTGCCAGGCACCGCTTGTACTGTGTTATCCAGGTGTCTGGCTCATGGGTAGCGCAGACCTGCGTCATGTTCACCCTCTCTCCCCGACACGCTCCAATTCTCGGCGATCTCAACGTTTCTTGCGTCAAAAACCTATGACTTCTTGCCGCTTTTTCCGTCGACCTGCTTATCTAAAGAACCAGGTGATCTGCTACAAATGCCCTCGGCGTCTTCAGAGTTTCTTGAATCACCGTCCTCTGCCTACCCCCCTTGCCTGAACTGGCGAGCTTGGCTAGCAAGTCAGCTCGGGCATTCTACTCTCTGGGCACATGCACCACTTCAAAGGAGGCAAATGAACTCTTCAATTCCTGCACATACTCCAAGTAAGCCGCCATTTGTGGATCTTTAGCCTGGAACTCGCCTGTTACTTGCCCTGTGACTAGCAGCGAGTCACTCTTAGCCATCAACACCCTCGCTCCCATCTCCTTTGCCAGCAAAATCCCGACGATCAGCGCCTCATATTCTGCTTGATTGTTGCTGGCTTTGAAGGCAAACCTCAAAGATTGTTCGACCAGCACGCCGTTGGGTCCTTCCAAAATGACACCAGCACCGCTACCCTGCTGGTTCGACGATCCATCCACCGAGAGTACCCAACGGAAGTCGTCCCCTTCAACTCGCGTCGCCTCAGATGAGAGCTCGACCACGAAATCTGCGAAGATTTGCCCCTTAATCGGGCCTCGGGGCTCATACTTAATATCAAATTCTGACAGCTCTACTGCCCACTTCACCATCCTCCCAGCAACGTCAGGCTTCTTCAACACCTTCTGGATGGGCAAGTCAGTCATCACCAGTATTGTGAAGCTATGGAAATAGTGGCGCAACCTCCTCGCCGAAAACACCACAGCCAGCGCAGCCTTCTCCAGGGCCTGATATCTCGTTTCTGGGCCCTGCAACACCTTACTAACAAAATAAATAGGCTTTTGAGCCTGATCTTGGTCCTGGGCGAGCACCGCACTCACCGCCCTCTCAGTTACAGCAAAATACAGCCTGAGAGGGGTTCCCACCAGCGGTTTACACAGAACCGGCGGGCTCGCCAGATACTCCTTCAGCTTGACGAAGGCTTCCTCACACTCCTTCGTCCAAGCAAACTTGTTATTGCGTCTTAGGCACTGGAAATAGGGATGGCCCTTCTCTCCGCTAGCTGACACGAAGCGAGACAGGGCTGCCATCCGACCTGTTAACTGTTGTACCTCTTTCACCGTGGCCGGGCTTCTCATCGCCAAGATGGCGGCACACTTATCCGGGTTGGCCTCTATTCCTCTTTCAGTTAAGAGGAATCCCAGGAATTTTCCAGCCTCCACGCCAAAGATGCATTTCTCTGGATTCAGCTTCAGCCTGAACTTGGCGATCGTCGTGAACAATTCCTCCAAGTCTGCAACGTGCTTGCTTTTTTCTGGCGAGGTCACGACCATGTCGTCTACGTACACTTGCACATTCCTTCCCAGCATTGGTGCAAGTACTCGATCCATCAACCTCTGGTACGTGGCCCCCGCGTTCTTCAGCCCGAACGACATCACCTTGTAGCAGTAGCACGATCTTTCGGTCATGAATGCAGTCTTCTCTTCATCCATGGGATGCATCTTGATCTGATTATACCCCGAGAAGGCATCCAGGAAGCTCAACAACTTACACCCCGCAGCACTGTCCACCAGGGCGTCTATGCTTGGTAAAGGATATGAATCCTTTGGGCAAGCCTTGTTCAGATCAGTGAAATTGACGCACATGCGCCATTTCCCATTACTCTTCTTCACCAGCACGACATTTGCCAGCCATTCAGGGTACTGAACTTCCCTGATGTGGCCTGCAGCGAGGAGCTTCTGTGTTTCGTCCCTAATCGCCTGCCTCCTCTCTTCGTTGAACTTTCTTCTTCTTTGTCGCACCGGTCTCACCAAGTTGTCCATCGCCAGATGATGGCACAAGAAGTCGGGGTCAATCCCGGGCATGTCCGAAGCGGACCATGCAAAGGCATCCAGATGCCGTTCTATCACCTTAGCAATCTGGTCCTGAAGCTCGACCTCCAGAGATCTTCCCAGCTTGAAGATCTTTCCCCCGATCTCTCTCTCGAGCCACTGCTCGACGAGTTTTGGTCTGGTTTCTCTGGCGATCACCGCCCTGGCGATTCCCAGTTCTCTCGCTTCCTCAGGGCGATTCCTTACCTCTTCTTCCTCCAGACCAGCGTTCCCCTCCCCCAGCTCAGCGTCCACCATCTCCACGTCTCTTCCGGCGGTCTCCTCTATCACCGTCGACCTGGGCTTCACACCGGGAGGCGGGGTGGTTGTTACGTAACTCACCGATCTTTTGTTTTTCAGGCTATTCTCATAGCACTTCTTCGCTTCTTTCTGATCGGATTTGATGGTGATCACCACCCCCTCCATAGACGGCAACTTCACCTTCATGTGCCGGGTCGATGGTATCGCGCCTATCCTGTTGAGCGTGGGTCTTCCCAACAGGATGTTGTATGCTGAAGGAGCGTTTACAACAAGGTACTTGATTTTCTCCGTTCTCGAACCCGCCTCATCTGTAAACGTAGTCCTTAACTCTATGTACCCCCTGACCTCCACCTGGTCACCAGCGAAACCATACAAACACCCCCCATAGGGCCTCAGCTGGTCAAGGGGTAGCTCCAACTGCGTGAAAGTCGGCCAGAACATCACGTCTGCCGAGCTTCCTTGGTCCACCAGCACCTTGTGGACCTTTCTCCCCGCTGTGACTAATGAGATTACTATGGGATCGTTGTCATGAGGCACAACGTCCCGAAGATCTTACTTGGTGAAGGTAATGTCCACTTCCGGCGAGTGGTCTTCAAACATATCTACCATCATCACAGACCTCGCGTACCTCTTCCTCTGTGATGCGGTGCATCCACCACCTAAGAAACCTCCCGCAATGGTGTGGATTTCCCCGTGCGTAGGCATCTCGTGCTGCTGTGCTTCTCCACCTGCTGGTTGGGAGCTCGACGCGCCCCCCGTCCTTCTGTCCAGCAGATAGTCATTTAGGAACCCGCTCTTTACCAGATCGTCGAGCTGGTATCCTAAAGCTAAACACGAATCCATAGTGTGGCCAAAGCCTTGGTGAAACTCACACCAGGCATCTGGCTTTGGTCCCAGCACCTTGTCGCCCACCTTCTCTGGCGCTTTCAACCTAGCGGATATGTTGGGAATGGCGATCAGGTCCGCCAATCCCATGACAAACTTGTGCTTAGGCGGGCGATTATATTCCCGGCGTGCTGGTTGCTGGCGCCCTTGGCTCCTGCCCTTGTTCTTCCTTGGATCATAAGGATGGCGAGTCCTCTGATCCCTTCTGGCCGCCGCCGTTTCCAGCACCCTCTGTGGCTGGATCCTGGTCTGGGCGCGTGGCCTAGCGGGAGCCACGCTTCCTCTCTTCTCGGCGACTTCACTCTCATCGGCGATGTGGGCCACCGCAAGTCGCCTAACCTCAGCAAACGTGGCGGGGTGAGCCCTGATCAGTGCCTCGCAGAATGGTCCTGGCAGCACGCCCTTCTTAAATGCATATACCAGCATTTCCTCATCTTTGGCCGGCGATCTGACCATCTGCGCCCCAAAGCGATTCAGGTAGTCCCTGAGGGACTCTCCCTGATACTGCCTTATATCAAACAAATCATAAGACACCCTGGGCGGTGCCTTATTCACGATATACTGCTCGACGAAAATCTTCGAGAACTGTTGGAAATTGGTTATGTGACCGTTAGGCAGGCTCACAAACCACTCCAACGCCGTTCCCTGGAGTGTGCTCACGAACATCTTGCAGTATACGGCATCTGATCCTCCTGACAGCATCATCTGCGTATGGAACGTGGTGAGATGAGCTTCAGGATCCTCCACGCCGGTGAAAACAGCCTTAATAGGAACCACACTCGCAGGAATAGGCGTGTCAGTAATCGCCTGAGCGAAAGGCATGGGAAAAACACGAGGCGGCGTTGACGGCGCGACCTCTTCAGCAATAGGACGCCCTTGCTGCTCCTGAAGAGCTTGACGCAGCTCCTCAGTCACTTTGCTGAGCTCATCATTCCTGGCCCGAGAGGCGGCCAGGTCCTCATGCATCCTCGCCTGTTCTATGCGCGAGGCTTCCACAGTTGCCTGCAACGAGCGCATAATCTCCACCATCTGCGCCATGGTCATGGCGGCGGCGCCTTCAGCAGCAACGGGCGCAACTGGACTTGAACGGTTGCTTCTCATTTTTCTCATGAAAACTCAGCAAATCACATAGAGTAATGAATAACTCTTCCTTCAGCGACGATCGATTCAGCGATCAATCGGTCAAACTGCGCGAAACTCCGCAAGAAAACTCAAGAACACCGCGAACCTCCAAAGAAACCTGCAACTCCACCAGAAACCACCGCTTCTCCCACGGATAACCAAACGAGCGAAAGAACTCAAATTTCACCAAACAAATCTCGCGTAAACAGTAGGAAATCTCACTTCACCGAACAAAAACCCAAACGAACGGTGGAAAACGCGACATCATCGAACAAATCTCAAACGAACAGCGAACAGTGGTTGCACCAGCACACAACCACGCAGAAAACTACGAAAACCTCCAAGAACTCACGTCGTGGATGGGAACAGGTTTTACACGGCCCCACGGTGGGCGCCTGATGAACCTGCCTGTTGACCAAAACGTTGGAACTTGCCTCGTCAATGGATCGACGTGTGCACCGCTTCTACCTCCGTCCTCCGTCACGATCCACTTCAAGAACCTGCAAAAGAACAGAGCGGCGCCGCTGCGGCCGATCGCACTCCAACGCCCAAGTCAGTGACTGAACCACCAAATACTTCAAGAGCAAACACTCAAGAACTCTCAAGGAACCGTGCAATGTTCTCTCTCACAGTATGCTCAAGAACTCGCAAGTGTAAAGAATACAATCTGAACGTGCGTACCTCAGAAGTTCGTTGGGAAACCCTTTTATACCAGGTCACTTTCTCTCTCCTAGCAGTTACGCAGCTGGACACGTGGCTCGCATCCAGTCATACACGTGCCATCATCTGGAGCCTCCTTGACTTGGGCGCTGCTTCTGACTCTCCTTTGGCTAAGTTACTTATGCATGGTGCTGCCCAGTGCATAGCTAACTTGGGAGCGCGATCTCTGCTAGGACTGGCGAGTTAGGGTGCCTTCCTACACCTTCCCTGTGGTCTCGCCGACCGCCTTCATAATCTGCACCACCTTCATCTTTGGCGATGTGCTCACTCTGGCGATCTCCAATCACTTGGTCGTCTGAGTTTACATCTGGCGACTTCATCTTTAACCCGGTGATCGCCGGTTCTGGTATGCTGGTGATCGGAGAACGCTAACTTAATAACTGGCGACTACACGAGTCCCCCGACTTCCTTCCCTTCTGCCAACCTGGCGTCTTGTCAGCACGCCTATACTGTAGCTGGATGCCACGTCATCACTTCCAACTACCAGGGCGGTACACTAAGTACACCCTAATGTAGTTTATTCTTCTATTTAGCACCCCTAAAGTGAGTCCAATTTATTTTACATAAACTTTTCTTGTGAAAAGACTAAAAGAAAGAACAACTGATATTTTGGTCCATGTTTGGTTCTTCTTCTACTGAGGCTTTTCTGGGGTATGGTCTTATATGTTGAGATGACTGACCTAGTCGTAAAGTGTCTGTTGTGTCCTTGGTAATCTGTTTTTCGAGTTGGGTTGTATCAGGATGTGAGCTAGAAGAAAACTCAATAAGTCGGGATTGACTTGTGACAAGAATACTTATTAAGTTAGGAGTGACTTAGGTCAATAATACTTAAGGAGTTAGCCAAGAGTAGCTACGAGTCCAAAGAATATTCGTTTTGTACCTCTCAACATTCGTCTGCTTAGTGAAACTCAATGTATTGATTGAGATATGGACATAGTTTGTTGTGACACACGAACTAGTATAAAAATAATGTGTATATTCTTTTGTCTCTAATTCTCTATAATGCATTTTACTTATATTTATATTAACAAAGAAGGGGAGTTGTTAATGGAAAAAGTGCAACTAAAATGTTTAAACAAACAAATTTGTTAAAAACTAAAGTTGAATTTGTTACACTTGATCAGACACTAATAAAGGATTACTTAGATATACATAACGAGCATCTATCATCATTTGATCGCTTAACATATCAAATTATCGTTTAAATATTTTTCATTGGACGATATCTAAAAGTTTTTCTAAAACACAATTCAACTCTCTTTTCTTGTGTATTTTTCTCTTTTGAATTAGTCCATTCTTTATTTAAATACTTTTGTATCCAACAACTAAAATTTAATATTAATTAAAAATCATAATTGCAAACAAATTTTTCATTCTATATTTACTTTATTATAGTAATTTTTCATAATAATTAATATTTTTAAGTTAAAATTTTCATAACATTAAAAATAACATTTAATAATTTTTTAAATGAATTATTAGAGTTGACAAATTATGCTAATATCAAAAATTACTTTTTTTAATAATTTTTAAATTAATTATTGGGATTAATTCAAATAGAATTATAACTTTTTATAACAAAATTTTCACAATAATTTTCTTAAAACATATATGATACGTATACGTTAGGGAATGATTTTCTGAAAGGAATTTTTTTATCAAGTTTTTCATAACTCAAATATATTCCGGAAGAAGTTTTTCTTTGAAGAAATTTTTTTCAAAACAATCTTTTTAAAATATAAGTGATAGTTTTCAAAAGAAGTTTTTTTATAACAACTCTTTCTTCCTTCCTCTACTATAAGAACTTAGCACGCAATGAAAAATGAAAATGTAAGTGATAGTGTCAGTAGCAGTAGCGGCAGCCGCATTTAAGGAGGATGGTCGGTCGGAATGTCGAAGTATATGTTGGATATAGTTGTAAAATCCGACTTGAGCAACTAGCACGTTAAAGATCTCGACGAAGTCTTTCGAACATTGAGAAGAACAAGGATGAGGTTAAATCTTGACAAGTGCACGTTCGATGTTGAAGGAGGAAAATTCTTGGGTTTCATATTAACACACCAGGGAATTGAGGTCAACCCGGATAAATGCTGAGCTATCACTGAGATGAGAAACTCTCAGAAAGTGAAGGAGGTGCAGCAACTCAACGACTGTCTTATAGTCCATGGTTCAGCTCCTTCAGAAGGTGGTCAAATTCAACTAGGATGGCAAATGTGAAGACATCTTCCAACAGTTGAAAGCATTCCTTTCCTCATCGGATGTGATCCAGAAGCCGAGGCCTGACCAACCCATCGTCATTCGAGGAGGTAGTCAGCGTGACTTTGGTGCAAGAGATTGAGAAAGAAGAGTGTTTGATGTACTTCGTCATCTTAACGCTACATGCGACCGAGACAAGATACCAGTTGATAGAAAAGGTCACGTTCGCCTTAGTCCTAACGGCAGGACGAATGCGACCCTACTTTCAAAATCACCCTGTAGTGGTAAGAATTCACTATCCAATTATTAAAATTCTTTCTAAATCAGATCTTGCATGACAAATAATAGGATGGTTAGTGGAGCTATCAAAGTTCAACATCCGGTACGAACCTAGGGGAGCGATCAAGTCCCAATGCCTAGCTGATTTCTCAGCTGAGTTGACTCCTCAACACGTTTCCCTGATCGATTGGGTTGTGTACATTGACGGGTCTTCCAATAAAGCAACATGTGGAACAGGTATCGTCCTTGAGGGGTTGGGAGACCTCATCCTCGAACAAGCCCTAAAGTTCGAGTTCTAGGAGACGAATAACCAGGCCGAGTATGAGGTCATCCTTGTTGGCCTGAACTTAGCGTATGACATGGGAGATCGCAAGGTGATATGCAAAAGCGACTCCTAGCTATTTTTCGATTAGATCGAAGGAGATTTTGAGGTGAAGGAGCCTTTGCTAAAAAGGTACTATCATACGGTCTTGAACCTCATATCTTGGTTCAATAAAGTAACATTGGAGCACATCCAACGAGAAGACAACGTGAGGGTCGATGTGCTATCTCGACTGGCCACAACAAAGAGGAAGAGCCATCAACGGTCCGTCGTGCAGATTTGCCTACGAAAACCTAGCGTTGGAAGTGACGAATGTCTAGCCGTGACCGAGGATAACACATGGATGACTCCCATCAAGAAATACCTGGAGCTTGGTTTTTGCAAGCCAGAATAGGAGAAAGCAATAAGACAACAATGTGCTAGGTACATGATGATCGACCAAGACCTTTATAGGAGAGGGTATTCTAGACCGCTCTTGAAGTGCATAACCAAAGAGCAACCGGAGTACGTCCTCCAAGAGATCCATGAGTGATTGTGTGGAAACCACTCGAGCACCAGAACAATGGCTACCACAGTCCTCAGAGTAGGGTATCTTTGTTCGACTGTCCAAAGCGACTACATAGAGTATGTCAAGAAGTGCATAAAGTGTTGAACAAGGTGCTTTGATTTCTCCAAATCCAAGTGGAATGCATGAAGATCATTGTTGTTGGTTGTGTGTGTGTCTAAAGTAGTTGAATTTGTTAATCCACTCTAATTGATGATCCAAGGTTGTTTGATTTTAATCCTTTTGAAAAAGATGTGTTTTCAAGAGAAAGTGAAAAATCAACTTGTTGAAATTTCTATTCAACTGGTTGTTTTACACTTAGTGCATTTTGAAAAAGATTTGAAAAATCTTGACTTTGATTGACTTTGTTGTCAAACCAATTCAATCGATTGTTTCGTGTTTTTAATTGATTGTTTTTTCTGAAAACCTCAACAGAGTTCTGTTAAGTGGCTTTAATATGTTTTAAATGATTTAAACTGTTTTGGCTCTTGCATTAAATGCTTTGACCAACTGATTGGAGTTTAAATAAGTTGTTTTACGCTCCTGGTCAGAGAAAATTCAAGAGAAATTATTCAAATCAGTTTTCCAGGATTGCTAAAAGCTTTGGACCTTTTCTAAAAGTGGAATATGATTGTGTTGTATTCATTTTGCTTTAATTTGTGATTGTACCCAGGGGTACTCATTCCTTTCTCTCTTGACTACTGTATTTTTGTGAGAATTATTGTTGTGCAGATTCAGAGGTTGTTTTGAAATTTGTGGTGTATTTGCCAAATGTGGTGTGTGTTCTTGAATGGTTCAAGATCACCACTTTGATGTGTGTGTGTGTAATCAAAGTTTTTGATTGCTTAGTGAATTCTCAGTGGTTGTTGAGGACTAGATGTAGCTCTTGGTAAAGAGTGAACCAGTATAAAACTATCTATGTTATTTCTCTCTTTTAAAACTGTTTTTTGCTTTGTGTTTAACACTATTGGTATAAACAACCGATTGTTTCACAAAAACAACCAGTTGATTTTCTGCAATCAAATTAAAAACAGTTTTGAACTTGGCTAAACTGAATTCTAATTGATTGATTCCTCATTGTCTTTCAATCTATCTTTAACATTTGCGAAAATCTTTCATAAACAATTTACCCCCTTCTTGTTTAAGGCCTACATTTCTAACATAAAGTGTTAAGAGCACAACCCTTTATCCCATCTCAAGCCCGAGACACTCCATCATATCGTATCCCCATGGTCGTTTGCAGTATGGGGTATGGATATCATCGGTCCCTTTATCTCGGGAAAAGGGCAGACTAAATTCCTCTTAGATGGAGTGGATTACTTCACTAAGGGGATTGGGGTCGAGCATCTCGCCTCGATCTCGACAAAAAATGTGCAAAATTTTGTATGTGGAAACATAGTTTGTCAGTTCGAAATACCTCATACCATCATTAGGACAACGATCGGCAGTTCATCAACCGAGGTCTACAAACATTCTATGAAGGTCTCGACATCAAATTCATAACAAGTTCGGTCGAGCACCATCAAACCGACGGGTAGGTCGAAGCAACAAACAAGGTCATCCTCAACGAACTAAAGAAACGACTCAACACGGCGAAAGGGCGATGATGAAAAGAGCTGATGAAAGTCTTTACTTACAACACTGAGGCCATGATCCTAATCGAAGTGGAAGAATCGTCTCTAAGACGACAAATGTTTGACTTGAGTCTCAACCAAGCAAGTTTATCGGTCGGCCTAGACCTTATAAACGAACTTCGAGATAAAAGCAAAATCTGAGAGACAACATGTAAGCTCCAAGCGGCAAGAAGATACAACTCAAAAGTTCAACCGAGCAGTTTCTAAAAAGGAGATCTTGTATGGCGAATGTGTAGCGAGGCAAGGAGGACCGAGGGCAAGTTCTCGTCCAACTGGGACAGTCCCTCCCAGATCCGAGACGTAGCAGCTGGGGGCATATTATCTATAATGGTTATCAGGAAAAATTGTACAGAGGACATGGAATGCCACACCCCTCAAATTTTATTATAGTTAAATAAATTAATTTATGCACTTTTTCCTCGCCTGACCGTTTTATTCCCAAGAGGGTTTTAGTTGGGAAGGATTTAATGAGATAATTTTTACATTGTTCATTTAAATACAGGTTAAAACTTAAATGCAATGCCTAATCGTAGCACTTGGCTCGAGTAAGGATGCTTACCTTAACCGGTAATCCCTCCCGAGACCCAAAGATTCGGCTTGGGCAAGGATGCTTACCTTAACCTGTAATCCCTCCCGAGATCCCAAGATTCGGCTCGGCCAAGGATGCTTACCTTAACCGGTAATCCCTCTCGAGACCCCAAGATTCGGCTTGGCCAAGGATGTCTACCTTAAACCGGTAATCCCTCCCGAGACCCAAAGACTCGGCTCGGCTAAGGATGCTTACCTTAACCGGTAATCCCTCTCGAGACCTAAAAACAACAACTAAGTTCGCATAATTACAATCGACTGAAGACTGGTATTGTACTCTCGGATATGTTATTATTACTTGTTCATTTTTAAAACAGGAATGATGAAAAACTACCGATTGCATTGATAAAATAGAAGGAGGAGGCTACACCCCGACCTCGAGGGAACAAAAAGCATTAAAGAACTAAGACCTAATCGTCTTCGTCTTCAATATCCTGCACATCAACCCTTGGCATCGGGTTCCGAAGAGCTACCAACTCATCAAAAGCCAACAAACAACCCTCAAGCACGTCCTTATTAACGTCGAAGTCACCATCAGCGGGCAGCCCTTGGTAGAGCATGTGCGCTTGTCGAACGGCCTGATTGAAGCTCTCCCTGCACATCGTCAAGACATTGTCTTGAAGCTGTTCAAGTTCAACTTCAATTGAGACCTTCGCGATCTCTAAGGCCGCGTTCTTAGCCTTCAGATCCTCTTTCTCCTTCATCATCTTCTCCAGCCGACCTTCCATCTCAACCACTTTCCTCCTCTCTCTCCTCGAGCTCGACACATCTCATATTTCTCAGCTCAAGCTCAGTATCTGCCTTGGCCATTCGAGACTCGAAAGTCAACAATGCTTCTAGTGACGACTTCAGAGAGCTTGAAGTTGTTCGAGAAAAGAGGAGGTAGAGAGAGGTCGACTAACTGAGAAGAAAGGTGATCATTCTCTCAATCCCAATCCCATCCAAGAACCATTAACATAAAAGAAACTAAAAATAAAAAATGAAAAAGTTAGAACCAAACAAAAATTAAAGGAGAAGAATCAAAATATTTAACTAAAGAGCAAATTAAGTAAAGACAAAGAGAACTAATGATAGCTCTCTAGAAAAAGAACAACCGAAGAGAACTGAAAAAGTGAGGGAGAGAAGGGGAGAGAGAGATGACAGGGAGGTACTGTTACAAGGAACTGCTTCCATTCACTGCAATGGTTGCCATAGAGTGCTCTAACGTTGGTGTAAATGTTCTATTCAAAAAAGCAACTGAGAAGGGGTTGAGTTATTATGCCTTCGTCGCTTATTCATACCTAATCTCTGCTCTCTTTCTCCTTTTGCCTCTCCCCTTCGTCTTTCGATGGTGACCTCAAATCATTCAAATCAACTCTTCTATGCAATTCCATAATATTCTTCTTCATCTTATTTCTCCATTTATGCAGGTCAAGAAGCCTACACCTCAACCTCTCTCTCATCTTCAGAATTTTCCTCCTTGGAGTAATTGGGTAAGATCAGATTATGCATTTTTTCCCCTATTTACACAATTTTCCTTCTTCCACTAATTTTCCACAGATGTAATTTTCCTTCTTGGAGTAATTGGGAAGACCAAATAATGCATTTTCCCCCAATACAATTTGTTTTTTTTTAAATTATATAAAATAATTTATACTTTTATATTAACTTTGACTACTCAAATTACAAAAAAAAAAAGCTTCTGATGTTTTTTTTTCTTTCTATCTTTTACAGTTGAAAATTATGTGAAAATGTAGTTAAGAAAAATGTTGATGAGCATGTGATGGGAAAAGTAAATAAATTACAAATATTGATATTAACTTTTGTGATTGGAGGCAGAGTGATAGCTCAGCTTTGTGGATACAAGGGACTGAATTACACTTCGCCCACGCTTGCGTCTGCTCTCAGCAACCTCATACCAGCTTTTACCTTCATTTTGGCTATCATTTTCAGGTGCATATCACTCTCTCACCAAACTGCGAAAATATCATTGCCTTCTTTCAAACTTTTGCAACTTGTGTTTACCTACCATTTCATTAATCTCTTGCTTACGTTCAACCATATAGCCACAGGGTTATGCAAGACTCCTATTTTGGACTTCATCACCACTTTTAGGATATGAAAAGAAATTTTCAAAAGAATACGTCTTTTCATCAATTAAAATTAAGTTATATACAGATTGACTTGTAAAATCTTCTTGGTTTATTTATGCTCAAATTTCTAATTTATATATAAATTAAATTTAATTGTAAATCTCACGTCTATTTTATATTAAAATATTTAATATTATATAAATGATTATAAATTTTATTTTATAAATTAATTTTATAAAATTGAGTTAAATTTAAAATATACTTGAATTATATTATTAAAAATTTAATTATTATTTATAAATATATAGTACAAGGTGTTGTTATTATATTAGAAAATATACTAGAAAAGTTTGCCCATTAGACCGACGCAGTGCCATATTAGAAATACCAATTATGCATACCTAACCTAAATTTTTTAAATAATAATTTAAGATTATAACGTTATTTACATTGGTCATTCATTATATCTAATCAACATGTACCCATTTAAGAATTATTCAACTTTGAAAGAGTTTTCAGAATTTTGTGGGGTGTCTTTTTGTTGGACAGTGTATTTATTCTCTCTAGAAGGTAAATACAGCGTAACCAACCTTAGTTTAGTATTATTCGTAGATAAGCAGGAATGTGTAATGTGTTCAAATTTTTTTTTTATATGGATTTGATATTATTCCTTATACCAGTATTTATGTTTTTTTTTATTTGCTAACAAAAAAAATTAGACTCTCTTTTATAGTATAAAGAGAGGAAATAAACCATTATTATAAAAGAATTATACCAGTAAAAACACATATATCTATTGTTTAGACATCAACTTTAAAATATCTAAGCCACTTATACTTAAGTCCAAAAAATTTCGATGAATAATATGTTATGCCCTTTTCACTTTATGACAAATTTGTAAAGAAGCTTTAAGAAAATAACATTATTGATGACAATCAATTTGGGCCCCACTGAAGATATTTCTTAGATATGTTTTTTTTACAACAAATTGTATACTCTAATTTTTGTATTTTATTTTTAATTTTTAATTACTTCACCTATTTTAGTTTTATGTGTATTCTTATCACTACTATTTGTACAATCTCTTTTGTGAAACTTTATTATATTAGGATATATTTAATTAGAACATCTTCACTAGTGTAAATAATAACTATGGTAAATTGGTTAACTCACATTTTATTATTCTTATAATATCACACAAAATTTAAAATATTTTATACATATTTTACAACTGTTTCACGATTATTAAAAGTTATTTAAAATGTTTTTTATATAAACAACAATTCTTACATAAACATTGTCACGTTAAATGTTTCCATAATAAAAGTATATATATAGTAATTGATTATTAAAGCTAAGAACTCTGTAATAAATAAATATTATTAAAGATTTATTTCATAAAAAAAGAAAATACAAAAAAAAATAAGGGTCCATTCCATTAGTCAATGGGTGTACAATATTATTTATTAAATCATGGTATATTTATGAATAAAAATCATATTAAAAAATTATAGAATGTTTTTTATTATTTCTTTTATATTTTTAAATACGTTTGTTTAGAAGAAATGGCGAAATAAACATAATAAAACTTAAAGAAAGTATTAAAATGATTGTTAAGGATAGTAATATTCTTACAAAGGCCGAGTAAGTTTCCTTTCTTGCTCCTTAATGGTTTATAGGATGTTCTCGTCTTAATAACGGTCGTGTTTTGTGTATCAAGGGAATAAGGGAGACTATATTTGTAAAACGTTCAAGTTAATTTGGATGTATTTATGAGTAAAAAATTTGATTGAGTATAATGTTACATGTCTCAACTTCAATAATATATTTATAGAGATTGATGAACATTTTCGTAGATGAG
Source organism: Phaseolus vulgaris (assembly GCF_000499845.2). Classification (NCBI taxonomy): domain Eukaryota; kingdom Viridiplantae; phylum Streptophyta; class Magnoliopsida; order Fabales; family Fabaceae; genus Phaseolus; species Phaseolus vulgaris. The sequence continues at coordinate 32,927,822 of NC_023752.2, read as the reverse complement.
TTTGGATTAGTACCGTCATGAATCTTAATGTAGTTAATGAGGATGTAAGGTCAATTTATCATAATTAATTTGGTTTAAGGTTATTAGTTTATTAGTGTTAATCTCACATTTGATTTGGGAGTTGGTTTAGGTTTTCGATAGGTTCTCAGTTATATATGAGATCAAGATGGTCTCAACCATATGAGGCCAAGATGATCTCGACCATATAGGGCAGTCGTGAGTGAGTCTGAGGTGACATAATTCGTATATAGCACACCAACCCCAAGTTCGAGAATTTGTGTTAGAGATTCCAATCCTTGTATCTTATCCCTCATCTATGAGTCACACAGGAGTAATGTCTTCGCTAGGCTCGACCTTGGTGTCATCATTTATATGTGGGGTTGAGGTTGGTGATGGCCATGGTGTGACTCCTTTCTATGTAAGACCTCCCATAGAGTAAGGAATGCAGGGTGATCCTTAGACTGGTTGCATAACACTCCCTCACTCTTCTTTGGTCCACATGGACCATGATAATATCACTTGATGTCAAGGTTGATGGCCAGGTGAGAGGGGATACAATGACTCTCAAGAGGTTCAACGACAATATCCTCAAGAGGATGTTGTATGAAGTATCGGTGATGATGAAATACCAGATTTTAATGGTTCTACTTTGTAGGTTCCCTTCTCCAAACTTTGTGTATAGGTTGACGTAGCCTTCTCGTGTCTAACTTTTTCTTCTGAAAAACCTACAATCTGGTCATCATATGGCTGGATATCGGTTTCTGGGATATGAAACTTATGGAATGTCTTCTAGTTGAGTATGACTGCCAAGATCCTTTAGTCTGCCAGTGTCTTCATCACCGCGAAGTTTTCAATTTGTGCCGTGATGACCAACAGGTCATCCTACATTGGATATATAGCTTCGAAGTTAGCGTCTATGAAAGTTATCAATGGCATTCTCCTTCGTGGAGTCGAGGTCATGGTGTTGACCGATTGCACAATCCAGAGGTGTTTTTTTCTTGTCGAACTTGGATTAGCTCCTCAATTTTATTTTGTCTTTCAAAGCAAAGCATTAGCCAGTGGAGTGCCCAAAGTTTTGGTGATACCTATACTCTTCGTGGGGTAGGGACCTTTTTATGTGTCCGGATAAGCTTGACATTGAGAGCCTTATATAATATTCTTGCTTAATATGTGTTCAACGAAGTATATCAAGAGAATCTCGATGCCTGGTGTTCTTTATGCCTTACAGTGGTATGACTTTGCTTTGATTTTTCTTTCTCTTTGTTATAGTCTTCTTGGGCATTGTTTCGATCCTGACTTTAATTTTGAAGTCTTACAATTCTCTAAGTTGTATGAACTTTGCAGCTTTCCTTCATAGTTCGTCTAGCTCTTCCACGAGCTTCTTGCATATATTGTCGACAAATGGTCCCAGTCTTAAAGTCATCACCATGTGGTGTAAGGCTTCCTCTTGGTTGAGGTTACAAATATACAAGCTTACCTTTTTTAACCTTTCCATAAAGGGCCCCAATGATTCTCCTTTCTCTTGTCTAATATTAACCAAAACAATGAACGTTAAATGGTGAGGTCTTCTTATGGCAAATTGTGTTCCAAAATTGGCAACCAAAGTTTCGGGCGGCATGATAGTACCGTTATAGCAGGGGTTCTATGACCTTGAACTCCCCCTTTCTATGACCTTGAACTTCCCTTTGATCTGGCCGACCATAACTTGGGAGTCGCTTTTGCATGTTACTTGGTGAGCTCCCATGTCATATGCTAAGTTTAACCCAACGAGTAGAGCCTTGTACTCGGCCTGGTTATTGGTGGCCTTGATCCCGAACTCGAGTGCTTGCTTCAGGAAGAGGTTGTCCGATCCTTCTAGGACGACTCCTGCTCCACTTGAAGTCTTGTTGGAGGAGTCGTCGACATAGACTGTCCACCCTGCTGAGAGGTCTGGCAATGGTGTGAGGTTGGCTGAGAATTCAGCCAAGCATTGAGACTTGATGGCGCCTCTCAGTTGGTACCGGATATCAAATTCAGAGAGCTCGACTGACCATCCTATCATTCACCCTGCAAGGTCAGGTTTAGATAAAATTTTAAAAATGGGATAATCAATCCTTATAGTGATGAAGTGGTTCTGGAAGTAGGGGTGCATTTGTCTTCACGTTAGGACGAGGGCGAGAGCCACTTTCTCGATCATCTGGTATCTTGTCTCAACCACATGGAGAGTCTGACTGACGAAGTATACCGGTCGTTCTTCTCCCTCCACTTCCTGCACCAGCGCGACACTGAACGCCTCATCCGAGACCGCTAGGTACACCAGGATAGACTGGTCAGGCCTCGACTTCTGAATGATTGTCTGTGATGATAGAAAATCCTTCAGCTGCCTGAAGATTTCTTCGTACTTTTCGTCCTAACTGAACTTGGCTCCTTTTTGCAGTAACTACACCATTGGTCTCGTTCGCTCGGCCAGGCGGGGGACGAACTTGGAGAGGGCTGTGTGGCGCCCTAGGAGCTGTTGCACCTCCTTTATGTTTTGGGGGCTTAGAATGTCGGTGATCGCCCAACACTTGTCCAGGTTGGCTTCTATCCCTCTGTGGATCAACATGAAACCCATAAACTTACCCCCCTCAACCCCGAACGTGCACTTTTTGGGGTTGAGCTTCATGTTGGCTCCTCTAAGGGCTTTGAACACCTCCCTGAGGTCCTCGACGTGTCGGTCGAATGAGTCGGACTTCACGACAATGTCGTCCACATAGACTTCTACACACCGATCAATTAGTCCTTGGAAGATCTTGTCCATAAGGCGCTGGTAGGTCGCTCTAGTGTTCTTTAGGCCGAACGACATGACCTCGTAGTAGTAGCTGGCATCGGCTGTCATGAAGGTCTTCTTCTCTTTGTCTCGAGCGTGCATGCTTATTTGGTTATAGCCAGAGTAAGCGTCCAGGAAACTGAGAATTTTATGATTGGCGGCTCCATCCACTAGCCGGTCGATGTTGGGGAGCGAATATGAATCCTTCAGGCATGCACTATTCAAGTTTCTATAGTCCACGCACATCCTCCAATTACTGTTCGACTTGGTGACCATGACGACATTGTCCAACCAGGTTGTATATTGGGCCTCGCGTATAACCTGACCGACTGGAGCTTTTCGGCTTCTGCCTTAGCTGCAAGACGTTTCTCGTCGCCATAATCTCTCTTCTTCTGCGCGATCGGTCGCGCTTCCTTAAATACCGACAACTTGTGGGTGATAATGTTCGAGCTTACCCCCAGCATATCGAATGAGGTCCACGCGAACATATCTATGTTTTTCTTCAACGTGGCGTGCATTATCTCATCCTCAGCGGTCGCCATGGTCATGCCGACGCAGGTGCTGTGCTTCTCGTCCAGGAGGGGCACTCGTTGTAATTCTTCCCTGGTTTCTAGCCTATCTTCGGTCGTTCAGGGGTACAAGTCCACCAAAGCGACTTGGGTTCCATCGGTGTCGGTTGGGCTTCTCGGGGAGAGTCGTGTCTCCGAGAAGATTTGCATTTAGGGGAGCGGTCATTCCTCAAAGGCTTCACCCTAAGGCTTTCGGCATAACACTCCCTTGCCTCTTTTTGGTTGACGTGGACCGTGAGGATGTCTCCTAACGCTGAAGGGAACTTCATTGCCAGGTGGGGTGTCGACATAATCGCCATTAGTCGATTGATGGACGGTTGTCCAAGGAGGCTGTTGTAAGAGGTATTTGCGTCAATCACCAAGTATCGGATCTTGATGGTTTTGCAATTATTCTCCTCGTCGAAGCTAGTATAAAGCTCGATATAGACTTTAGTACCCACCCTTTCGCCGGAGAAGCCGACCACATGGTCGTCATGCAACACCATTTCGGCCTCGGGTATCCTCACGGCCTTAAAGGTTTTCAAGTAGAGGATGTATAGTGAATTTCCCTAGTCCACCGACATCATCCTAATGGTAAACCTGTCGATATCGACCGATATCACCATAAGGTCATCTTGCCGGTAGTCAAGAAGTCATCATCGGTGAAGGTGATGGGCGACATCCTTGGTCGGAATGTCACCGCGTTTACTTGATGTACCGCCCGAAGATGCTTCTTTCAAGCGTTGTTGGTGCTTCCTCTATTGGCAAATCCACAGACGATTGTGTTGATAACTTCTCGGTTTCCCCTCCTCTCGGTCTCCCGTGGGGGATCGTCTCTTTGCGAAGGGTCGTCCCTCCTTAACCGTCGCACGGGGCGTCAGTCATCTCGCGGCCTTGAAGGCGAACGTCTTCTTCTTGCAGGCTCCTCTTTGCGGGGGAGTGTCTCGTATCTCGGTTACCCCTGACGAACCGGCACAGGTGCCCAACCTGGATGAGTTCTTCAATCTTGTCTTTTAAAGCCTGACATTCTTCGGTAGAATGTCTGTTGTTCTGGTGGTACTGACATTGCTTTCTTCGGTCGGCGTTATCTGGACTTGCTAACTTTCTGGGGGAGGAATAAGCTCGGCGTTGAGCGCCTCATCCAGGATTCTTCCTCTTTCAACTGTCAAGGGGGTATACTTCGAGAACCGGCTTTCTCAGTTATCTCTACGCCTGTCGCCACGATGGCTCGACTAGCCTTGGCGATCCTTCTCCTCCTTGCTCTTCTCTCCGCTGACCTTTGCTAGGGCTTGGTTGTGAAACACCCTCAGCTCCTCTAGCTGCATGAACATAGCTGCTCTTTTCCTAAGCTCGTCCAGGCTAGCGACCGACTGCATACAAAGATTGTCGGCAAACGGTCCTGGTCGCAGAACCATTAGCATATGGTGCATGGCAATGTCTGGGCTATAGTTCTGGATACTCATTGCCACCTTGTTGAACCTGTCAATGAAGGTTCTCAGTGACTCTCCCTTCTCCTGGCAAATGCCAACCAGGGCGATGGAGGTCAAGTGGTATAGCTTGTTAGTAGCAAACTGGGTCTCGAACTTCGATAAGAGTGTTACGAAGTTGTCAATGGAGTTGGGTGGGAGCTTGGTGAACCAACTATGGGCTCCTCCCTTCAGGGATGTGGAGAACACTCAGCACAACACTGCATCGTCCGTCGTGTAGAGACTCATATGGGTGGTATAGGCATCCATATGCCCGTCTAGGTCAGTTGTACCGTCATACGGGTCCTTGTTGAAGCCCTTCCACTTGTTCGATAGTGAAGCTTTTATGACTGCGGTGGTGAAGGGGTGTCGGCAAGCAGAGTCCAAGGTGACGGTCGTCCTGGCCAACTTGTTGAGACAGGATTCACCATCGATTTCATGGGTGGGAACCTTATCCTTGGTTTCCTCAATCGGCCTCGGGTTGGGAGGGGAGGTGTATGACCTACCGACGACATTTGTCGGTCCAGCAGATGGTCCTCCCCCACCAGCTTCTTCTTCATCTCCTCATTCTCTGCGCGGAGAGCCTGTATCTCCTGCTCGGTCTTCCTCGTGATTCCCTCATTCTTTTTCTTCATCTCAACAATCTCTCTCTACGCAGTAGTTCCATCTGGTCAGCTTCATTCATCATTTCCATGCTTCCGGTTGATACCATCTACTATTGTTCTTCAATCAGTTTCTCTCGGCCCCACGGTGGACGCCAATTGTTCTTGCTAGGGAGATGAGACCTAGAGAACTACTGAGAAGTTTCGTCTTCCTCATTCCTATCGGGCGGTCGATCTATGCTTCAACTTCCTTTTCCACACTTCATGCTACTCCTTTAAGTGTCGGTCACTCGATCACTCGGTCTTTTAGGGAATGCCGAATGGGGGGTAGCTGCAGAAGACACTCCGACGCTCAAGTCAACAAAGGGTGTTTGACACTCAGATGTCAGAGTACAATAATAAATGACGTACATGTTTATTGGAATGTGCGGTATTTATATTATTTTAATGGACATAACTTGTTGGACCGAATTAGTGAGTTGGACATTGCTTAGAGGTGTATTACCTAGTTCTTAATGATGATTTAGTTTTACTGACCTTGATTGAGCATATTTGGACCGAGGGTATCGGTCGACCCATACCGGCGTGTGTCGTTCGTTTGGCCCGGCTGTGGAGCCGAGCCATGACATTAACCGTTCGGTCCATAGCCATATATGATATTAAAATTATTATATGTTAATTTAATGTACTTAATAAAAATTAAAAACTCATTTAATCATCATAATTTTGTTCGGAGTAATATTTTAATAAGTTGATGTTATGAAAGTTATTATATAAGTTAAACCCTTAAAAAAAAATTCCCTTCAAAGAAAAAAAGAAAAAGAAAAAGCAACACAAATATCCGTAATTAACATCAATAAATTGAAGTATGGATTAGCCTATGTTATCAAACCTCAACATATCATGAATGTTTAACTGTTTTTTAGAGTGTCTTTCTGTTCTGCTATTTTCGTAATAATAAAAAGTTGCACATAACAAAACAATATTTTTCCTACAAAATATCACTTGAAAAAAATATCAATATCCTGTTTATAGCTATGTGAGGATGAATTGTGATTGCTTTACATATTTGTACATACAAACCCCTTTTAAAATTAAAGATGATTAATGGAGTTGGATTGAATTTGTTGGTATCTTGATTCGAATTTTTTTATCGGGTTATTTAATTTAAACTTAAATTTGACCCATGATAAGTAAGAAATTAGATCAATTTAATTTTCTATAGTGCAATAAATAAAATTTAACATGATATATACTTAAATCCATGATGTATACTTAAACCGTACATTAAAAAAGGGTATAAAACCGAATAATCTACATGTTAATAGAGGTTTTAAAATTGAAAAAATTACTACAAATATTGTAAGATATATACATGTTTACTTTATTAAAGGAAAATTGGTTTATTATTAATACATCAATGTTCAATAAACTTACGCTTTCACTACAATATTAAGTAGTAGAGAGTATTTTGAGACAATGATGATAACCATGAATTCTGAGTTCTTGAATTACAATAGAAGCCATTAATATTTTCCAGACTCATTTTGTTTTAAAGTGTGGAGGTTGAGCCAATTTAAGTGCCTAATAGGTCCCATAATTGCAACCTTATAGTGACTATTTGGAGTTTGATTCTCTAATAAAGCCATATGAGAGTGTATGATAAATTCTGCCTTCATCCATTTCCAGCAACTTTCAACTTGATACAACGTGACATCTGTATCAAGTTATTTTGTGCACTCTAATGAAGATCTCCAAACTATATATATTCTACAAATGTTTAGAAGTCTGGACTACAAGTAGCCTCAGAAAAGTTAAATTGAATGCAGAATTCATCAAATGTTTATGAATTAGTAGTCACTGTTGTTTCCTGCAACACGTTGTTTGTCCATGGAGTAACAGATTCAAACAATGTTGATAGTCATTCACTGTGTTCCTGTTACCTTGCACACATTAGGTTTGTCCTCCCCTGGGACTAACACAAGGTTATCCCCTACAAGTATCGGACCCGGATGAAACCAATCTACGTTGCATCTAACTTAGGAAAAATCACTAAATCTAACAAAACCAAATGTTTTTTCTTAAGATGCACCTTTTTCCCCACCTTTAGAATATCTTTTAAATATTATACTCTTCATAGTTAGTTGGAAAGTGGCAGAAGAAGAAGAAAGGTGTTCCTTCTTCAGCCCTTGCTCTCAACCAATTTTGTCTTCCTCTAATGGGTTCCATGTTTTGTTATGATCATTAACAAATGAGACTATTTTTTAATTTAAATCACTTCAAATAATGTAGCGCGGGTATTGACATAACACTGTACACGATACGAACTTCAATACTTTTGATACATGTAATATTCAAAATGTAAGACAAGAGTAGAATGATATATATATATATAATAAATTATAAATTATATGATAAGAGTGAAAAAACTCTTTAGTTGAAATTCATTTAAAAACTAATTAACTTAAAAAAATCACATGGAAGATTAAATAAAAATATTCTTAATAAATTATATATATATATATAATTTTAAATATTTTTTATTATATATAGGATTTATTTCTTATTTCTATAATTATAATAGAAAATTATACAATAAACTTAATTTTTTTGAAAATGATTATATTTTGTTTTTTTTAATTGTGTTAGAATGGTTATAAACCCAAAAGGTATCTTTTAAATTAGACACTTTATTAATTGTGCATCTTACTTGTACTTATGTGTTTGATACATATCAAACACAGAAACACACCATTTAAGAATTATATTCGAATTTTAGACTAAGTCGAACGAGTCATAGCATTACACCTTGTTTATCAGTATTGTAAAATAATTTTTTCCCTTATGAGGTTCTTTTTGGTTAAATTTGTTTTTACCTAAAACCAGTATAAAAAAATGAGGGATAAATAATATTACAAAAGTTAATTATCTACATTCATGCATTCACAAGTTTTAGTTAAGTTTATGAACTATCATCATAACTTTCATCATCATCATTATTATTATTATTTGTTTTCCATGTAGTGACTTGCTCCTTTTTTATTCTTAACCGTGTTGATGGTGTATTTGTTTGAAGGATAGAAAAGGTAGCTTTGAGAAGCTCAAGCACTCTGGCGAAAATCCTGGGTTCGTCCATATCCATATTAGGTGCACTCATAGTTTTATTCTATAAGGGTCCGATAACCTTTTCAACTCCATCTCCTCAACTATCTCCTACGCATCCTTCTCCCGTGGTATCTGCATCACAAACAAATTGGGTTCTTGGTGGATCCCTACTTGCCATTGAGTATCTTTTGGTTCCAATTTGGTACATTGTTCAGGTATTAAACACACTCAATTTTTTATTTTTTTTTCTTTTCACTTTATTTTTTGTTTCTAAAGAATTATATAAAAAAAATTAGATTAAATCACAATAATCATATTTTAAAATTTATGAAATTACATAGCTCCTTTTATTGTTTGGAAAACATTACATCAACACATTTTATACATTCTACTAACCCCTTTAATTGATTCCGGTATGCCTCCTATATGAAAATAGAAACTTTTAGTATAATTTACTGCAAAAAATAATGAAAAACGACTAACTTTTTCTATCACTATTTTATGTGTAAAGAAAAATAAGAAATAAAGTACTTTAGTGGATTCAACTAAAAGAAAAAAATATATAAGTAAATTTTAACTACTTCAACCTTATTTAATATAATTATTTCAAAATAATCCTTATCTGTAAATGTAAGCATCTCCAACAAATATGAGTAAAAAAATAGAAAAAGTGCTATTTTTATGAAATAAAAAATATTAAATTTAACTTTAATTTTGCTTATATTTGAATAGAAAGGCATGTTGTGATTGGCTATAAAAAATAAAAGAATTTATTAGAGAAAAGAAATGCTGAAGCAGAATTTGTGTTGCTTGGAAACAGACGAATATTATGAAACAATACCCAGCAGAGTTTATTGTGGTGTTCCTGTACAACCTGAGCGGGGCTCTGATATCTGCACCAATATGCTTGCTATTAGAAGAAAATTTGAGTGCTTGGAAGATAAACCCTGATATAACATTGATGGCTGTTATATATTCGGTGAGAAGCTAACACAAATTTAATTGATACACGAATGAAAGAAATGAAATTGAAACTTTGATGCAGGGTTTCTTTTGCACAGGACTAAGTAGTTTGGTTCACACTTGGGGCATTCATCTTAAAGGCCCAGTTTATGTATCCATCTTTAAGCCTCTGTCCATTGTGGTTGCTGCCGTTTCCAGTGCTGTCTTCCTTGGTGAAGCACTGTATTTTGGAACGTATGGACTTCATTTCCTTTTCTCCTTGTTGGATTTTTATTCTAAGAAAATGGAATCAAATATTTGATTCACTTTTGCAATCCAGTTTTTGACAATTACATTTCTTGTTTCAAACTTTGTAGTGTTGTTGGAGCAGTGATACTCTCATTTGGGTTTTATGCTATCATATGGGGTAATGCAAAAGAAGAGGAATTGAGAGAGGACTTTGACATGCGTCCTCCAACAAGTATTAAGACTCCTTTGTTGCTGAGCTAAAATGGGAAACATAACCAAGAGATCACCCATTGTTGACTAATGATTGATTTGTGAAATCCAACAAAGTCTTTCACAGTATTAATATGTTGTTTGTGGTGAAAATGTCCCTTGTACAGAATTTGCAACGATTTTATTTGAAAAGAAACAGCTACTGTTTCATTGTCTATTTCAGCATTTGAGTAAGAATCTAAAACATGGAAGTAAGCTCTTTATTAAAATATTTGTCGATCTTATGCGAAACGTCAGAAATGCCCTTATGTGTTTATACTTCAACCCTACTTTTTCTTACTTTTCCTTCACTGCTTCGCCTGAAGAGTACCGTTCACCACTTCTCCTGCATCTTTTCGTTCTCCCAGTGTCGCTTGGTTTACTGTGGGTAGTTTGTGACTGTTGTGTGCGTATATATGTAGTTGCATTGCCACCGAAAATGATGGAAGAGGCTCCAACACCAATCCTTTGAAAGGCCACCTAAATATCAAAATAAGCAACCACTAGAGTTATGGTTAAAGAGGGACCAAGAGAACACATTTTTACATGTCATAAACTCTAGCGTAGAATAGTTTTTAAAGTAGCATAGTTTAATTTCTTTTTGTAATTGTGTTGAAACATGCAAAGGAGCACCTACAAGCCTAAATCTTAAGTTCTAGCCATTTCCATACATGGAAGGATTCTAGAACCTACCTCCACATGTGTGCTCTCATTTAGGCGCCAACTACATTTCATTTGGTGTGAATTTTCCTTACATTTGGCTCTTCATTTCCGGCCTCCTAGTCCTATATAAGGAGAGCTTGGGTGCTGAAATTGTAAGATTAATTTTAGTAATGAAATGCTGCCAAAATGTGTCATTCTTACTCCTTTGCCTAAACTCTCTTAGGATTTAGGTCTTTAATCTTCAAACCTTTCTCCTACAAAGAGAGTTGGTCAAACCTCTCTCACTCTCATACTTCTCATGCACCTCCAAGGCTACCAAAACTCTTAGGAGAGCCTTGTTCCACCAACAATCCATGGATGCTTCCGCTAATTCCACATCAAAAACGCAAAGATGAAAAGCTCAAGCTATCAGTAAAGGTGAAGCCTTTCATAATAAATGGAAGAGAGATAAAATTAAAATAACATAAGTTAATGTAAAAACTACATTAAGTTTTTTCTAAAAAATAAATAAATAAAAAATTAAAACTAGTGTAAGTCTAGTAAATATAAAGCTCACGCTAGATATATTTAAGAAAAAAGAGAGAAAAATAATGTATTGCATCCGCCAAACAAATACGCATAGAAAATAAAAATAATAATAAAATATTAAGATTGTGAAGGTCTAACCCACACTAACATTTAAAAAACAAACAATAAAATACAAAAAAAAAAACGTGGGTGTAATAAACGTAAAGCCAACACTAAATTTTAAAAAATAAAATGAATAAATGTCTATGTTATTGAAAGTTTAGTCCATGTTAAATGTTAAATGTATTTTTAAATTAAATTTAAATTTATAATAAGTGTATAAAGGTTTTGTTGACTCAAGTAAATAACTATTTATTTTAGTTTACATGCACTTAGCCTTCTCGTGTTTATTATTGGGAAAATAATATAAAATTGGGTGGAGGATAAAAAAATATAAAAATTTGAATTTTATATTAGTGAGATATTTTATGAAATTAGTGTGTTTTTGAAAAATAATAGCTTTTAAATTTTAATTTTGATTATTATTTATATATTTTTTTATTGGTGATGTGTCATATGAAATAGTATTGTACTGTATAGGTCGAAAGGTTGGCCAAAAGGTGAAAATTAAATAAAAAATAAAAAAACAAATAAATAATTATTTACCGTAGCAAAGTCTATTAAAATGACCCAAAACACAGAGTGATGAGAATCAAGAAAAGGAGGTTTTTATTGATGAAGGAAGAGGTCATTCACCATCACACTTGAAGTTCTTCCTTCTAGTCTTCTCAAAATTAAAAGAAGACATAAAATAAAGAGAGGCCCAAGCCCAAAGCCCAAGTCCATCCTATGAAGGGTAAGACCAAGTTTTAAATAATAAAGAATATTGTTTGAAGGTGCTTAGAGGAAAACATAAGAAACCTCTTTTGTTAAAGCATCTTTAGGTCCTTAGTTAGGAGTATTAGGGGGGGTGCGTTAGTAGATAGGTGTAGGAGTAAATAAGGAGGTGCCAAAGTGAGAGAAGGGATCACACCTTCCTCATGACTTGTTTAGGCGCCACTTTCATTTGAATTTGGGGGGAGTTTTTGAATTTATTTAGCTTGCATTTCAGCACCTTTAAGCTATAAATATAGGTGTTGCCCTTGTACATTTCAGATTTGAATTTTAATTAGAGAAACTATACTCAAATTTTGAGAGAGCATTGGAGAGCTTTGAGCCTTCTTCTCTAGTCTTATCTTGATGGATCCATGGTTTCCTCAAGTGGCGGCTTGCACACTCATCTAGGAGCATCCATCCTTCTAGTGGCGTGATCATCCAACCATACATCCATCTTCATGAGCTTTCTCCTCTCCTTCCTTTCTTCTCTTTTGTTGTTCATGTTTTGAGTTTGTGTTCTTGAGTTTTTGGTTCGGCTTTTAGCTTTTCCAGCAGCTTTTCTTCTTCTTCTTTGTGTTTGGTTCGGTACATTTTATTTTCCAGCAATCCTTTTCAGTTCTCTTGCCTTTTATTTCATTTTGTTTGGTTCATATTGGTTCTTATTCAATTCTATTCGGTGCTTTTGATTTTTACCTCTTTTTGTTGGTTCAATTTGACAATATGAGGAACTTCCATATGATTTTGGATTTGGTGCTAGTTTTGGTGAGTTCTTGACTTAGAACATTGATCCAATTCTAAGAAAAAGTGCCTAACAATTGTCCAACTCAAGTTGATTCCTAAGAATGTCAAGAATCATTCTCTTCTTTGCTATTGGAATCACATCACAGAGAGTGTGTTTAAAGAAGATTAGGTGCAAAGAGTAAAAGTCCAACTGGATTTAAGGCCCAATAAGAAAGTGTTATAAATAGGTGATCAACCCAAGAGGTAAGTAGAGTGAATTTTATTTGATTATTAACTAAAACCAATTCTGACTTTATCATCAGAGCTCCCTTGCTGATTGGAGGACCATCGACCAACAAGACCCATTGGAAATCATTGGAATTGAGTTGGGAGTCTTTGGATCTAAGCTCCACCATAAAGTTTGTATACACCTGGCCTTTGATTGACCCTCGTGGTTCATACTGTATGTTGAACTCGAAAAGCTCAACCGCCCAGTGGACCATCCGACCTGCCATATCAGGCTTTTGGAGGACCTTTCGAATGGGAAGATTGGTAATTACCATAACTATGAAACTCTAAAAGTAATGGCGAAGTCGTCGAGTTGGGAACACCACAACTAGGGCATCCTTCTCGATAGCTTGTTACCGAGTCTTTGGCACCTACAACACTTTGTTCACAAAGTATATCTGCTTTTGGATTTTCTCCTGATCTTGTAAAATGACTGAGCTAATAGCCCGATCTGTTACTAAGAAATACAGTCGAATGGGAACTCCTGAAATTGGCTTACCAAGAACTGGTGGACTGGCCAATTACTCCTTGAGCGTAATGAAAGCCCTCTCACATTCATCGGTCCACACGAAACGGTTATTCTTCTTGAGGTATTGAAAATAAGGATACCCTTTATATCCACTGGTTGACAAAAAATGAGACAGGGCGGCCATGCGCCCAGTCAGCTGTTGCACTTCTTTCACATTGGTTGGGCTCCTCATGTTTATAATTGCCGCTTATTTATCCGGGTTTGCCTCTATTCCTCTCTCGGTCAACAAAAAGCTGAGAAACTTCCCCGCTTCAACACCAAACACACATTTTTTCAGGGGTTTAACTTCAAATTATACCTTGCTATTGCGGCGAATAACTCCTCCAAGTCGGTAACATGTCGATTTCCTTCTCCGAGGTGACGACCATGTCATCCAAACACGCCTGGACGTTACGCTCGAGCATTGGTGAAAGAATTCGATCTATGAGCCTTTGATAGGTCGCACCCACATTTTTCAAACCAAAGGGCATAACCTTATAATAGTAACTTGCGACCTCAACCATAAAAGCTATCTTGCACTCATCATTCGGGTGCATACGAATTTGATTATACCCTGAAAATGCATCCAGAAAACTCAACAACTGACATCCTCAGGTGTTATCCACCAAGGAATCTATGCTCGGTAGAGGGTAAGAATCCTTGGGGCAAGCCTTATTCAGGTCAGTGAAGTCAACACACATCCTCCACTTCTCATTTGCCTTATTCACCAATACGAAATTCGTCAACCACTCAGGGTACGGGATCTCCTGAATGTTGTCAGCTGCCACAAGCTTCCTTGTTTCTTTTTGGATCACAAGACATTTCTCTTCATTGAACTTCCTTCTTCTCTGGACCACAAGCCTAACCTTTTCATCCATGGTAAGCCAATGGCACAAAAAGTATGGATCTATTACAGGCATGTCGTCGGATGACCATGCAAAAACGTTCATGTTCGCCGAGATAACATTGGTTATTATATCTTCCAATTCTTTGTCGAGCGTGGTGTCGATCTAGAATTTCTTCCCTTTTATCTCCCTCACTTAAACCACTCCAGCAGGTCCAGGTCGCCTTTCATTACTAGTTCATGCCTCTGCTATCCATCCCAGCTCTTTGGGTTGGATAGTAATTGTGTAAGCTCCCCTACGATTCTTCAAGTTGCTTTTGTAACACTTTTGTGTCATCTTCTGGTCGGCCTTTATAACGATCATCCCTCCTTTTGACGAGGGCAACTTCATTTTCATGTGGGCGGTTGAGGCTACCGCCCCTAACCTATTCAGAGAAGGTCGCCCAAAAGCAGGTTGTATGCAGAGGATGCATTGACGACAATGTACTTGACAATAATCGTTCTGGCCGCATTTTCATTTGAGAAAGTAGTGCTCGGCTCCACATATCCTCACATCTCCACCTGATCTCCTGCAAAACTGACCAGAAAACCATCATAAGGCCTTAACTGCTCGGGGGATATTTGCAAACTTGTAAGCGAACCCCAAAACATCACATCGGTCGAACTTCCTTGGTCGATCAGGACTCTATGAACCCTTCATCCTACCGTCACCACAGATATCACCACTGGATTATCCTCTTGGGGAACACATCCTCTAGGTCAAAACTTTTGAAACAGAGGGAAGGCTCCACAGGGCAGTCAGACCTGCTCATATCCAAGGACATTACTGTTCATGCATATCGTTTCCGCTTGAAAGCTGAGTTTCCTCCTCCAGAAAACCCTTCAGCGATAGTGTTCAACTCCCAATGGATTGAAGCTTCATGTGTTTGATCTCCAGTTGCAACTTCTCCTGGCTAGCCTCGAGATACTCCTTTAAGAAACCTTCTTTAATCAAACTGGCTAGTTGGTAACTTAAGGCTATGCATCATTCGACGCTATGCCCAAATCCTTGTGAAACTCGCACCAGGCCTCCCTTCGTGACCCCAAAAAATGATTTGTCTTTTGGGGAAATTTCAGCTTATCCGCCACCCCTGGCATGCTTAAGAGCTCTTTGCATGATACTTGGAATCTGGTCCTGATTGTCGCCTCCTCTCTGGCCCTTGTCTCAGGCTCCTCCTTCTTAACAACATATGGAACATACCTTGGATTCATTCTCTTCCCAGCAGAGGCTTTGTTGCTCCTGTTGGAACGGTCTCGGTTGTTTTCCTTGTGCCTGGGTTGCTTTGACCATGAGATGCTATTCTTCCTGAGCACGGCACCTTCGGCTTCAATATGGGTGGTAGCCCACTGGTGTACCTCAGATAACGTCTCTGTCGAATTCCTGATCAACGAGTCACTTAAAGGGCTTGCTAACATACCTTGTTCGAAAGCGGCGACTACCATCTCCTCATCCTACATTTGAAGTCTTATCGAGACTGCACATAATTTATTCAAGTATGCTTTGAGCGATATCTTTTTGCTCTGTCTAACATTGAACAAGTCACACAACCCTGGGGGGTTGACCTTATTCGTCGAGAACTGCTCCTTAAACATTCTGGAGAACTAGGGGAAGGAAGTCATATGAGGAGTTTGAGAGAGAGATATTTACTCAGCCAATTTTATACTGGTTCACTCAACCTTGAGCTACATCCAGTTCCCAGAACAATCACTAGGTTCCACTAGTAATCACTCATAGATTACAACTTACACAACCACAAAGAGATGATCTTGAAACCACAAGAACCACTCACCCTTTTTGCAAACACACACCTATATCCAGAACAACCTCTGACTTTACAAGATTTCACACACACTTACAAGTTTATGAATGATCAAATACAAGAATCATGAAAGGAACAGATTACACCTGAGTTTACAAGAATCAGAAAGCTCCTATGATCAGACCTTGAACCAGTGCACAACTATTCAAGAATCTTGCAAAATTTTTGAAAAACTTCTTTCAAATCAATCTCAATCTCACTGTGTTTGATATAAAACTTCTGTAAATTTTTTTTAAAGAAAGGGTATATTTATAGCACTCAAAACTAGTCATTCTAAGCATCATTTATTAGTCAAAACAGTTTTGATTCACATCCAAAACAGATTAACAGGTTTTCAAAAAGCTGTTATGAAATGTCATAATCAACCGGTTGAAAAGTCGTTTTAACCGACTGAATTGGTTAGGCAGTTACTTAGCCAAGTCAAAAACAGTTTTAAAACCTTCAAACAAGCCAAGTGACAAACAACCAATTATTTCGAGATTTCAACCGGTTGTTTTTTCTCTTTGCTTAGAAAAACACTTTTCTCTTTCAAAACAGATTGAGCAAGCTTGTGCAATGGACTAGGAAAGATCTTACAAAGATTCTAAACACCCTAAACTAAACTCAAACCAAAAGCAGCACAACTTCAACCTTCATCATGGATTTGAAACATTAAAGCTCCCATGTTCTATAGAGAGGATCATGAAAGCCCTGAACGCCTTTAGGTGATTCTCAGGATCTTCTACACCAGTGAACAAGGCGACCTTGGGTGCTATGTAATGGGGTGGCACCAACTTGTCCATAATTTGCTGGGAGAATGACTTGAGGTTGTCCCTCAACGACAAATCTGGGGAACGTTCCCAGATAGGACGTCGACCCTGTTGGCGCGAGCTTCTCCGCATTAGTCATGTGCAACTCCTCATTGGCCTTCACATTCTCCTCCATAGTCATTCAAGAGGCCGCAATCTTTGCCATAAGGCGTGCTTGAAGGCGCTCATGATCGGCTCGGGCCTCCTCCCGTAGTCGCTCTTGCATTGCCTGGGCTTCTTCTCGGGTTCGCTCCTGCTCTTGACGATATTCCTTGTTTTCCTTCTGGGGAGCCCTCATGATCTCCATAATTTTTTGCAAGGCTAGGGCCTCACCTCCTTCAGATCCCAACGGTCTTTGCCTCGTGTTTCTCATCTTGCAGTGTGCTCAGACACAAATGTGGATAGGATCAAGTTTTATCGGACGCTAAATGTTCTCGCTAGTTGATCTCGGTTGGATGGAATGGGCGAGCTCCTCTTCTGACATGTCTCCAATTGGTGCTCCGAGATGTTGCTCCATTGGGACAAATGGGACTCTACCTGTTGATCACACTCCGACGATCAAGTCAGTGAGAGCATTCAAACTACAAATTTTGTTTCAATCTAGAGTATTCAAAAAAGTGTATCTTTATTTGGAGTCTCAAGCCCCTTTTATAGACATTCCTTCAACAATTTTAATCAATGAGAATATAATCTCAAAATCCAAAATATAATATTCAACAACAATAATATCATTCAACAATAATATCATTCAACAATAATTTGTTCACTGTGCACCTGTTACGTTCGGGTACAAACATTCTTAACTGCTTTTACTTGTATTTAATAATATATGTTCTCGCCAGTTGACTTGGTCGCTGGTTGACTCTGGGAACAGTATATGACTCTGTCTGCCTCTGCTGGAATTTGCTTTTTCCCTGGGATGTTGTAAAGCAGCTCCGTTTGAAATAGATGGGGCCCTACCTGTTGATTGCACTCCGACGATCAAGTCAGTACTAAGCTAAGAAACAATGAGTAAGTAAATAGTTTCAGTCTTATAAATGGTGTACCTTTACCAGGGATCACAAATCCCTTTTATAGACTATTTCGGGCTACCTCATTGTAACAACCCTTCCCTCACAAGAACCTTATCTCGAGTGAATGTAGGTGATGGCATTCCTATGAGTTCTTCTTTGCTTTTTGGAGATGAAAGTTGCGGAAGCTTAGTGGATGAGATGAGCAAGGCCTTCCTAAGAAGTATGGGTGCCTTGAAGGTGCATGAAGAGTGTGGAATTGGGGAGGTTCGGCCAGCCCCTTTGAAGGTGATGAAGTGAAGATTAAAACCTACATGCTAGGCAAGGAGTAGTATATGGCACAAAATTGGCAGCATAACAATACTCTATTCAATCTTGAAAATACATGATGTTGGCTCCCCCTTTTATAGGCTAAGGAGGACCATAAAGGTAAACCTAATGATAAGCAAATGCCATCTAAATGAAATATAAATGACATCACAAGGAAACCATGGCACATGGCCGGCCCTAGTGAAGGAATCCTTCTAGAACGTAGCAAATCTTTAGCAAATCTAGGTCAAATCCTCATGGAATCAAGTTTGTGCTATTTACACTACAACTAATACTAAGCTACTCTTGGTGGGCCTTCATGTAGCATATACAAGTAGCTCTCTCTTCCATCCGTAGCTTGGTCCAAGTCTTCATGGATTCGCTTGGCCATGGACCTAGTAATTGATCCTAGACGCTCTCCCCTTTGTACTAGACGCTCTCCCCTTTGCACTAGACGCTTTTCACTTGGCTCTAGACGCTCTTGGCTTGGCTCTTGTCTTTCATGGGAGGTTGAGCTTGACCCTCTTCCATCAGTAGGTTTGATGGGAAGGCATTCTATTTTATGTCACACAATCTTAGTGTAACAACCACACAGAAATCTTCCTCCTTGGAGTGCATAATCTTAACAGCATGGCCGCCAGGGTACCAACTCATGTACCAGCATCATGGGGCCCATTTGTCACTGTAGGCGCTCTAGTCTTTACGTATCATGCATGCTGCCTACCCCTGAAAACCCTAGCGCTCTTGGGCCTTGGCGTCTTCAGGGGATATTTGCTTGTGCTAGACCCAAATGTACTATACACACCACATGCACTTTCTCGCTAACTAGGTCTTGCATATATACAGGTTTCGACATACGCATTCTTGGGGTCCACTTACGTGGCCCATTAACTCGACCAGACCACCGAGCCGACCTGCTCCACACAGGTGCCGATGTTCGATCACCTGAGCACTAAGCCCAACTCTCTGGTTCAGTACAATATACTTCAACCAATTCAGCTATTCTTGTATTTAATAACATTCATCAACCAATTTAATAATTTCTTCTGTTATTTTTAATTACCTTTCCTACGAAGATTTACTAGAAAACCTAGGTTGACCTCGTAACAAACTTTTGGGCCCATACCCAGTCCAGGTCGAGCTAGGCATAACTTGCACAACCGAGCTGACCATACATAAACGTTCAGACCGAGATCCTTAGCACTCTTGACCAGTACAAAAGTATTAAAAATTCAGTTAAAAAAAATCTTTACCATACAAATTAGACTAGTTAAAGAATCATAAATAAACATTTATTTCTTATTATTATTATATTAAATTTGTGTACATAAAGTGTCATGCTTAAACATATATTTGTTTAGGTGAGAATAAATATGTGTTATTTTGCCTAACATAAAAGCTTTTATAAAAAAGGAAAAAAATTATGTTATTTAGAGGCTTTGTTGAAAAAGAAAATGCTTATAGGATATAACCGAATAGCCATTGATTCTCATAAAACCTAACATACTTATAAAATATATGCTTAAACAAACTTATTGGCCGAAAGAAAAAGAGTCTACTACAATTAAATAGGTAAAACTTAGTTCAGAATATTGTCTATTTACAATTAAATAGAATTGAGGAGCGTTTAAATTTGGTCTGCTGAAGGTTCGGTAGAAAATGGCGGGAAGGGGAAGCGATTCGAAGAAACAACTGTTGAGCCTGATCCGCAATTTCGCGACTGAGAAATCTGATGGAGGTATTTCTGTCGCTTCGTTTTCAATTTTTCTATTTGACGGAAGAACAATAACAATGTGCGTATGATATTATTGTGTGTGTTGAAATTGAATGGCGAAGAACGAAGAGTAGTGACTCTGAGAAAGCAAATCGCGAAGCTCTCATCGGAACTCAGCGTGGTCTATGAGGAACTGGAAAAGGCCAAGCGCTGCAAAGAAATTGTCGAACAGGATCTCAACGGCTTCCAAGTTCAATTGATGTTGAGTGAAGCTTCTAATCAAACGCTAGAGGTTACTTAATGCTTAATCTGCCTGTTTAATCAATTTTTTTCTGTAACAATTTTAGGAAAAAATTTGAGATGATTTTTTCCCTAGGTTAAAATGAACTTTTACGTTCTTATTTTTATCTCTGAGAACTTCTTACAGAGAAATTTATCAATTCGGAAAGTTCTTTCTCTTCTTATTCTCTCAGTTTCTTTTAATACAGTTCAGTTGAACTTGCAGGCAAGAGTATCTTTAATTAAAGATCACATCTCTGCCGTTGAATCTGATTTGGAAACTCTCAAGGTATTACTCATTCTCACCGTTCTATGAGATTTCAAAAATGTTGCTCTATAACTTGTCACTGGACCTTTTTGTTTGTATGTTGTGCTTTCGTGATCAAAGTGTGAAGAAGCAGCTTTGCGGTAACACGTCGCCACTCTCCTGTGTTCGTTTCACCATTTTCCAAGTTAAATTGTTGCCTCAATAACCCTACAAATCTTCCATGTGTGTTTGCAGTGAGCAATTCTTCCACAACATGCTTCATATGAATGGCAAGATAAGGTTCCTCGCGTTGATAAGAATGTAGTGCATTAGTGAAATGTACCATTCATAATGGAAATTTACCACAGTCATTAATCCCTCACTAAATGCAGGAAATTTCAAGAAAGCATCGTTACTTGCGACATTGATGCAGTAGATTGCACTGCTTCTAGAGGTACTGTTATTCTTTTCACTGTTATAATCTATGCTTTATATGTAAAAATACAAGTCATAAACACAAGATTCTTGTGTTGTAGCCTTGTAGGATGAGACTAGTTTTTACAATTAGTCTCGGTTCCTTGTCACAAAGTGTATTTACCATGTTTGGACAAGAAGAACCAAATTGTATTTTTTGGTACTCATTTTAGTGACCTCAACCAGTAGTCTCATTTGTAAATCATTTTAATTCAGAAAACTTCTCTCGTCCAAAATTTCTGCTGATAGTTATTACTATCTTTTTTGGTATACAATCTCAATACAGAAGATATGGATATAGTAAACATGAAATAAGATTTTATTCCACTAGTATAAAATTTTAATACACGTAGTGTTTTATAGGTAATATTGGCATTAAAAATTGTTATATATATATATGCGCGTGTGTGCATGTATTTTTTTATTCTGATTTTAGTGAGGATTTCTTCCAGCATTCACTCCTCTTTGCCTACTTTCAAGTTGTTTTAAAACTGTTTGATCCTAGGCAGTTTTAAACTTTCTTCTATTCTTGCCACCTAGTAAAGCGAAAAGTCAGTAACAAACCCCTGGCATAAATTGGCTCACAGCACACACTTCCATGTATGCCTGCAATTTTCATCACATGTACACCACGCGCCACCCTCCCGTTTTCTAATAAGTCATTGATGATCCTGTTCACCCCATGGGTACCTCCTGGATCTGCTGTAGTAGTTAGACATCCTCATTTCTTTGCTCTTTATCTTTGAATTTTAACGTATCGTATCCTTATACAATTGAGCTCTTTATCTTTTGCCTGGAAACTGAGGATGCACTTTGATATTGTTTTAGATGAATCACAAGTAATAATGAAAGAGAATGATGCTGAAGTTGCTTTATGTGACCTTGAAAGTACACTGTTAGAGGTAATATCTCAAATTGCTAAAGAAAATGAGGAATACCAAGCAGAAACAAAAAATTATAAGAACGTAAGTTGAGAATCAAATACTTGAATATCTAGGTTCCTTTCCTATCATTATATTTTTTAGATTACCTTTTTCTCAAGTTACGGAGAACCTGCAGGTTCAGCAGCAACTGATTGATTGTGAAAGAAAGGTGTCTTTGATGGGCATGATAGTCATGCAAACAAAAGAATTGCTGGATCTGACCATATATCCTTACAAATATTCAATTGTTTTAATAGTTTTGGTAGCCCTTCTTCATATGTTAAGGAAACCTAAAATCTAAAAATTAACTACTGAAAAAGTATAATCGCTATCCATTAACATAGAGGTGATGTAATATATTCATGTTATGGGTGTGTTTCATCATCATGAGAGCACTACTTTGACGACGCACAATTGCACTTGACTTCGGTCATTTTAATGGGAATGGTTCATGATAGAAATGCTCCGTCAATAAAAAAAATCTATTTCGGCATTTCTCATGTTAAGTTGTAGCCTAGAAACTATAGGAGGCAAATTTGAGTGATACATGAGTATAACCAACCAACATCCAGCTGGTCACTATCTATTTGTCGTTCGGTTAATTTCATAAAACATAAAAAAAAGAAACGTAAATTTTATTGCCAAAGATACTGTGCATCGCTCCTCTCCCAAATTTTAGAACTAGTTACTCTAGTTCGCATGATCTTTGTATAATTAATGTAGTTAAAGGATTTTAATTGATTAGCATAATTGGAGCATCTGTGTTATGTACTTAACTAGAAACAAGCAGTCTTCTAAATTGGAAGTGACATGCAGTTCACTTGGTGAGGAGCTTCAAGTGCGATGTACATGTCCTAGTTGTCATCTGGACAATGTGGATTCTTTCAGCGAAATTCTCGTAAATCTGGAGAGATGACATTTTGTAAGTAATCTACTTAACGACCAAACATTTAAAATGTTGCTATCATCGTATTGGAATGATACTGAGGAACTGAACTTTGCTCATTTTGTGTGGTTTAAATTCGAATGCACCTTTCATTCTTGAGGCAAATGAAGACTTGTACGAAAATAGCAAGAAGAACAACTTGTAATGCATTATACCCTTTTTCTTTCTTATATTTGCTTCTAACACTGCGTTAGCTACTGACCAATAATATCGGTCAAATGTGCACTTTCTATGTTGTAATAATTTGAGTTGGCAATTTGATTTTTGTTTTTACAAATTAAACTCAAGTTTCCAGATTTCAAATAAATAATACAAAACGTTCCACATCCAAAAAAAATTAATATTTTTAAATGTTTGAGCATCCAATCTTTTTTACATGTTCAAGTGCAAGTTTCAAAAGCAAGATTCAACTTAACTTTTTACACCTTTCCAGCAAGTAATCCATCACATTCTTTTACAATTTTAATTTGTATATAAACTTTAAAGAAAATATGAAACAGAGAAACAAGACTCATATTTAATAGATAGGAACAGCGGCTAGATAACATCTCTATTAAAAAAAATCATGTAACACCCTACACAGCCAAAGCGATTATTCCGGATTAAAATTGGGAGATATTCAGATGGATAACCACAGATTCAAAGTTCTTTGCCAGGCCTATTGCTGACGAACACGAGTTTTTAAACTCTTATAAGGGAACTTCTGACAACTATTTCTTCCAAAAAAAAACAAGTCTTCATTTTTAAAATATCATATCTCAAAGGAAAACCATTTTAACCATTTCTCTCTAGATAATCTCACTAATCTACCCATCTAGGTGAAAAAGAGAATGTTAATGATACATTGACCACAGTAAACAAAATCAAATAATCCATCATCCGGATTTGGTCCTTTACAAGAGGCCGTAATATAAAGAAGAAAATGTTTATATGTTGGTGAGGTACAATGTTTGCTCGCCTTAACCCGTGTTCCTGATCACTTCAGTCATTCTCAATCTTGAATAGATGGAAATGAATAAAGCTATGGAAAACCAGTTGAAGTGCCAAAGGTTCAGCTCCAGTAGGTCAGCGAGGACAGGTATGTTCTAGTATGGAACTAACAAAAATGCAAGTTAGCCAAGGTAGAAACAAAAAACCGGGTTGGTCATAAACCATTCAGAGCCACTTTGTTGAAACCTAATTTGCCTTTCGTGTCGATGGTTCTGTTGAATTGCACTGGATGTCTTTTGTGTATGTATTTGTGAGGGCAAAGAGTAACAGAACAAAAACAACTTGGGCACTCACGATGCCAAAATGACTGATACTATTTCCAATTTCCATCCAACTTCCCTTATTCCTAACCTGTCAACCATAAAACTCAGGTGTTATCACTGACACAGATATTTAGGAGGTAAGAAAAACACCCTAAACAATATTTGTTTCCTTGTTTCCCAATTATTGTTATTTCCTTTTCAAGCAGTCATTTATCCTATAAAAGGGAAATTATTGAATACATTCCTTTTTTTTCAATTTATAAAAAATTAAAAAGAACAGAGTGAGTGTACCAGGAAAAAGAAATGAATGGTCATCAAGTCTGAGAACAATATAACAAGAAAATAGCATCCCATCCTTGGAACTTGGTTTAGTTTGGTAATCGCACTAAATACACATCTGCAGTTCAGTCCATTAAAAGCAATATAAGATAGAAAGTTCTGTAAAAAATTTAGAACAACTACAATCATTTCTAATAATTTAGTCAAAGGTAAAAGCCTAAGAAATTGCTATAATTATAAAGTTGAATAACAATGCAAAAAAGCACCATTATGAAATATGGAATTTGGGGTCTAAAGATTATATCACTGAATATTCTTTCCCGCTCTACCTTGTTTCACAGACAGAAAATGTTCAGAGATTTAGCAAGTTTTATCCATTTGGTTAAATAAAAACAAGATGTATTCAAGATGCACAATGTGCAATATTTGGCAACTGATCAAACTAGGCAACCCGATTTTAATGGGTTTCCTGCTTTGGTTTGGGAAAAGTGTAGGAAATTTTTCCTCAAGTTTCAATGTCAGCAATGGAGGAGACAACAACGCTCGTGATACCAGCCCTCAAGAAAATTATATTTTCTAGTTATACATATTTAAGGCTTAAATATGTTTAGTCCCTCAAATTTACCTTGCTTTTGTCCATCTATCCCAAATACCATTTAAGATTTTGCTTATAGACCCAACAAATTACAAGTCATTTACATAAGTGATACGAAGAAGTGGCAACTATGCTAAGAATTAGGTTATACTAGTGAAACATAAGTAAAAGGAAACCTATGTGGGATATATTTATTCTTCCCAGTACTCCAAATTGGTTCAAATAGATAAAAGAAGGAAAACAACGAGTAGGCTAGCTACACTACTCTCAATGATACAATTGTGCTGCTACAATTACGCTTGGTTGCCATCAATAGCAACCTACTTAGATTTTTGCATGTTTTTCATCAAACAACCTAACCATGCATTGTTTTCCTTTCAACGTATTCACTTTTACAACATTAAGGTAAGAGATTAAGCATACTAAATCATTTTTTTTTTCAAAATACAAGGACTTAAAAAATAAATTTTAAATTTGAAGCACCAAAAAATAACTTATCCCAAATTTGAGGTACTAATATATTTAAACATACATTTAATTGTGTGTATATCTTGCAAGATGTGATTCCTCCGCCTCTCTTTTGTTTCAATTCCCACTCTCCTCTTCCCTTTCTCTTTCATTACACACTTCCACAATTCATCATAAATAATATTTGGAAAGGTGATGAAGTAAGATTAGGCTGGGTTGCATGGCAATAGAAAAAAGTTATTGAACAATTCAAACCTTTTACATGTGTTGTGTTGGAAATCTTATATAGACTAAGAATAAGATCATATTGTAATATATAAGTGGGATGTAATCATTAGCTCACAAGTCGGTTTTGTGAGGTTGTGTTAGGCATAAAACCACTTACTAAGAGTATGTTTCTATATAGAGATAAAACTATTAGCCAATTGTGGGACTTATAGAACATCATTTAATACAATAGATGATTATAAAGAAATATTCTTAAATCCGCATATGGGTACACTATCACCATTTGCAACTATAATGAGTTGTTCTCTGGTTATTTTGACATGAATTGAAAAGCATAGGAAATAGAGTCGTGTTGTGTGATCAATGGCTCTTGAATAGAGAATAAACAATATTGACTCTTATATTTCATGGATAAGGTATACAATCTAGAGGACTTGATTCTATCATTGTTCTCAGACTATCAAGTTCCTCCTTATAAGCTTTCATATCAATATCTGGATGAGGTGAAACAATGGGTTTATTTGTTTCTTCATGTTTTGAGATAGTATTGTTTGCTATCTTTGTGAGGTTCCATTGCTGCCTCTCATGCCTCTAAGATTTTATCTCTTCAATTGAGTTTGAAGCATGTTTAGCTTTGTATGCTCAAATGTTTTACAATGTGAACAATATTCTCCATAGTTCCCTTTTGCAAGGATTTCCCTTCAACGTTTAATACCTTAAGAACCCCATTTCTTATTATCATGGCAGAGCCTGTGTTGGAGATTCCTCTGTCAAACATGACAACCTTTCAAGTTTTTCCTCCCTTTACAATAAAAAGTACTTATGATAGAGGAGGAAATTTACTTTCCCTAAGATTCGTACCATAATTGGGGCATATTCACGATCCAGGCCATGTAGGAATTTAAATATTCTTCTTTCCATGACTTTAGCATGGGCGGCTTCAAATTTTTAAATTTTGGTATTAATCACCTGCTCTCAATGTCAAAGCATGAAACAAAATCCTTCTTCCAAAAAAAGTGTTCCTTAAGTCATCCCACATCTCTTTGACAGAGTAATAGACATGCAGTTTTCAACATATCTCAAGAATCATGGAATGTCATGATTAATGAATCCCCAAATCATAAAAGTAGTCATTTAACCCAAGTCATCTACCATCGATGTTGTTTAATCTTAGTGATCAACTTCAAAAAAATTGGTTATTAAACTGGTAGGGACACCATATTTGGAAGATCATTAAACAAAAGAGATGTCACCTCAGACATTGAAATAAAACACAAAACAAAGACATAGCAATGAGAACCCACTTGGCATAAGAACTAAAAAACCCAAATTTACACATAGAGGCAAATAGGGCATCACCACCTCCTAGAATGGGCTCTCAAGAGTTCTAGACACCTTGTCTATGGTTGTAGCTATGGTGACAAGTGGGCTTTGCTAGAGGTAAGTGCGCAATGCTGGTGGTGATTGTTGCAGGATGAATCAATTGTCTCGTGTCATGGGCTAAGTGGGTCAAGTCACAATCGAATCGTGACGCTTGAGTTGTTACGGTCTTAAGTAAAACGAATTGTACCATGACTACTAGCTATAGCTTTAATCCTAGTGGTAAGCATTTTATCTAACAATTGCTATCAGAGTCAAGGTGACAACTTCAATTCACAATGGAGCAATTATTCAGGGACATTCTTGTAGGTGGTTGCACAATTATCCTCGTGCATAGACTAGGTGGGTCGAATCATAATCAGAGAGTTTGATTCATAGTGGGACAATTGTTGTGAGGGAGATTGTTGCAAGGTGCATCAATTGTCTCATTGTGTAGCTCAAGTGGGTTAAATCACAATCGAATCGTGGCATTTAGACTTTATGCTCTTAAGTAGAAAGAGTTGTATCTTGACTATTAGTTATAGTTTTTCGCTTAGTGGTAAGCACTCAATCCAACAATGGTGTGTGTTAGCATGTGACAAATTTGTTGGCAACATAACTGTTGACATTGTGGGTGCATCTCTTTGGCCCACCACTGACCTAATAGCAATGACAAGGCAGACACCAGTGGTGGCAATCCTTTACATAGCAACTGAACAAAAATACCAACTTCAATTATGTAGGGAAATGAAGAATTATGTTATTGATAACAACTACACCAATTACATTTTCATCACCTCTATTTGTAGTAATCAAACTCTAATAAGGAAATAAAAATATGTTGAAATGAATAGAAATATTCTAACGATATTTTCTCCTAATCAATATAAAGATTATTTTTCCTAATAATCCACTATTAATGCACTAGTCACATCCCTCTTACCCAGTTTGTTGATTCCATAAAATTGGTTAGCCAACCAACTGCTTAAGGTATTTTCAAATTTGCATGACCAAATATTTGGATCCGTTAGTCAAAGAAAGATTTCCTAGATAGTTAAACCTAGGCCTCTTATACCAAGTAAAAATTGATAAGGAAGACTTTCTTGTACTATTCAACAATAATAGTACCACTTACATCAAAAAATTACATTAAAGTTTATTCCTTGATTCAAGGAATAAAAAAAAGAAAACAAAGTAAAAGAAGTAATAGCTACTCTCTTATTTTCTTAAAACAATATAAATCATATCCCTAATTTTGCAATATCTTTAATTCCTACATGTAAAAGTGGCCAGCTCTCTTACAACACGATTACAATTCACTTGCTCAAGATCTTACATCTATTGCTGGCTCCTTCACTCACTCACCACGATCTATATTTTGGTCATGCACTCTTTGAATTTTAGAACCTCTCGGCCAATGCATTTGGACCTTACATGAGCAATTACATAGATATTTTGCAGGCATCAAGAAGAAGATTACATTTGGATGAGAATTAGAGTTTTGGGTGCAAAGGGTGATGAAGTGGGAGAATTTATTTTAAGTTTTGAGGCTTTGTGGCTTTAGATATGAGAACTACATATTGTTAGAAGAGGCTTAGCGACAGCAAAGGTGGTTTGATGCCTATGGACCGAACAAGAGGAGAGAGGCAAGGAAACCCAACCTCGTCAACAACAGCGACTGGTACTAATTGTTACCCTTGATGGTGATCACCAACAAGAACAAAGATTTGTTGGGGATTAGGGGGCCGGGGCGGGAGAGGAAAAAGCGGCCTCCTTTCCAAGCCTCCAACAAGTAAAAAATCAATACTTGGAGGATATATAAATCTACGTGCGCAGAATTGTTGGTATTTTATTTTTAAAATGATCACGGTGACAAAGTTTGTATGATCACATATCATCCACTTGCGATGTTGCGCTGATAATAAAAGAAATAAGAAATTGATTTTAGGAAAATCAAGTCCTAGAAATAATATCGTGGAATGCTTATAAATAAAGTTACATGTAAACTAGCAAATTAACTTACATAACAAGCATGAAGGGTATAAATAACTTGAAGATAAGTAGCGCTGCCATAAGGAAGGGCTGCATTAGAGAATAAACATATCAGGTCAAAAAGTTTATTGATGATACTTAAGATATCAAAACTTTAAATTTTCACTTACACTAAAGATGGTAATGAACCGATAGACTGATGAAATCTCAAAACTAGCAATACTTGCAAAATTTCCCGTTCCAAAAAAGGCAACATTGAATAAAACCATCTGCATGATACAATAGTTTGATTACATGTAAAATCAAGCAAGAAACTATTATATGAAATTATTAGTAATCACTTATTCAGAGCTTATCTGATTTACATTATGGATATGATAAAAAAAAGTATGCATAATTGTAGATGCATTAGTTCAACCTGAATCTTAATAAACTCTACAAGGTATCAGCTAAATGGAAACTCTGTACTTTTTATTTTAGGTAGGTCATTGTATGCTTCTATTACTGCTTATTTGGGTTAATGAATGTTCAAAGAAAAAGGAAATGAACCAAAGAGAAGTTTGTTTATTATGTTCTAATAAAATCAATGTCACACTTACAAGATTGCAACAGACAGCTATATACAGCCTTGAGCTAAGTATGTAATAAACTAACTAACTGGAGTTAAGTTAGGTGTACAGCTGTCAACCTAGAAAAATTTCAAACAGTAATGACAACAATGATAGCAACAATACTAGTGGTAATGACTAGAGATGGTGGTGATTGTCACAGTGATCACAATAATGACAGTTATGGCAATAGTGTGGTATTAGTAATGATGGTGACAACAATAGTTATGGTAGTATTTGTGTTAGAAGAACCAAGAAGTTGTCATAGTATGGAATGCTCAACGGAGTATTTGATGGTTAGATTCTCTAGCCCTGGTAAATGGCTTTTAAGGGTGAATTCCCCAAGTACATCAGTGTTCTTCTATTATCACATGTCCTTAGTCCAAAAGTAACAGCATCAATGAGGAAATGGGTGACTTTGGGTGTAAATTGGTTTTTTGTATTGTTTTCGTGCAATCTCAAGAGGGTTAACTCAGCTTTAAAACAAGGAAATTAAGATTTTTAACTAAGTTATATTATGAAGGAAAAAAGACAAAAGAATAAAACTTACAAAGACCAATGGGATCCTTGCATCAGATAACTGCAAAGATCTATAATCAGATCCATGGATGAGAAGATTGGTAACACTTTTAGTGGAATCTGAAGACTTATTCACAATATTTAAGTTGAGAAGTGTATTTTCAAATAATATCCATGCCATAAGTACAAGACCAAGAGCAGCATAAAATATAGCTTCATATCTGCACAAGTTTCAAGAGTACAGGTAAAAACAAAATGCATCAAGACATCAACAAGACTACAAAAGCAACTGAAGAAATAGACTAGTGAACGAGACAATACCCAATGGAGAGAAGAAGGAATGGAGGTGCAAAGCCAAGAAACATGGAAGTAAGTCGGGATAATAGGCTATTTTCCGAGAACAGCGGAAGCACAATTGAAAACCCTGAAGAATTGGTCAATATCAATCAACAACAGATATTGAATCAGCAAATTTAAATATCTCATTCCCAAGTAATTTATTAATACGAAATTATGTAAAATATGTAAGAATGTAAGTACCAAACAATCATACGATTTTCTAAACTCTTGTACTTGAAGAGTATCGAATAGCTTGTAGCTTTGAACATTCAAATGACAAAGTGTATAGTGCATACAAGTATAAATAATAGTTAATAAACTAATAGAGAATCTATATCAATTACCCTGACCAAATAATCCCCATTGATTTATCTGAAAGGCCGAGTGGAGCTAGACATTACACGTGAAAGTAAAAAAGCAAAGGGTGTGACAAGAATTGTATGCATGCAAAGAATGGAATACATTTATTCTCCAGCTTAAGAGGGAGAATAGGATACATAAATACTTTAGGAGGTAAGAGCTTCTGCAATATTTATTTGACCAAGTTGTCTATATATTGGTATAGTAACACTCAATGCATTTTAGGAAGTAGTGGAACCCCCTCACATTCCTTCAAAACATCATTCAATTCTGCTGTCTACTTCAACGTTAGCCCCGTGATCTCCTTGTCACTCCCAATTTGATAGGTATTTTCTTGCCTAACAGTATTCTATCGTCATTCAATTGTTGGGTGTGTATCTACCTGATAGTGTATGTTGATGACACTGTTATTGCAAGTAGCAATCATCATGGCTTCTCAAATAAAACAATACTTCTCAAATCATCATTTTCAAATAAAAGATCTTGACAAACTCAAGTACTTCTTGAGGATTAAGGTAGTACAATCCAACAATAGGATTATTATTTCCTAGAGGATGGATGCATTAGATATTTTAAAGGTGATTGGGATAATGCATTCCAAACAATTGACACACCTATGGATCCCAATGCTAAACTTCTATCGAGTTAGAGGGGCCACTTTCAGATTCTGAGAGATATAGAATTCTAGTTGGAAAATTGAAATACCTCATGGTCACTCATCCTGGCATCTCCTTCACTGTCAATGTGGTGAGTCAATTTCTTAATTCTCCATGTACAGGACATTGGAACGTCTTCATTCGCATTTTAAATTACATTAAAAGAGCCCCAAGAAAATGTTTGTTATACAAACACAATAATCATACTCGGATTGTGAGATACTTAGATGCAGATTGGATAGGCTCTCCTATTTACCGGAGATCCACTTCCGAATAGTATTTTTACAGGTAATAATTTAATCTCTTTGAAAAGCAAGATGCAGAATGTAGTAGCAACATCTAATGCAGAAGCAAAGTATAGCACAATGACTTCCGCATCTTGTGAGCTTATGTGGCTCAAACAGATGCTTAAAGAACTGAGATATGGGAAGGTTACACAAATGTCTCTAATTTCTGATTTATTACTTATAGCCTGTATAAAATACTTTGCATTATGTGATTGAGATACACGGATTCAAAATTGGTATGTCTTTCTTTTCTACATGATAGGGAATGACACTTTCCTCTCTTGTTTTCTAAGTTTACATTTGCCATGTATATATTGAGAGAAAACAATGGGGTAAATTAACATGTGAAAAATATGTATTTTGAGATAGAGCAACGAAAAAGTAGGATGACACCGCCTATAAAAAAATGTATGCATGGTACTAATAAATTCAGGCAAACAAAGAAGAATCAAAAGTTTCAACTATACCAGAAACAAACCAATTTATCAATTGGTGCGATGTAAGTAACTCTTGCTTTTCAGCTCTGTGAAGAGTTGTTAAATACACCATGAATGAAGACAAACCAACCAAAAGTGCCTGGTGATGGACAAGTAAAGGAAATAAGTCAAATTGTCATACATAACTAAGCTTCCAAAACTCAATGATGGCGATGTTATGATTTGCACCTGTAAGTAAAATAGAGATGAAAGCTTGGAACTTTCCAACTTGCAATTGCATATGCTTTGCCAATACTTCCTAATGCCCGCATGAAAATCTAGCCATCTTGCAATTATTCCAATAATGATAATAATAATCCCACTACAAACACTGCAAACATAATAATTTGATATGCTTAATATTTTAGATCCAGAATGTGATAAAATGATGGGCCGCAAACACAACAAAGCAGAAGAAAGAGAGAACCTCAAAATGAGAAAGAGTAAAAAGTTGTTCGAGATCACTCTTACAAATTATATTAAGGTAGGCATTTGGTAGCAATGTTTGCAAAGGATGGAACAGAGCATACATGTTATATCTTATGTTTGGTATATTTTATTAACAGAACAGAAGTGGACTCAGGCTTCCAAATGTGGTACTATGTGGTTCAACAGAAAAGAGTAGAACCATGTGAAACAGAAAGCATTAAATTAATTATGTTTTAATAACAAAAATACTAATAAATTTTACTTTTCTTTTCCTTATTCTCTTTTCCACTCTCGATGTCTGGTGGCATGACAGAGATAGCACATCAATTTCAAAATGTTACAATTAGAGAATGGATTGCAAAAGTGTCAGTTAATTGCACTTTTTAAATAAGATTTCTACGTCCTTTTTGGTTAGTCCACACAAAACACCTCCACTCAATAAAAAATTTAAATTAGAATTCAGGAAGGGAGTGTGATGATTAGCTTGTCACAAAACATTGATCATTTTATATTATATTATAACTTTTTTAGAATTTTATTTTTATTGGTTTTCACTATAGTTCTCAAGGCTTAGAAGATGTGAGCATATACTTTTAAATTATAAAAATTATTATTCAAGGAAAAAACTGAGTATCCAATTCAAGGAAATATGAGGGATGTGGCCAAACAAATTCATGGGCCTCACCAAAACATCTTTCCTAGCAATAATGACTTGAAGTGGGAGGGATTCTAAAAAGCCAACTTTTACCGAGTTTTGCAATCTTAAGAAGACACAGTCCTCAATTCCCATGTCTTTGCTTTCTAATAAAAAAAATTATTTTTAAGAAACTAAATAAGCAATTTATGTTAAAAATGAATATCGTAAAAAAATCATGTGTAAGTTAAATTTAAATTTTTTTAATTAGTATCAAAAAGTGTTTTGTAACATTTATTTTCACTATTTTTTCACTCTTTTCTACCCATACAAACAAGTTAAGGGAAATACTCATTTCCCTCTTATTTTACATTTCCAAAAAATAATTTTTTACCAATGATATTTCTATTCTTTACCAATAAATACTTTCTACTCAGTTTCATCTCTTAATCTAACAAGGGAATTACTTCTTGCACCCCCCATTTTTAAACCTGCACACCACAATTGGGTGAAATGACCAAATTGACATGTCTGCTCCTCCTTCACTGTTTGGAAAGTTTGTTTCGGAAAAAATTCCAAAACAGGTAATCCAAAAGTTACTTTAAAGAAAGGTAAAATAAAAGTCTTTTCGAAAGCGGTAGAGGTGCAAGTTCAAATTGAGGGGGTGTAGGAAGCAATTGCCATCTAACAAAAGCATAAGATATATATGTGGGTGTGTTAATTAGAAACATTATTCTATTCCAATTTAGTAAGCAGAACATTGGATCATGTTTTTTGCCTTATAACTACCAAACAGTAAAAAAGCAAAATGTCCTTCGGAATTTTTTTGCATTATGGCAAATATATATTCAATGGAAGTGACTTACACTAATTCATTGTTGTCAGGAATTTCTGCTGGCATCAATGTGAAAAGAGATAAAAACCAACACGTTATGCAAACATATATTGGTATACCAGATCTCCAGGGGATTGACTTGAAGAGATAAAATGAAGCAATGGCCCCAACAATCAAAAAACACCATGTATAGAGCTTCCTCTCCATGAAGCTGTTAACCTACAATGCAAGCCAAATATTCCTTTATCAGATAAATAACAACATTACTAAGTCACAAAATACTATAACAAACACTCTTACCAGGAACTCAAGAATGCAAACTGAGATAGCAATGGTGGCTACAAGCTTGATGATATACTTCATTCTCCTTCTAGATACTTGCTTCCATAATGTTTTTATAAACTGGTATTCACTAATTATTTGTACCCATAAAAATGAAGTCATAACCATGTATGCATGGTAAAGAGGAGGAGACTGCTCCAGCAACAAAAGCAAGCAAAGCATTCCCGTCAAGATAGATCCATATAGATATATCTGCAAAAGGTATTTTATTTATTTAATTAATGGAAACTAAAATCATTTATGCTCATGAAATCAATAAGAATCGATTATCTTCAACCAAAAATCGTAATGAATTGACTTTCATATAATTCATAAATATTCATATTATCATAAATTTTTAAGTCTAACTCAACCTCGCAAAACCAACTTCTAAGGTGAGATTTGCACCCACTTATATACTATAACTTAATCATATCCTTAGTCGATGTAGAATCTCTAACAAAAGGTATTTTATTTATTTAATTGAAGGAAACTTAAATAAAACAATTTATACTCATGAAATTAATAAGAATCAAATAATCTTCAACCAAGAATATTAATCAACTAACTTCCATATAATTCATAAATATTCATATCCTTAAAAAGTGTACTCTAAGCCTAACTCAACCTCACAAAATTAGATTATAAGATGAGGTGTGCATTCACTTATATGCTATAATTTGGTCATATCTTTAGTCAATGTGGGATTTCCAACACATCTCTCACGCCAAGGACTAGACATATTATCTGTGAGAACTAGATATTTGTGAGTTTTCCTATAGCACCCCGATAGTAGGTAGCATGATAGGCTCATAAAAACATCAATAGAATAGACTTTGGTGTCATCTCAGAAAGTGAACTTTAAGCCTAATTTTAAACCTTGCAATACCAACTTGTAAGGAGATATATACTATCATTTGATTATACCTCTACTTGATATGAAATCTCCAACATATATAATATGTACATATATCTCCATAATATATCTTTATTTTCTTCCTCATGATGTAACATGCAGCTCACAAGAAATTAAGAAATATCATTTGGAAAAGCTAAGCTTACACAAACATTACTTTTCCACGGTTATTTTTTTGAACTGCTTGCTCCATTCCAAAAGAATTTCCTGGCAACGAGGTATAAGATTGCAGAACATGAAGAACAAGATAGATCATCCAACCAACATACCCAAGGGTAATTACAGACATGAGCATGAGCCAGTCGTAAGTCTGAAAATAGTGAAGCCCTTGCAGAGCCAAACTTCTAAGGTTTTGGGACAGATCCATTGCAGCTTCATAATCTCTAGCTGATATCAGACCCTCAATTTTGTCCAATATTGAAGAATAATGAGCCAGTGGTTTGAAAGGTTTAAAATATAAAGAATTTGACTGCTTAATATCTAATGTTGTCAATGAAAAACTTTGGTAAAGAACTCTTCCATCCATTTTGCTCTATCATTGTCTTTGAAAGAGAAACGAAGTATTTTGTTCTTACTTTCGTATTAACATTTTGCTCATGAAATGGCTTTGTGAAATCTTTATATTTTCCCATTAATAGTTAAAGCCTTTAAGCATATAAATATATATATATATATATATAAACACAAGTTTGAATGCTTCATAATCCTTTGAGACAACCACAGCAGAAGAAACCATGCTGAAATCAAGGAGAAATTTGGTACATATCAAAGATAATAATCAATGTAAGCAAAGGATACATGATTTGCGAAGAAACTGGTTCAGTATTTCTTTTGTATTGGATAAAACAGCTTCAACTTCGTCAACCTGAAACATAATGAAGTTAAATCTCAGATCATCCACCCATTAATAGTCCTTTTGTCATGAAGAGAACTTTTAATTTCCTATGCTTCAGTACAAGTATGACAATGAAAATACATAAAAGATTATAACATCCTGATGAAAATAATGAATAAAACACATTAGTCAGCTATCATGAAAGTTAACAATAAGTTTTTTATCAATCAGAAGTCAGAACACATGAAAGATACCTTGGTCATGTTAATGTAATCTAGGGGTAAACTTCCAACTGAATTAACCGGACATGGCAGACCAAGCAGTGTAGACTGTCAAAAAACCATGTAGATTAGATAAATGAAACCAAAGGATGGTTGAAGAAATATACACTAAAATATTAAATCCTCAAGGAAAAATAAATTTTACAACCATAAGGGGTGCAATATCAGCCTGATTGACATCCACCCTTTCTATCTCATGCAAGCCCCATTCAACTGGTGTTGGTGCATCATGCACATGGTCGTCAACAAACTTAAATCCACAATCAGAATGGTTGCTGCTAGATATTGGCTTTGGATACTTAACACCAGCTCCCCAAGAAACAAGAGGAGTATCAGTGTTTGAAGGATGCCCATCTCCATGGCTTCCTGTGATTAGATGTTGCATAAAAAAATACATAAACTTTAAGACACTTTATTTCAAAAGAACAATCAAATAAGAACTTTATACTAAAAGCCACAAAAGAAACTCAAGTATTGAGAAATTGAAGATTCTATCAAGCCCAAGGCAAGGACTAACGCTGGGAGAAACAACTCAATGCATTATTTCTTGTCAGTCTCCATCTGTGCGAATAAATAGTAAACAAGTGGGATGGAAAAGCTTTGGAATCACATGGTTTCCAAATATAAAACTAAAAAGACCATGTTAAATGCAAGTTTAGCAAAATACACAAACACCGGCCTAAAATCTTAGAGGCTTAGAGATGAAATATGAAGATTGAAACATAACTATTGTTCAAAAGTATAAAAGAAAAATCAAGAGATGTAATCAAAGGATTCAAGCTAGGTGAACGAAATGGAGAAATGGTTTAGGTGTTTTT
The DNA here is from genome assembly GCF_000499845.2 of Phaseolus vulgaris. Taxonomy (NCBI): domain Eukaryota; kingdom Viridiplantae; phylum Streptophyta; class Magnoliopsida; order Fabales; family Fabaceae; genus Phaseolus; species Phaseolus vulgaris. The sequence continues at coordinate 32,890,430 of NC_023752.2, read as the reverse complement.
GGTTAAATTTGTCAATAGGAGCTACATATGGCCAACCACACATAGTACAAAAAGGCTTTTGTTTGTCCTTTTCTTTCCTTTTTTGTAAGAATTTAGAGAAGTGGTAACAAAAAGCGAAAGGAAAAATGGAAGCTAAAAACAATCAGAGTATTGGACACTGGAACATTGTATCCTCTTTGATTAAACCAATTCCATGTCAAAGCTGTGTTTTATGACTATCTTTTCAATTTAACTCATGGAATAAGGAGCCATTTGGAATAACCTATTTGGGCTTATGAAAGCAGCCTTTTTTACCTTCCTCTAACCTCACTTTTAGCTTATTTCAGCAGGCTTCACAGTCACACTTATAAATAAGCTCTTATTTGATTGAAATAGCAATCTTTATTCAAACTAAACGTTGTTATTATTTGTTTACTTGGTGGTCAATATTAAGAAGCTAATAAGTGGTAGATATTGAGACATTGTTTTGACATATCCTTGCTTCAGCAAGTCTCAACAACTGTACTTAAATCAACATACTTTTATTTGAGATGAGGTAATATATGATAAAATAATTTGCAACCTTTGTCACTCATTCCATGATCTGCAGTAAAAATATATGCTGTACGATTGTCCTTGAAATAATCTTGAACAAGATTGTAAACACTTTCAGCTACATGGTCAACAACCTTAACATTGTTGAGATAGATGGAAGAATAGGGTTTATGTGCATGGCCATTAGAGTCACATCCAAGCAAGTGGAGGAAAACAACAAGTTTATCCTGCTGCAGCAACTCCTTTAATTTTGGGTCTTCTCTGGACCTATTAAGAAGGCTTTGAAATTTATCCAGAGACCACATGTCCAGGAATGATGCATCTGCATGAAGAATCAACAATACTAAGTTGATGAATGAATGACAGTAAGGTATGAACAAGGTCAAATATCAGAACTTTTCATGTTTTTTAAGTAACTGCATGCATGAAATTATAGTAGAGAGGGAGGGAGGCTTGGGGTGATGGAGAAACAATCAAGACCAAGAAGATTGTAGTAAGGCAATAAAATAAAAATACATGAATAGCCACATTTGATGTCTATTTCTAAGAGGTGAAAATCAATAAGTAAAGCTGTAATGTTTGGACAAAAACTAAGTTTCTCAATATTCATACTACTGGGCCAGTCAACTGATGAGAAACACACACTAGGTAGGGCTGCGAAGGCATCAGCAACTAACTATTGGAATAAGTAGTAAAAAATAGCCAATAACACACCAAAAATCTGCACAGTATAAATCTCATATAAAATAACAAGAAGCAAAGTTTGAAAAGTATAGAAAAGTCATAAGCTCGTAATCACCAATGTTTCAAAGCATTTTATTTTAATTCAACAACAAGTAATCACATCATATAAAATTATTACAGACACTATAATCCAATAACTTCTGGTTACAAATTCAGTAGTCCAAATGTCAAGAAGCTACTAGCTAGACAAAAAAATGATGACAATCGAAAAAGATGTTAGTAGAGTCCAACCTAAATAGGTTTCAAAAAAGAGAAGGCAAAATGTAATGGACAGATGAAGATGGTGTCGCTAAATGAATAAATTTAGTGACACTTTTTACGGCGACAACAGGGTATTCACATTTTCTTTTGCTAAGTTTTAAGGACCAAATCATCAATTTGAAAATACAAAGACCAAAACTAAGTTTGAAAAAAAGTAAGGAACCCAAAACATATTTTTCCCCTTAAGTTTCTAAATCCATTGTTTAGTAAGTTCACACATTAAAATGAAGAAGGCGAGGATGAACCAATTGTCCTAAAAGCTTAACATATTTAATATGTGTATGAAACAAGAAATAAAAACGGTGATCGATGATGTCAAACCAGTTGCAAAGTCTTCAAACTCATGGGGATAGGTATCCCAAGTGGAATGCTCCAAGGCACTACAGAAAATGGGAACGATATCAGGACTTCCAAAAGAAATGGTATGCCGGCTTCTGTTGAACACCGAATCGAACTCAACAGGATTAGCCTTCCACCCTGAAAAGGAGCCGAAACCACTCTTTGAGCACACACACAAACAATAAGAAGAAAACATAAGGTAATTTCAACTTCACACACAAATTCAAAAATAAAAAATTAGAGAAATCACAAGCTCATGTTTAACGTAAGGAGAAGTTCATTTTTATTTTATAATAAGCCTTTTAAGGACCACATTAGTCATGTAAAACAAATAAGGAGAAGGAAAGCAACCTTTTGTAACTGCACTGGGATCTTCATAGAAGCCAGCAATTATGGAAACATGACCAGGCCTGGACTCTGTGGGAGGCCTAGCATGAGAAACCCCCCAACGACCCTGCCTTTCAATTATGCCCCTGAGAAACGGAGCTCGGTTATTCCCTTCCGCGTCCAGCTCGAAGAACTTGTCGGCGCGCAAACCATCAGCTGCGTGTTGATTTGAACAATGTAAGTATTTTGATTAATCGATTTAGGTTAAAGCAGAGAGGGAAGGATGCAGTGAATGGTACCAACGAGGAGGACGAGGCGTTTGGCAGGGGCGGCGAAGCGAGGAGTGACGGGATCGACGCCGTGGACAATGGGAGTCTTGAAATAGATGTCGAAAATGCTGAGCATGTAAACGGCGTGTAGAACGACGCCCAGCACCACCAGCCATCTCTCCCTTCTCCTTAACCACTTTCTTCCCCTCTCCTCTCTGTTCCCTAAGATCCCATCGCTACGCATTCTTCTTTTCTTTTCTTTTTCTACTTCTCAGAGTGAATAGTACCACTCACTCAACACCATTCAAGGTATATATTTGTGCTACTGTCTTCTTGCTCCCAAGCCCGACTTCGAAATCCGACTTTAGTGGGTTACACAAACTAAATATATGAAAAATAAGCATTTTTGCATGTTATATATATATATATATATATATATATATATATATATAAACGATGAAATATGTTTTTCATCCTAAATTTGTTTCATTTTTTTCAGTCATTAAATCATTTAGTTATTTACAGTATAAAAATAATTAAAATATATTATTTTATTTTGTATGTCTAATTGATTTAACTAGAGATTTCAAATACATAAAATCTTATTATAATTATTTTTATATTATAAATATTTGGATGGTTTAATATTTAAATCAAACCGAAAACAAATTTCATATTATATTATAAAAAAACATATTTAACTCATATAAATAAATAGATGTTATATGTATAAACAATAGAACTTTATATAAATAATTTTTATAATATTTACACATGTCTTATATTATTTTATGTTTAATATTATTTAGTCAAATTAAAAAATGGAAATCATTTTAATTCATTGTTTTCTTTATTTTCTGTTTTAACTTTATATTTCTATAACACACGTTAGCAATATAAAAAAAAATGTATTTTTACATTTACGCTTTTAAGGTCAATTGCGACTTACTTTTAAATCTTCTTTATATTTTATTGTTGTTATTTTATTTAAAGAATAGTTTTATTCCATTTTTATATTGGTAAGGCATAAAAGATTCCTTCATGAGAATATAAAATATGAAGTTTTTTCTATTTAACAAATTTAGTTTCTCTAAAGTTAAAAACAAAAATTCATATAATTACACAAAAGTTATAGGTGAAGTTTGATGTATCAAACATATGAAGGCTTGCAAAATGTTTAAAAGTCCATAAATTCAATCAAACATAATGTACTGATCAGAAGTGCTCAGGACATTGGTCCAAGCGTTTGGGTATGGTCAACTTGGTTGTGTGAGTTATGCCTAGTTCGGCCTAAAAAGTGTGTTACGAGGTCAGTCCAGGTTTTATAGTAAGTTTACAAGGAAAAAATAATTAAAAATAACAAAAGAAATAATTGAAGTAGTTGAGATATAAAGGAATAAATGAATTGGTTGAAGTATATTATTAAATGCAAGTAAAAACGCTTAAGAATGTTTGTACTCGAAAGTAACAGGTACACGGTAAACAAATTATTGTTATTGTTGAATGATATTGTTGTTGTTGAGATTATATTCTCATTGATGAAAGTTGTTGAAGGAATGTCTATAAAAGGGGGTTTGTGACCCTATCTAAAAGTACATTTTTCTGAATACTCTAGACTGAAACAGTTTTTAGTTTGAATGATCTCACTGACTTGATCGTCGAAGTGTGATCAACGGATAGAGCCCCCTTTGTCCCAGTGGAGCAATATCTTGGAGCACCAATTGGAGACAGGTCAGAAGTGGATCTTGCCCATTCAATCCAACTAAGGTCAACCAGCGAGAACATTTGGCACCCACCGTGGGGCCCGATAAAACTTGATCTCATCCACATTTGCGACTAAGCACACTGCGAGATGAGAAACACGTGACAAGAACCGTTCGGATCTAAAGGAGGCGAGGCCCCAGCCTTGCAACAAATTATGGAGACCATGAGGGCTTTCCAGGAGGCAAATGAGGAATATGAGCCCAAGAAGAAGCCCATGAATTGCAAGAGTAGCTACGAGAGGAGGCCCAAGCCGACCAAGAGCGCCTTAGGCACGCCTTATTCTAGAGATTGCGGCATCCCGAATGACTATGGAGGAGCATGCGAAGGCCAATGAGGAGTTGCGCAGGACTAATGAGGAGCTACGGAGAAGCTTGCGCCAATAAGACCAAAAAGGAGTTCAGGACTCACATGATATGTTAAGCATTATCATTTGGGTCAAAAACTTAGAAGTACTTTCTAGTCAAATCTAAGGATCTTGATCATGGTAAACAAGCATTACAAATAAATTACAACACCAATCATCAATCAAAAACAAAATATTATATTTAAATATCACCTTAACACATAAGAGTTTGAACAGATTACTCTCAATCCTAAAGGATGGAATTAGCAACTCATGTTGGTCACTACAAGTATGGAAAGCAAGAAAAGAAGATCCAGAATGTTTCTACTTGACAGTTGCCTTCTTCAGGGTTTCTATCACCTCTTATTCTTCCAATTGATGTCTAGAGTTATGCCTCACGCCTCATATTTAACCTAGTTGGGCCTGGGCTAAGTGACTTCTCGTCTAGGCGAGATGGAAGAAAACAGGTCCAATGTCACTGAAGTGATCTAGCTTGGGTGAGATCCTCTGGGAGCTTTTGGCTTGGGCGAGTGTTGGAGCATTCTAGCTTCCCTTTTTAGCTTTGTTTATTCTCCTTTTGCTCTTTCTTCTCCATTCTTTCCTATAATCCTGAAATTAACACAAATTTGGGAATAAATCGTTCTTATTCAAATTATAATAACAAAATATGTAAAAAGGTTTAAATTCATAAATTATGGGTTATATTTGTTGAAAATGGGAAGCTTTGATGTGTCAAATCCTCACGAAGCCTGAAGATGTGTGATGTTTTAGGTTTAGGTTTTGGTATGGGGTTTAGAATCTTTGTAAGATCAGTATTGATTCTCAGACAAAGCTTATTTCAATCTGTTTTAAAGATTAAAGTATTTTTCCATGCAAAGGGAAAAACAACCGATTAAAGTTTCGAGATATCGGTTGTTTGTCACTTAGCTGGCAAAGTGGTTTTGAAACTATGTTTTGAATCAGTTGTATAACTGACAAAATCATTCAACCGGTTAAATCGTGGTTTTAACCGATTAAATGTATGTGTTCATAACAATTTTTTGAAAACATGTTTTAACTGATTTGAATGTTCAAAACTGTCATCAACGGTAGTTTTTCAAGGTTTATAAAATGAGTCTTCTTTTGAACGTAAAGAGATTGATGAAACAGAAAGATTTGATCCTCTGATTGTGATTGATTTCAGAGATTACAAACTGCTTGTGAAAAAGGTTTTTACCAAGTTTTAACAAGATTGTCTTTGTGCTTTGCTGTGATTCAAAGAACTGATCAATAGGGTTCTGGTGTATTGTATCTCCAGGTGTTTTCTAATCATGTTCAAGTTCTTGTAATTGTTCATATAACTCTCTATATAACTACTATAAAATCCTATAAAGTTAGTGTGATTCTGGCTAGAGGTGTTTGTTGTGTGCAAAAAGGGTGAGTAGGCTTTGTGGGATTCAAAGTCACCTCTTTGTGTGTGGTGTATATGTAATCTGTGATTGGTTGCATAGTGGATACTCAATGGTTTGACTGAGGACTGGATGTAGCTCTGTGATTGAGTGAACCAGTATAATCTCTGTGTGTAATTCTCTCTATCTCTTCTCTCATTAACTGTTTGTATTTTCCGCTGTCATAAACAACCGATTAAATCTCAATTTTAACTGATTGAAATTCTAATACCAGTTTATGTTTGTCCATTGTATTGGTTTTCTGAATTTCTTTTCTGAGTAGTTTGTTAAAGTTTCATTATAAACAAAGTTTTTGAGAAAATCTTTTGAAAACAATTCACCCCCCCTTTTGTTCTAGCCATCAAATCTAACAATATTATAGTTATTTTATCAATTAATATCCATAAGTGCCTGTATTTTAATATGAAATATTATTAAAATATGACACTTATCAATTCTCCCTAACTTAGAATCTTGATAGACTTCAAGCAAAGTAAATAACTAAATCATATTTGAATTTATATATCAAAACAACTTAAAACACAAAACAAGAGATTAAATTAAAAACTTTTGTTGCTTCCAAATTCGAATATAGCAACATATAGATACAATCAACTTGCAGGATCAAATCATAACAATAAAATGATAATTCATCAAGGAATTTCTCATATGCTCACAGGTAAGTGTGTCTCTCTATTTTTACTTAAATATGGCATTTATCAAGTTATCGTGAATAATTTTATTATCATATTAACATGCCCTACCGAGTAAGATATGTTTTGTCTCTTCAGGAACTATGTCATATAAAATTTCATCTTGGTAGCTTCCAAAAGGAGATAGATATTCTTACTTGTTGTTCAATTACTATACCTTTATCATATTTAATCTATTGAAGTTCGTAAGTTTTGGATGGAGTGTAAAACTTTAGGCTAACTTTTCTACAACAATTACAACTAGAGCCATTATCCACAAAAATAGAACAAGTGCTTTTAAAAACTTTACAGTTTATATGGAATTGATTCTCTCTTAGTGATTGTTCTAACTTAAAAGTTTGGCTTTCAATAAGCCTTCTCACCAACAATAAGTTTTCTTAATAAGGGATAATTTCTCCCCTTAAAATCCAGAACTCTTCTTCACCAGGTGAAAAGTGAAATTCATCATTGCTTCCAATGTCTTGATCTTTTAAAATCATTATTCTTCTATGGGACACTTGGAAGAATAATGTCCTCTTTGATGACATTTAAAGCATTAAACATTTCTCATTCTAGCTTATTTAAAAGGTTCTCTATATTTATATTTTCCCCTCCATATCCCTATCTAGTGATCCTTCGCTCCTAGATGTTGAATTGGAGGAGTAGCCCTCCATCTTAAGTTCATGATAAGGTTGTGAGGGGGTAGAATATTCTTTTTTATGGGCATTTTTTCGTTTTAATTGTTGTTCTACCTTTACACAAAGGTAAAGTAACTCATCTAAGTCATTATAAGGCAACAACTCAATTATATGCCTAATATATAGGTTCAAACCACTTGGAATCTAACAAAGATTATGTGTGGTTCTTCCCTAATCTTTACTCACAACATGAGTAGTTCAAACCACTATTTCTTAGAGTCCATGGAATTTATCCATAAACTCCCTATCATAGTAGGAGGACACATGTCTTTTCTTGAAGGAAACCATAACTTTATTCGAATATTTAATCTGAGGATTATTATGAGTTCTTAGGTCCCTGATGCTTAGTGAGGCAATTCTTCTTGTTCCAAAGGTTGAAACCTTGAAGAATTATGTAGGAGCTTGTGCATTACAAGAAAAATGGTTTTAAGGGGAGTTTATTTTTACATTATCCAGGGTTAAAACATTTATTAAGTCATTTACCCAGAGTTATAGTTTCCCTCGCTAAATCATCCATGAGGAATGTGTTACCTGGGGTTTTTTTAAACCTTGGGAAAAGTATTTCAAAACCCTTGTTAAATATCATGGGTTTAAGAACCTCCATAAAATACCATGGGTTTAAGAACCTCCGTAAAATACCATAAGTTTCAAATTTTGCGTAAAATGACTTGTCGTTTGAAATAACCTTCAACCCTGTTTTTCACCATCTCTAACAATCCTCCTAACTTCTCTCTTCCACAGTAGACGCACTGCTCTCCGACACAAACTCAATGGTCGTTGATGACAATCTTAGCAAGAAATCACAATTCAGTCACACTTATGACTTTTATATCTAAGGAGAATAAACACTAAATAAGACATTATCTTCTTCTTACTCCAATATTGCTTCTTCCATCACCTTACTATCCCAAATTGGATCACAAGCCATTATTACCTAGGCAACAACTGTTGTTTATCACTGCTTTGTATATCTTAAATAATTGTATTATTTGTCAAATGTGGGCTCCATAGTCATGTGTGTTATTGGCTAAAGATTGCAAGAATATATTGTGAGAAGAAATTAACTTTACTACTTTTCACTTTCACAGTGAATTAATTATTAAATTATTTTAAAATAAAGGTCTTATTTTAAAATAATTCAAAATTATAAGAATTAAATATTAACAATTATAACTAAAACTAAAGTTGAACATAAAATATATGTATATCAATAGCTAAAACAAAATAAGTTAAGTTTTTTAAAGTATGAGCTCATAACAGAAAGGAAACTAGGAATTATATAACCAACTACCATCAATCGTAGGAAATATGCAAATACTATTGAAATACTTATTATTCAAGATTAGTTATTGAAATACTTATTATTCAAGATTAGTTGTTGAAATACTTATTATCAAAGGTTATTTTGCTAAGTTTTTAAAATAATTTTTTGAAACTTTAGAAACTTATTTGTAATGTAGAGTTACACTTTCAAAATTTTATAGAATTTAGTTATAAAATATATTAAAATTATATAGTTTTTAATTATTTACTTATAAATAGATTTAATTATATTTATCTATTGAAGTTTGAAAAATTTGGAGTGTTTTATTGAGGTTCTTGTTGAACCAAGTGATGTTCAATGTTTTGAAGAATCCAAATCCTTTGAAGGATGTTGAAGCCTTTGCTTTGCTGTGTGTTGCTGGGCTGGTTTAAGCTTTGTTCTGGGGTTGTTTAATATTGTAATCCACCCTTAGATTAAATCTCAAGCAATTAGCATCTCAATCTTTATCAAAGTAAAATGTTTTTCAAACTAAGTTGAAACAACCGATTGTTTTGTCGAAACAACCGATTGTTTATACTTAGGTGTTTTGAGAAAGTTTGAAAACTGTTTTTAAATGGTGAAATCTGTTAAGTAACAAAACAACCGATTGATTCGAGGAAACAATCGATTGTTTGTTTTGAAACCATAACAGAAAAACTGTTTTCTTTGACTGAGCTTTAAATGCTTTAACTGAATACGCTCCGGTCATTAAATGCTTTGACCAAATCTATTTTAAATGCAATTAAGAGTTTGTTAAGATTTGATAACAAACTATATTCTTGAATATATTCTGAAAAACTGTTTTTAAGGATTAAGAATCTTGGGACAAAGTTTTGAGTGAAAAAAAACAAAGAGTTTTTCAAAGAGTTCTGAGATTGCTTAAGAGTTGAGAGATTGATCAAAGGTGCTGGAATAGGATTCTACTTGTATTGATTTCAGATATTCATATGTAAGAAGTGTAATCTTTGTAAACTGCTGAACAATTCGTTTGTGTTTTTTGCTGAGATTGACTGTGTGTTCTTGAGGTGTTCAAGATCAGCAATCTTAGTATTGGCCAAGGAGAGTGTGTTTCTTGAGGTTTTCAAGGTCATTCTCTTGGTTGTTGTGTAAGTGATCAAGGTGTGGTTGCTTAGTGGATATCCTCAGGGTTTCTGAGAAGACTGGATGTAGCTCTGGTTTGGAGTGAACCAGTATAAACAACTGTGTACAATCTCTCTATCCTTAACTCTTTAATTTCAGTTTGTTTGTTGTTTGCTGATATAAACAACCGATTGTTTCGAAGAAACAACCGATTGTTTTTTCTAGTATTACAGTTTTTGCTTGCTGTTTTGGCTAACTGAATTGCTGAATCAATTGGTTTCTGAAATAAATTCATTCTAGCTTTGAAAAGTTTGCGAAAACCCCTTTAAACAATTCACCCCCCTCTAGTTTAAAGTCATCTTTTCTAACAGTTCTAATATAAATCTTTGCACCACATGTAATTGAAACAAACCCAATCATCTACTGAACACCCAAGTACCAAGCCTCAACTCCAACCAATTGCCTCAAATAAAACACGTCATCAGCCTTTAGCACAAACCATGGTTGCGGCATAACAAGAGTGCTTCCTACGTTTGGTTACGACATCTGAAAAGTCTCAGTGGATCACTGCTTCAGTTCCAATTCTTTGTAGAAGAGATTCCTCCCAAGAAAGCAAGGTGGTCTAAATCCACCTAAAGCCAGTAAACCCAATTGTAGCAAAACTGCACCAAGATTCCCCTAAGCAGCACCAAACAACACCTAAAAAGTGAAGATAGACCATGGGCACCATTCAACAACAACTATGGAGCCTCTTAATCTTCTGAAACTTGTCCACAACAGCTTGAACTTATGCAAAACCTTCATGATCTGCTTCAGCTTCATTACCAATCTTCTTAGGATCTCTACTTAATTCTACTTCCAATAAGCAAACCTTCATATCCGTTAAACTGGCATGACAAATCCCAAAAATCCAAAAACAGCAGGACCAAAATTTATCAGCATCTCTAAAGTTGGACCAACAAAGCCCAAAAGACATATGCTTCTCTTAATAACCCCATACTACTAGCCGTTGAACAACACCTGCAGGCAACAACACTCATTTCTTTCACCAAAACCAAGTCTTTTCCAACAACATACCAACAACTTAATTGTCTCCATTCGGAAATCAGACGTAATTAATCCCTCCACTTCTTTTAAAGTGATTCTGCCTTGCAACTACCTATCAAAACCAACAGGAAAACCCCTCTAAACATCCATAACATCCATCCTGACTTATAAGGCTCAACCCTGCTTCTAGTAGGCCTTCAGCTAATCACACAACATCTTCTACTTAAGTATCAAACCCATCATCCAGCTAAACAGCTCAACACCTTTTTGAACCCGTCCAACCTTAATTAAGGACGAAATTCCAACTCTGTTTTAGCATTGAGTACCTACAATAAGATACAACTCATTTGCTTATAATCTCCTTTCTTCATACAATTCAAGCCAGAAAACTAAGCAAAAAATCGAGAGCAACTGATGTGATTCCAATAGCCACATAGAACAAGATTCTTGACACTTTGAGGAATCACCTTGAGCTGGAAAATATAGAGGCACTTTCTTAGAAGTTGGATCATGGTTCTAAAATCAAGAACTCACCAATAACAAGTACCAAATCCCAAACTCATTTGGATGAACCAAATATTGTCAAATTGAATCAACATAGGAAAATAAAAAGAATAGACCGAACAGAATTGAATTAAAAATAAAAGTACCGAACAGAAATAAGCAACAAACAGAAAATAGGTGCTGGAAAATTAAAGGAACCGAAACAAAAACAACTCAAAACTCAAGGCAACATGAACAAATTGAAGAAGAAGAAAGGAAGGAGAAGAGAATGCTCATGAAGATGGAAGATAGGTTGGATGATCACGCCACTAGAAGTATGGATGCTCCTAGATGAGTGTGCAAGCCGCCACTTGAGGAAACCATGGTCCTTCAAGATAAGACTAGAGTAGAAGCTCAAAAGCTCTCCAAATGCTCACTCCAATTTTGAGTATAGTTTCTTTAGATGAATTCAAATCTGAAATTTACAAGGAAGGCACCTCTATTTATAGCCTAAGGTGCTGAAAATGAAAGCTAAAACAATTCAAAATTCCCTCCTAATTCAAACTAGAACCGGCGCCTATTTGCAAAGCAAGGAAGGTGTGATCCTTTCCTTCACTTTGGCACCCCCTATTCTACTTCTACACCTATCTACTAATACACCCCCCTAAAGCTCCTAACTAAAGCCTAAAAGATGCTATAACAAAAGAGGTTTCTAAGGTTTCCCTCTAAGCACCTTCAACTAAAGACACTACAAAAAGAGAAAATAAATGTCCTCTAGCTCCCAAGGCTTTGAACATGCTTCTTGTAATCCTTTGAGGTGGACTTTGACCTCCATGGGCGTCCTCCATTTGTGCCTCCACCTCTTCTTGAGCTTGATGAGTGGCCTCCATGTTCTCTTGGGCTTGATCTCCATCAGCAACACCAACAAATTTGCATATAAATGTAATCCCCTTTCTTCACACTTGTCACTCCATAGAACCAAACTAGACAACAGAAAGCATCACCAACAGATTTGTTTTGTTGCCACAGCTTACAGCCCTCCAAAAGCACATTAACAACCTTTCATACCTCTTCCTTCGTTATTCTGATGCAGTTAAAGTGGCCCAGTAGTGACCTCCTAAAACCTGCACACAACTTAACCTCTAAGAGCATAAACACCAGCCCTTAGACACTCCCCGGACATCACCGAGGGCCCATCTTAACCATGCACTGGTGATATGAATCCAAATAGAAATGACAATAAAATTGGGAATTTAGGGTACGAAACGGAATAAATTCAAAACAGTATTGGCCTAAGGATGATCACCACAAGAATTGGTGGATTCTTGATAAGATCGCAAGATACAGGGAAAAACCCTAGTAGAGAAACACTCTCTAAAATTGTCAAAATATTTGTCCCCTATTTTGAGTTTCAACAGTGTATAAATTACAAAGGTCTTTTCTTGTTTGTAAGAAAATAAGATGATACTACAATCCTTATATTTCAAGAATGATCATTTGTCCCAGTGGTTAGGTTGATACTTTGTACTTGGTCCTGAGTTCAAATCCAAACTCCAAATAAAATAATAATATTATTTTATTTTAATATTCCAATCTTGTTGTGCGTGGCCCTTGGGCTTGGATGTCCGCATCATTCCCTCATCTGGTTTATTGGAAAATCTCTTCCGCTGCTACTCCTTGTTTAAACAAAATAGTATTTCTTTGGTCCCAAATGCACCTTACAATAGTTGCCCAAAAACCTTTCCAAACGAGATTTTGCTTAGAACTGGCCTGAGCTAAATGAAAACTCACAAAATGATTCTTTATGTCAAAATGTTGAGCAAACAAAATTCCTAACCATTTGTGGCATAACGTCCATATATGTTGTACATGTTTGCATTCTATAAACAAATGTTGACATGTTTCCTCCTTAATCTGACATAAAACACATATTATTGAGTTCATATGCACTCCTCTTCTACATAAACCCTCCCTTGTTGGGATTCTATCTATGAGGGCTCTCTAAGCTGTTGTCAACACATTAGGGAATGCTTTAGCTTTCCAATGGTACTCAAAAGTTACATGATGGGTACCTCTAGATTGCTTAGATAGGCATTCATGTTGAACCCACGGTGCAATTCTCAGATTCCTCACCCCCCTACACTTGGATATCATTCACGTTTCTCTTCAAAACATCCCTTGTTATGCATTCAATTAGATTTGCTTCCATTTCAGATTCCCATTGGAACCTGTCTCGCCTCCACTCTAACCTCCATTGCCAAACCGACCCCTCCCACTCACTTACATCTTCCACATTTTGCTCTTGGTTAACCGACAAAGAAAACAACCTCTGGAACATAGTTTTAAGATTCGAGTCACCAACCCATACATCCTCCCAGAATCTAACCTTATCTTTCCTTCCTAATTTCCAACGTAACTCTTTTTGGAACCACTCATTTCCTCCTCCCTCCCTACACACCTTTACTAGATCTCTCCACCACCATGATTGATATTTCACAAATATATGAGGACAGTCTAGCTCCGCTCCATACTTCGAGTGTAGTACCTCCTTCCACTTCCCTTTCTCTCTCTCGATCAACCGCCATCTCCATTTAGCTAAGAGAGCAAAGTTGAACTTTCTAATGTCTTTGAACCCCAAACCTTCCTCTTCTTTCGTTTTACACAAGTCTCCCCGGCTTACCCATGATATCGGGCTTTTCTCCTTACCCCACCCCCATAGAAATCTCCTTTGGATTATAATGATACTTTCGTACATCGATTCTGGTGCTTTGAAAATAGACAAATAGAAAAGAGGTATTGCAGTGAATACAGACTTAATTACACATATCCTACTTGCCATAGTTAAGAACTGCCCCTTCCACACACTCAGTCTTGCTTTTAACTTGTTTAGAACAGGTTCCCAAAATGATTTCTTCCTTGGATTACCACCTACTTCTAGACCCAAGTATTTAAACGGAGTTTCCATCTGGCCGCAATTCAAGATCTTTGAGTAACAGAGAAGATTACTACTTTGAACATTGACTCCTGTAACTTTGATTTGTGGAAGTTGATTTCCAGGCTTGAAGCAATCTCAAAACCCCTTAGGATAGCCTTCATTATGATCACATTACTCCAAGACTCCTCATAGAAAAAGAGAGTGTCATCCGCACATTGGAGGAAACTCACCTCTACCTCCTTGTTTCCAATCTTGACCCCTGACAGAAGATTGACTTTTGTTGCTTGCCTTACTAGTCCAGCTAGCCTTCAGCCACCATAATGAAAAGGAAAGGAGCTAAGGGATCTCCCTGCCTCAAACCTCTTATAGGCTTAAATTTCTCCATCGTTCTCCCATTTACTAGTACCGATACTGTGACTAACTCCATGCATCCTCTAATCCATTTTATCTATATACTATGGAAGCCCAACCTATGGAGCATATCGTACGAAAAATCCCACCTAACCGAGTCATATACTTTTTCAAAATCTATCTTCAGGCATAAACCACTCTTCCCCTTCCTCCTAAGATCCTCAACCACCTCATTTGCCAGAAGCACACTATTTACCAAACCTCTATCCTTAATGAAAACTGATTGATTTCCATCTATAATAGAGGTAACACTTTCTTTAATCATCCAACCAACACTTTTGTTATAACTTTGTAGATGACACCCACTAATGAAATGGGTCTGAACTGATCAAGCTTGCACGAATCCTTTACTTTGGGTACTAATGCTATGAATGATGCATTGCACCATTTCGGAATAAAGTCTGTTTTATGGAACTCCTCCAAAATCGCTACAAAATCTGCTTTGAGATAGTTCCAACTTTTCTCAATAAAGTTAAAGTTGAAGCCATCCGAGCCAGGACTTTTTGACCCTTCACATTGCCATACAGTTTCCTTGACTTCTTCCTTTGTGAAAGCTTCTATCAATCGCAAATTTTCTTCAGAAGAGATAGTTTTGAACTCAACCGCATCAAGTCTAACCCCGAAATATTTTGTTGCTTTAAATATGGTTTCAAAAAGTTTCTTAGCTTCAGATTGGACAAAACTAGGCTCCTCACACCAAAATCTTCCTACCTCAACACCCTTCACTTCATTCCTTAGTCTTCTCCACCTTAAGGAGGAGTGGAAGAATCTAGAACAAGAGTCACCATATTTGTACCAGTTGGTTCTAGCCTTTTGACGGAGCAGAGATTCTAACCTTGAATCAATCTCCCAAAGCCTCCTTACCAAATCCGTTTTGTCCTGCCTTTCACTTCCCGTTGCTAGTCCATTACTATCTTGACATTCAAAGCTCTTAATTTCCTGCAAAATAGATTTCTTCTTTGAGTTCAGATTCCCAAAAACGTCTCTATTCCATATTTTTAAATCAGCCTTCAACAACTTGAACTTTTCCTTGAGCCCCTTTATGACATTTCCTTGACTCACATAGGATTTCAATTTTCCTCCACCAACCCATCAAAACCTCTTTCCAAAAGTCAAGCATAAATAGATCTGAAAGGTTTGGGACCTCAATCCTTGTCCAAACACTTAATGATCAGAGCACAGTGATCAGAGACTTCCCTTTGTTGGACATATTGTTTACACATAGGCCAACACTGCAACCATTCTTCAGTAACAAGAACTCTATCAATCCTACTCTTTGTCGTGCCATTTGGTTTGAACCACGTAAATTTTTTCCCCACAATAGGCAAGTTCGTTAACATGTTTAATTCTATAAACTCGTTGAAGCCCTTTATCTCACTATTGAAATCGCCCCTATCTACCCCTCGCCTTTCGCTTCTACTTCTTATTGCATTGAAGTCCCCACAAAAGCACCATACTACAATTTGGGATGCCTCTTTGCAATTAGACAATTCCTCCCACAAGAGCTTCTTTTCTTTCAATGTGCATGCCGCATACACATTTACCACAACACCTATGCGAAGATTTTTCATGTTGGCCCACAATAGCTATATAACCCATCCCCATCGAGTGACTTTCATAGCTAAAAGCTTCTTTGTGCCACATTGAAAGAAGACCTCCACTTCCATTAACCCCTCTGTTATGAATCCAACCTATTTTGTTGTCCCCCCCATAAGGCATAGCACCTAACATCCGTAACTTCTACTGTTTTTGTTTCTTGGAGACACACAAATTCAGCTTCCTCTGTAGCTATGCACCTCCTAAGATACCTTGCTTTTGTTCCTCCCCCCAGACCTCTTATATTCAAGTTAAAAATCAGCATAAAAAACCATTCAAATTGCCCACCTCTAGACACTTCATAAACTCAAGGTCTCGCTCTTCCATACATTGGAATTCTTGAACCACCTCCTCTTCCTCCCTATGGCAAGCAAGTCTAATCTGTTTTCCTAGATTCCATAAATTGGTTGGCTCCTCCCTAATTTCAGAGTTGCGGACACAAGCATTACAATTATTAATGTTCATATCAGAAATAGATGATGTTAGCGAACCTGCTTTGAGCATCAGCTCTTTCCTCGCTTGAGACGATCTCGCACTCAATCTGACTGACCTCCTTGCATGGATGCTTGGCTCCCCCAACTCGCTAAGACCTTTCATCTTGCTCCGACGTAGAGGCGTTTTGCTCGTGTTATCCTCTACTACCTTCTCTGCATCAAGCAGATAAGGTATTTTCAAAACTGTTTGCTTCCTTAGCTCCACCTATGATCCGAAAACTTGGTTAGAATCGAAAATTCACAATTTCTTGTCTGCATCACTTCCTTCCTTCACGCAAATAGGCATCTCTAATCCTCCTGCTTGATTATCACCACCATCTTCCTCTAATCCATTCTTCCTTCAAATTGGGATGACATCTTGCGCTTCGTCTTCTCCCTTTCGCGAATGGTCCTCTCTAGCGACTCCCTCAAAACCTAATTGGGCCTCCTGTTTCCACTCCTGGCCCAACGTTATATTGGGCATTCTCTAGGGGCCCTTACATTCAATATCCACTACCAACTTGGCCAACTCAGCATGCACAAAAAGGTAATTTTGTGAAAGAGCACATGCTTGTTCAGCCTGGTTGAAGAAAGCAATCTCTGCAAACTCCTTCCAACCCTTAGTTACCTCTTTAGTGATTAACAGAGATGCTTTTCTCTGTGAGGCAAAGCTTTTCGTAGCAGATTCCTTAGAAAAGGAAACATTTGTCTTATTCAAACTCAGAGCCTCTCCTCCCTCCATCTCCTCCTCTACACGGTGGACCTCCATTCCACTTGCGATCTCCTCCTCACCATTATTCACCGATAAAGTTGTTTCCTCTACATATGTCTTTGAGGAAGGGATACTATCAGATGAACCATAGAAATTCCGATGACACACACACTAGCCACCAAATTTTATAGGTTCTTCTTCTTTTATGTAAATAGACAACACTTGATCATTTAACCTTATACTTTTAGCCATCTTAGCGTTACAGTTCTTAAGCAACCGAACTTGTAGTCTCGCATATTCTACATTTCCCCACATCGTCGTAGCTTCGTCAATTGATACCAAAGACGCTACCTCTCCTACCACTTTTGAAAAGCAATCCCTATTCCAAAACGTTAACGGTAGCTCGTAGCATCTCACCCATACAATTTTGTGACCCGCTACATGCTCCTCCGACCATGGCTCAATGTTTTGGAAGATACTTTCAAATCACTCCTTATTGTGGTTAATCAACTCCTCCATGTTGTCCCCTTCTCTCGAAGTAAGAAGGACAAGATTATCCCCCAAATACCTCACTCTAACCCTGCTCATACCTCCTTTCACAAACTCTTCTCCCAGTTGTTCATGTTAGAAAAGATGGCTTTAAACTAGAAGGGGGATGAATTGTTTAAAGAGGGTTTTCGCAATCTTTTAAAACAAGAATGAATTTATCTTAGGAAACAATTGATTCAGAAATTCAGTTCGCCAAAACAGCAAGCAAAAGCTGTAGTACCAAAAAAACAATCGGTTGTTTCGCAGAAACAATCGGTTGTTTCGCAGAAACAATCGGTTGTTTATACCAGCAAACAACAAATAAACTGAATTTAAAGAGTTAGAGATAGAGAGATTGTACACAGTTGTTTATACTGGTTCACTCCAAACCCAGAGTTACATCCAGTCTTCTCAGAAATCCTGAGGAAATCCACTAAGCAATCACACCTTGATCACTTATACAACAACCAAGAGAATGACCTTGAACACCTCAAGAAACACACTCTCCTTGGTCAACACACCAACACTAAGATTGTTGATCTTGATCCCCTCAAGAACACACAGCCAAACTCAGCAAAACACAAAAACGAATACTTGTTCAACAGAGTACAAGGATTACACTTGTTACAGAAGATAATCTGAAATCAATACAAGCATAATCCTATTCCATGCACTTTGATCAATCACAAACTATTAGCAATCTCAGCTCTTTGAAAAACTCAAAAACTCTTAGCAAAAACTTGTCAAAGATTCTTAATTTGCAAATCTGTTTTTCTGAATATATTCAAAGATGTAGTTTGTTATCAAATCTTAACAAACTCTTAAATTGCTTTAAAAGATTGGTCAAAGCATTTAATGACTGGAGCGTAAGCAGTTAAATCATTTAAAGCTTAGTCAAACAGAAAACAATTTTTCTGTTATGGTCCCAAAACAAACAATCGGTTGTTTCCTCGAATCAATCGGTTGTTTTGGTACTTAACAGTTCAACCATTTTAAAAACAATTTTCAATCTTTTTCTCAAAACACCTAAGTACAAACAATCGGTTGTTTCGATAAAACAATCGGTTGTTTTAACTTAGTTTGAAAACATTTTTCTTTCACAAAGATTGAGAATGCTAATGCTTTAGATTTAATCAAAGGGTGGATTACAACATATAAACTACCCTAGAACTAAGCTAAACCAGCACAACAACATCAAGCACAGCAGAGGCTTCAACATCCTTCAAAGGATTTGGATTCTTCAAAGCTTGAACACCACTTGGTTCAACAGTTCAAAGTCCAACTCTTCTCTAAACTGCTTGATCACACTGCACTCCATCCATGGTAAAACTTGTTGTTATGTTTTGATGATTGGCCCCTTCCACATCCTTTGCGGATCACCTTTGACAACATGAACGAAGGATTTTCTCCCTGACTTTACCTTCCACACTTCCTTTGTTCTTTTCTGTTCTTGTAAAACAGGGGCTTCCACTTGCACATTCCTAATGTTCCTACCCTCCACCCTTTTGGGTTTCACCTCACTCCTCCTAATTATGGGAATGTTTATGTGCAACTTCTTGTTACCAATGTATATTTGATCTAGGTTCCTCTCCAACCTCCCCACATTCCTCACTTAAAAAAAAATCTAACGAACCCAAATCTTCTCCCCCATTTGTTAAGCCTTCTTGAAATAAACAATTCTTTAACCCTAGCCCATCTTCTGAAAATCTTGATCATATCCAGTTTTTCATACCCATTTGGAAAATTTGCAAAGAAGAACGTTGTAAAATCATTTGTTTATGAGATTTTTGTTTGGGACCTAATCCACCTTGACCACCTTGCCTTTGTGAAGAGTGAGCCATTTAGAAACCTTTGAAAATGAAGGTTAAAAAAATCCGCTATTTTGCTAAGGTTTTAGAATAACCATTGGAGCTTAACAAAGGTTAAAAAAACCTTCGTTAATTAAATCAATTCCTAGGGTTATATTAACCTCCGCTAAATAATCTTTGTTAAAACCCTTTTTTCTTATTTTGGCGGAAGCATGAATAGTCGATGAAGATGAATGTATTAAATTGTGGAAGTGAATTGGAGTCTTGGAAGGTTACGATTTTGGTGAAAAGAATAAAGGTTTGGCCTACTCTTCTAGCTCAATAGAGGTTAAGCCAATTCTTGAGAAGACTCTAGACTGATTCTTAGAGAAGAAAGAACCTAGCGGGAGCTAAAAACAAGTAGAACTTGTGCACTCATTGATAACAAATATGAAATGAATTCAAAGTTATCTTGAAAATAAATGAAAGACATATTTATAGGGAAAGGTAGCTTGTAGCCCAAGTTACCTAACCCTACCCCTAGTAAACACATGTAGTAACCTTAGGTTAACCAAGGATGATCACATGCGAGGGAAGGAATAGCTTGTAGCACACGCTATGGTAAATACCCTAACTTGGAGCGTGACTCGCTCTTCATGAGTCATATTCTATCCTAGGACTATGATGTTGAATCAAGTGTGATCAAAGCTTTGAAAAATCCAAATCCTAGCGTTTGATGGAAGGCTGAAGTTGCTTGGAGCTGCTGATGTGCTTTAGAATATGATCTAGGGTAGATTATCTTTGTAATCCACTCTTTGTTAAATCTAAAGCTTAAGTGTTTTCAAATCTTTTAAGTTTAAAGTGTTTTTCAAACTAAGTGAAAAACAACCTATTGTTTTGTGATAAGTGTCTAATTTCAGTAATATTTCATATTAAAATATAGGCACTTATGAGGATTTATTGCTAATTTACATATAAAATAATCCCTAATTTATGAATTTATACCTTTTTACATTTTTATGATCTTTATTTGAATAAGAGTATTTTATTCCCAAATTTGGTGTTAATTGCAGATTTCTAAGGAAGATTGGAGATTTGGATTAAAGATGAATGATTGGAGCTAAAAAGATAAAGATAGAAGGTCCCAGAATGGAAAAAGATGCAAAGAAAGATTGGACCTTTTTTATGTTTTATCATTTAGCCCATTAGCGCGACATAGGAAACAACCTAACCCTAGAAAACTAGGATAAATAGAGGGCTAGAGGCTCAACCTTAGGGTGCCAGATTGAGAGAAAAACACCATAGAGTGAATTGTAACCCAATTGGGAGAATGGAAGGTGATAGAAGTATGCGTGGCTAATTCTACCATTTGGGATTGAGAGTAATCTACTCAAACTCTTATGTATTGAGGTGATATCTTACATATTAATATTCAGTTCTTGATTGATTATTGGTATTGTTGTTTTACTTTTAATTTTTCGTGACAAATTGAGAATCTTAAATCTGACCGAGAGGTATTTTTAGGGTTTGGACCTAAACAACAATACTTAGCATATTTGAATGCTAGGAATAGACTTGAAATGTTAATTGCTATTAACGTCTGAGCTTCGTTCTAAGTTGTTCTTATAATTATGCGAGGGATCGATAGTTAGGGAACATTCTTAAGGATTTTATATGCGAGGAATCGATATAAATGATTTTTATACGGGCATCAATTTCAATTAAAGAAATTAATATTGACATGATAATCAAAATACATGAAAGTGAGAGAGATGAAACCTAATCCCTATTTTTCCAATTGAAACAACTAATTCTTTGTTTGTTTTCTTATTGATCATCGCCAACCCAACCACTTTCAATACACTTTTAATTGTTTTGTTTTATATTTAGCGATTATTGTACTTGATAATTCACTGTTCCTTGTGGGATCGATATCCGTCCTTAGGGACAATTATTACTTCTGACAAAGCGGTGCACTTGCCGTAAAAAGTCATCAAGTTTTTGGAAACAACTGATTGTTTTATACTTAGGTGTTTTTGAAAAAGTTTGAAAACTGTTTTAGATGGTTGACTTGCTGTCAAACCAAAACAACCGATTGATTCGCTATTTCAACCAATTGTTTGTTTGAAATCCTAACAGAAACAGTTTTGTTAGTTAAGTGAGCTTTAATTGATTTCATAACCGAATACGCTCCTTCTTTAAATGCTTTGACCAAGTTTTGAATACTATAAATAGTTTGTTAATGTTTTATAACAAGCAACAAGAAAGAAAAACAAATTTGAGTTTTTCAAAGAGCTTTTCAAAGATTTGAGTTTTTACTTTGAGCTTTGGTTATTCAAGAGATAAGTGGAATAAGATTACTCTGTATTGATTTCAGTTGATTTTGTAACAGTGTAATTCGTTCTAAAGAATTATGTACTTTCTGGTGTTGTAAAGCCAAGAAGGGTTGTGTGCTCTTGAGGTTGTCAAGATCAACATTCTTGGTGTGTGTGTGCTGAGCCAAAGGAAGTGTGTTTCTTGAGGGGATCAAGGTCACTTCTTTGGTGGTATGTGTATGTAATCTGGTTTTGATTACCTAGTGGATTCCCTAGTGGTTTCTGGGAAACTGGATGTAGCTCTTAGTTTAAGAGTGAACTAGTATAAACTGTTTGTGCATTTCTCTCTTCCTTAAACTCTTTAAATTCAGTTGTTGTTTTATTTACTGGTATAAACAACCGATTGTTTCTGCGAAACAACCGATTGTTTCTGCGAAACAACCGATTGTTTCTGCGAAACAACCGATTGTTTTTCTGTTGCATTACTGTTTTGTGCTTTGTTTCTTGGCTAACTGAATTCCTAATTTGGTTTCTTGCAAAGAAATTCATTCTAGCTTAAAATGATTGTGAAACCTCCTTTAAACAATTCACCCCCCTCTTATTTAAAGTCATACATTCTAACATATGAAAGTAAAATCAAGAAAATACTTAATTTGGAAAGGAAAAATTAAAATAAAAGATGAGATGACAAAACACAGAGAGATTCAAAGAAAGACAAGCAAAAATTAAAGTAACTTTCAAAGGAAAGCACTCAAAATGAACATATGCAATAGGTCTAGATTAAGAATGCAACCAAATTACTAAAGAGTTAATGAACAAGTAAAGAACTAAACAAAATACTAAACATTCTTGGAGGATTTATAAATACAAAATATAAGTAAAATGATTAAAACCAAAAATCAGAATTAGGTTAAACATGCAATAGAAAACCTAGACATGGCATTGAGTCAAGAAATTTTTGAACTAATAATTGAATCAATTAAGCAACGAAATTGAGATGTATTAAAAGGAATTTAAACTAACCTAAACAAAAAAAATTAAGATCAAGACAAGAAGAAAATGCACAAAGAAAGAAAAGAAAAGAGAATTAACTTTTTTTGACCTCTAAGTTTGGCTAATGGAAGCATCTCCAAGCACCCAACGTAAGACTTAGAAAATTATTAAACTTTCAAGTTTCACAAGAAACTCAAGTTCCTTTCCTCAAGAATGACCCTTGAAGGAGGAAAGGAGAAGATTACTCCCATTTTAGTGACCTCAAAAAACAAGAAGAATACATTCATTTTGCAACTCAATTCTATTCAATTCAAGGTAAATTTTACAAGAGGTACGTGACTTTATATATAGATACTTGGACCCTCTTGCACTTCATGAATCAAGGGATGTGGGACTAATTTTCCAAGGCAAAATGCAATTGCACACAGTCTTCAAAATCGACGTACCAAGCTTGGAAGTCTTGCATAAAGTAAACTGATGCAAATTCAAGTCTTTATGTGTTAGCCTTGGACAAGAATGCATGGTCGTGTACAAGCCTTGGATTGTCGTGTTTTGACCTAGCTTTCTAAGGTTTTGATCCTCAAACAAGGCCCACGTGGAGGTCCACTTATGCATTTATGCCTCTACAAAATACATTGAAAAACTATGCCTATACAAAGTACTTTACTTCTATAATTTTTTACAACTCTGTTGCGTCTATACATTTTTATTTACAAGACTAAGAAGAATGAAGAAAATTTTATTATTTCTACTATTCAATGCAGAGTCTTCCTCTGTGAGACTTCATCTTCTTCTTTTCTCTTAACAAAAGGTGTGGTGACTGGATGGTTTCCATCAACGTTAATGAATATAATCAAATGTATTGTGTGTGAATCATAAATACAAGGAAAGATTTTATCTAAAGTTTAGATAGAAAAAGTTATCACTGCCATCATTTCTAACAATCACAACATTAACAAAGTAACTAAAGATTGAGTGGCGTTGTCAAATAAAGACTTGATTCTTGCCATGGAGAAAGAGCTAAATTAATTCACTAGAAATGATGTATGGATGTTAGTGTCACCTGCATTTGATCAGAGTGTGATCGATACCTAATGGGTCTTTAGAAACAATTAGAAGAAGAAGGAAAAATGATAAGAAATAGAGTTGGATTAGTAGCACATGAGTACAATTAGCAAGAAGGTATAGACTTTACTGAAACTTTTTCTCCAATTGCTCGTCTTCAGAATATAAGAATACTATTAGCCTTTGTTACCTACAAAAACATAAAATTATATCAAATGGATGTGAAAAGTGCTTTTCTAAATGGTTTTATTGAATATGAAGTTTATGAAAAACAACCTCCAGGTATTGAGAGTACATTTAATAAAAAAAGAGAGCATATATTTAAACTTAAAAAGGCTTTATATGGTCTTAAATAAGCTTCTACAACTTGGTATGAAAGATTGAGTGGTTTTCTTCTTGGAAGTCATTTTGAAATAGGAAAGGTTGATAATACCTTATTCAAGAAAAAGTGCATCAAAGTCTTTCTAATAGTGCAAGTTTATGTAGATGATACTATCTTTAGTGTTACTAATGAATCCTTGTGCAAGGATTGTTCTAAGTTGATGCATGTAAAATTTGAAATGAGCATGATGGGAGCACTTAAGTTCTTTTTGGAGCTCCAAATTTGAAAAAGAGAAAGAAAGATCATTATTCACCAATAAAAGTACATAAAGGAGATATTGAAGAAATTCAATATGTCAGATGCAAAACCTATGAAAACACTAATGCATACATCTAAAATCGTAAGTAAGGATGAAAATCGTAAGAAATTAGATAAAAAAATCTATAGAAGCATGATTGGATCTCTATTCTTTCTTATTTCCAATAGGCTTAACATTATGCATAACATGGATTTCACTCATATCCTAAGGAGTCTCGTCTTAAGTTTTTTACATGGATCTTTAGATACCTTGTGGAAACCACTAACCTATGCCTATGTTATAAGAAATATAATAATTTCACATTACAAAGGTCTGCGACATAGACTTTGCTTCAAAAAAACTAGGTATAAAATATGTTCACACTTCATTTATAAGACGATAAGAACACTAAATCATTTAAGACACGAGTATTTCATTTGATAGAAGATACAACACTGTGTAGTCTTTTCTCAGAGTTTGATAAGAGGCATAAAAGAACAAATGAAACGTGAAAACAAATATCAAATGATAAGCATAAGCTAAGCAAACCTTATATTTAAAATTAAATATCCTTGTGCTTATACTGTTTGCAGGGAATGTCTTACTACCAAAGAGATCCATTTGAATTTAGATATTAAGTTATCTCTCGAGATGCAAGCTAAATTTTCTTTCTTCGTCAACTTCTTAACACAAGGATATATCAACTTTGACTCAACTGTCTATCCTATATGGAAGGCACATCAATCATAAAATTATGCAATATTTTACGCTACCTAGAGAGATAAGCATTGTGATTTTTTAAGAACGTTGTAAAAAAAAGAAGCAAAGATCGAGGTTACATTAAATGCAACAATCATGATAAAAATTTTCAAACACAAAATGGACGCAAAAGGCTAAAGATGCTAAATAATTATAAACGATCATCAAATGACTACTTCATTCAACAAGCCTATAAAAAGGAATTTATCAAGAAGAGGAAGGACAAACATAGGAAGATATATTGGAGAGAGGATATCATATGCCAATATGGTTTCTCAAATGAAAAGCACTCCTCTAAGCCATTAGAACAAAGATTGCACCCAACAAATATGTGGAGCAGATGATAACGCACACCTCATTGCTTCCTAGAAGGATTTTAAAGCTAAAATACACTAATGTATGAGGATCATGAGAGACTTAATGGAAAACACTTAGAATGTTTGTCTAGCTACCTATGGTCAAATCCTTATAGACGTTAAAAGACACTATCTTTCTTAGAGAACAAGATGATCTGAACTAGGAGAGAAAGCCTAAACATTGCATTCGTCATCAGATGCAATCCCGCCTAGTTATCAGACCAGTAGATCATTAAACAATAGACCTCCAAATCTTCGCAAAAAGTGTTTTTTTTGGCAAATAATACTTAGGGTCATCCAAGAATGACTTGAGTAAAGAATAATCTAAGACAGAGTCAACTAGAAGCAATTGTAATCTGAAAGAATACTGGGTTAGCTAGGAGTTGTTCCCCTACAAGAAATTTGCTCATTACACACTGATTATTATGAACAAATTTAGATTCGTATATAATTATGGATTTACATATGGATGAAAAGCAGTTTGTAAATTGCTTACACGTACCATTTTTTCAATAAGTAAAGGTAAATAAATTTTGTACAACATATCTGTATGTAAGGTTGGCGCATTGAGACAGGAAAAGTTTTGAAGGATGAATTCGTATGTAATATTAACTCTATTCATATGTAAAAAAGGACATCCATTGTATACGTATGTTACATACAAATTTCTTTAAATTATTTATTAAAAAATAAATTTTAAACCCTTTGTCATTTCTTTACTAAAACTCCAACGCATTCAGTTTGCCTTTAAACCTGTGTCCTAAATCTACTTCAGAAATGGATCGTGAAGCTCAACCGTGAAGCAAAGATGATGAAGCTCGGTCTGATGGCCTAAACAATACAGAGGTCAGTTTCAGTTTGCTCTTTATCCTAATTGTTGTTTGCATTGTATATTCCATTGTGTCCTTGTTCTTGTCCATTATATGCCAACGATCATATCAAATAGAAAGGCAATGGTGGACAAATGAATGACAACGTTTGGAAACTGATCCTGCCGCCAACTCTAACGTGGAGGAATTGCCTTGTTGCCTCCTTACCCCGCCTATGCAACTGTGCTATCTGCAAGAATGCTCTTAGAACCTTCTCCGGGAACTTCAAACGCAACCTGCAAAACACACAGACGACGCCTCTAGCGGCCGTTTGCACTCCGACGCTCAAGTTAGGTCACAGAATCACCAACAAAAAGTAATGTGTCTATCCCTCTCTGTTTCTCTCTTTTTATTCTCTTTTTGTGTCTGTGCCTAACAAAATTCTGTTACGCGATTCTCTGCGTGTGTCAGAATTCTGTTATGCTTTTGTGCGGAAACGTACCACAATCAGTAAAGACGTGGGTGTCTGTGTGTACCTTTCACGACGCGGAGTGCACCTTTATCTGGGCCGCGCCCCTCTCAGACAGTGACACGTGGAGGCATGCAACTCACATCTCACCGTACACGTGCCACTACCTGAAGGGCTATAGCGCATCTCTTTGTGCGCCTAAGTTATTCCCTTGCGGAGTAACTTAGCGCGTTTCTTCCATCTGGGTGAATCGCTCATTCCCAGGAGAACGCCAAGTGTGGCTGGACTAGGCACACTCACCAAGCATTGCTCTCTGCATACACAATTTCCCCTTCACGATGCCATGCACGTAATGGGTTGAGAGAGTCACCAATCACTGACTGGTTTACTAACTCCCTCAGGCCACTCTCGTGCACGATTATACCGGCGAGGAGCTCTTCTTTCTCTGAGGTATGATCATGCGAGGTCCATGCGTAACGCTCTCGCTGGGAATCTCAGTCCCAGTTTAACTGCGTGTAACACGAAACCCCGATGACTGATCGGTGCTCTATTGCTTCTCGCGTTCTCCCCGGGTGTTTATCTTGGAACTGATCTGTCGGTGGCCACTCGGTTACTGACCACCGATCACCATACCGAGTGATCTCCTCCCTGATTTCTCTGCCACTTGATCCACGTGTCACCCTGCGAGTGGTCCACGTGGTTATCTGCTGCTGACGTCATCGACTACCGATGACCGACCGGATCACAAGCCCCCTAGTCTCGAGCTGTGAACTCGTTCTCAGCGAAGAGACTAAGTGGTCGCGCTCTCGGTCCATGTGGCAAGTGGGGCCGCATCACGTGCCACCTCACGTGTTGCCTTTTGACGTTATGACTTCCTCCCTTGATCTCGCGACACGTGGACGCATCAACGGCCAGCGTGGAGTGTCGCTAACGCTTCCCTTATTCAAATAGGCGCGCGCTTTCACTGTTTCATCGTCTTCTTCAACACTCCAACTCTCAGACACTTCAAAACTCCTCTCTGCGCGCCCAACTTTCTTCGAGCTTTCTACCTCAAGACCTTCTGCGATCATCTAAAGGTATGACTTTTCTTCTTCCTTGGTCCATTTAAGTTCTTTTCACCGATTGCATTCATCTCTTTCACTACCATGCATTCATCTTGTCTGTTTTTCTTCTTCTCAACCCGCGCTAGGGTTTTTGCGTTTCTCACTTCACTTTCTACTTCTCCCTCTTCCTCTTCTTCGCCTGGACCTTTTTTCTTCTTCCCTTCCTCTGTTTTTCACCGAACCATTCATCATTCCCTCTTCTTCCGTTCATCTGACCTTTTGCTTTCCTCCATTGCAGTTACCTCGCAATGGCTCGCTTGAAGCAAACCGCTCGCATCGTTGCCTCCTCCTCTGGTGCGCAGCCTTCAACAAGTGCACCAGCGTCACCTCCTCCTGATGCAGCTCCCTATCAGGACTACGCCAGGGTCTACGACTGGGCTCCCCTGGCATTGCTGGCCAAAACTTCCACCCAACTACCTAAAAACCATCTCAAGACTCTTCTGAGCAACGACCCTGTTGAGCCTTCCTGCGCCATCGACAGGGAGAACGACTTCAACGTTCGTATACGCATTCCTCCTCGAGGGATGCCTATCTGTGTGGACGACAGGGCTACCAATGGGGTGCCCTTCACCTTCATATACTCCGCCATCTTCAAAAGGTTGAAGCTGCGCTTGCCTTTCACCTTCTTTGAGAAGGAGCTGATGATGGAGCTGAACGTAGCCCCTTGCCAACTCCACCCGAATGCCTGGGCTTTCATACGGGCATTCGAGATCCTCTGCAACTACTTTGGGCATAATGCCTCAGTAGACGTCTTCCTGCATTTCTTCGAGGCGAAGAACCCTGGGGATAGGTCTTGGGTCAGCCTGAATGGAGTTGCTGGACGAGTGATCTTGGGCCTGTAGCAGCAATCGTTTAAAGATTGGAAGGGCAGGTTCTACATGATCTCTGCTACTCAGCAAAGCCCAACGCTGCTCGAGGGGTTTCCCCTTTATTGGGTTCCTGGAGTCGAGTTCAAGAAACCCCGGGGCCTCGAAGCCATGGCCCCCTACGAGCGCGAGTTGTGTAGGTTGCTCCTAGGGGCAAAGTATAACTCGGCCTTTCTCATCAAACACGAGTTTGATGTGGTGTCTCTGAAGAAGTACATAGGTAGGCTCTTCTTCTTGCACCCCTTAGAATACTTGCACACTCTCATGCATACTTGCATAACATTTTATCCACTTGCCTAATTATGCCATCTAATTCTTCTTTTTACTTTTGATGTAGATATGACTTCAGGGAAAGATAGGAGGAGGGCATTGCTGGAGCTTGCCCGGACCAGGGGAGCCAAGGGGACTGGTTCTTCCTCCTCCACCACCGAGCCCATCGCAGCTCCCCCTCTCTCGGTCGCGCCAGCTGAAGGCCCCGAGCCAGAGAGGAAAAGAAGAAGGCTAGTAAAGGCCTTTCCCACCACTGTGGTGGTCGCTGCTGATCCTACCCCCTCAACCGAGGAGGAGAGTTCTGGCTCCCCTCTCGTACATCGCAAGAGGAAACACCAAGAGGTTGGGGGGGCTTCTTCTCTCAGGCCTGAGGAAATTGAAGTGGTGCAGATCGAGGAGGGTTCACCCCCACCTCCTCCTACTCAACCTGCCTCAGCACCAACTTTCTTTCCTCCCCTCAGCGCCTACCATCTCCGACGCCTCAACCTCTGTCTCCAGCATCACTTCCACCTCCACCCCCAGCGGGCCAAGCAGATAGTGCTTTCCCTAGAGTTTTCCACCCAGCACCGCAAGCAACTAGTCCTGGAGAAGAGGATCAAGGAGCTTGAGCACGACAAGGAGTCACTGCAGAGTGACTTTGAGGCTGCCCAAGGGTCCGTAGATCTGATGAGGGACAAGGTGGAAAAGTCCAGGAAAGAGTACCTATCGCAGGTCCAAGAGACCATCAAGACTGAGATTTTGATGGGACAAGCTGTCAACGCTCTGGACAGCGAAGTGGTGGAGCTGAGGAGCAAGGTAATCAACTTGGAGGCTGAGACTTCCTCCCTACGCCAACTGAACTCACAACTAGCGGAGGGGATCTCAAGTCCACCAAGGAGGAGGCCACTGAAGGGGGGAGGAAACTTGAGAAGGCAGTGGACGAGCTTTCTGCGATGAAGGTCGAGCTTGCCGAACCAAAGGGCAAACTGGGAGAAGCTGTCTCTTCCATTGCTTCCCTCACCGTTGAGAAGAACGCCTTGGAGAGTTCAAAGCAAAAGCTCGAAGCTGACAACGCCGAACTTATGAACGTGGGTGCTGACGCCCTTGCTGATGGGTTCGAGTTGGCATTCGAGCAGATTCGTTGTGTTCTTCCTGACGTGGACCAGTCGCAGTTCAGCATCTACCACGAAGTGGTAGATGGAAAGCTCATTCCTGCTTCTTAAGTTTTCCTCTTGTAATTTCATATTTCTGTGTACTTGAAACTTGTATATAAACCTTGGTGTGAATACATACTCGTTTCAGCTATATGCTTCTTCTTTCGTACGTTCTTAAGCTTCATCTTTCTCTTTGCACACGACTAACTGTTAACTAGCTTAGGTTTAGCGCGATCTGTACTCTTTGATCTTGGCCTCTACCTTGATCACGACTAACTACTCCCTTAGCTTTGTCTTTAACGGTTCTTATGCATAGCTTCGTACTAGATGACCGACTGAGCATAGTCTGGCTGCTTCGGCTTGTTGTGTAAGAACTTGTTTGAAAAAGCTTCCTCCGACAAGGCGCTACGCACTAGCATATCCACCGACAACTCATCAGTCATCGTTCTTCGGTCTTCACCTTGCTTCTTTGTCGCTCTAGCGCTAAGTGCATAGAGGACTTTGACATCGATCGTCAGCGGTAATGCCTTGTTTTCGGGGGAAGAAGGGTGTTTCTCGATAGCCCCTCTTATCTTCCCCAAGGTCATCAACCTTGAGTGGATCGGGTCGTTCTTTCCCTTCCTCACTCCTGGGGTGAGAAGGGTTTAAACTAAGGGCTTTACTGGGCCAATATTGGTATATGCCAAGTGGGTAAGGACGTTTGTCAAAATCCTTCCTTTCCCTCTCTTGGTCTTACTAGCACCCCTGGCTTTTCGAGCCCTAGTCGCCTTCACTCACACCTGGGGTGAGGAGGACTTAGATCAGCGCCCATATTCGCGCCTAGGGCGAATAAGGCCTAACCGATCACCTGCACTCGCGCCTGGGGCGAGGGGGATTTTAACTTGAAAACTCTCGCACACTTGATATGCTGATAATCTTTTCATTGGGTGGCCTCGTTAAAAACCCTCCTTAGGGAAAAGAGTGCCCCCTTATCTGTTCAACTGTTTCTAGTATATACATTGAGTGTGTCTTTAGCGCGAGAACGCAACTACTTTACAACTTAACTGAAATAAAAATTCAAGTGAGTGGCATTCCACATTCTGGGGATTGCTCCTCCCTCCAGAGTTTCCAGCCGATAAACTCCATTCTCCAATGCCTCGACCACTCTGTATGGACCTGTCCACTTGGGAGACAACTTGTTTTCCATTTCATTCTGATGCGCCTTTCTCATCACCAGATCACCTTCCTGGAAGCGCCTGAGCCTCACCTTGGAGTTGTGCCTTCGTTCTACTCTTCTCTTGACGGCTTCAGCACTAACTCTGGCTTCTTCTCGCACTTCGTCCAGTAGGTCGAGATTCACCTTTCGCTCTTCGTTGGATTCTTCGGCAATGAAATTCAAAAACCTGGGGGAGCTCTCCTGTATTTCCACGGGAATCATGGCATCTGTCCCATAGACAAGGCTAAAGGGTGTCTCATGGATGCTGGACTGTGGAGTGGTATGGTAGGACCATACGATTCTGGGGACCTCCTCTGCCCATTTTCCTTTAGCTTTCTCTAGTCTTCGCTTCAGCCCCCTGAGCAGTACTCGGTTGGCTGACTCCACCTGCCCATTGGTTTGTGGGTGTTCCACCGAGGCGAAAACCTGTTGTATCTTTAACTCCTCGCACATCTTCCTTAGTTGATGACTTGTGAACTGGGTGCCATTGTCGGAGACCAGCCTCTTGGGTACTCCGAAACGACAGACGATGTTCTTCCAGACAAAGTGCTCGACTTTCTGTGCGGTGATGTGCGCGACTGGTTCTGCCTCCACCCACTTGGTGAAATACTCGATGGCCACGATGAGGAACTTCATCTACCTTATCGCCAGGGGAAAAGGTCCCAGGATGTCGATTCCCCATGTGTGAAATGGCCACGGGCTATGGATGGACTTCAACTCTTCGGGAGGTGCCTTATGCCAATCTGCGTGAAGTTGACACTGTTTACAACGTTGGGCATACCTCACGCAGTCTTCCTTCAGCGTTGGCTAGTAGTAACCCGCGCGGAGGATCCTACTTGCCAAAGCGCGACCACCTACATGACTTCCGCACACCCCCTCGTGTAGCTCCGACATAAGCCTAGTGCATTGCTCGCCATACACGCAGATCTGCACAGGATGAGAAAACCCAAATCTAAACAGGTTTCCATCAATCAAAGTAAACTTACTCGAGCTCCGCTTTATTCTTTTTGCCTCTGTCGGGTTCAGTGGGAGTACACCATCTTCTAAATACAACTGGTATGGTGTTATCCACGTGTCGGGCTCCCTAGCAGCGCAGACTTCCATCGCCTCATCGGTCTTTGCCGGTCACGCTCTAACCCTCGGCGCTTTCAACGTCTCTTGAGTCAGTGAACGATGACCGATCGCCAGACGCTCCATCGATTTGTACACTTGAAGTACCTGGTTGTCTGACACGAACGCTCGCGGTACCTTCAAGGTCTCCTGAATGACGGTCCTCTGTTTTCCCCCCTTGCCTGAGTTGGCCAGCTTGGCAAGCAGGTCTGCTCTGGCATTTTGCTCTCTCGGCACATGAACTAGTTCAAACTCGGTGAAGGACGTCTTCAGGAGCTGTACGTACTCCAGGTAAGCTGCCATCTGGGGATCTTTCGCCTGGAACTCCCCTGTAACTTGCCCGGTGACTAGCATAGAGTCACTCTTAGCAACCAGACTTCTTGCTCCCATTTCTCTTGCTAGCAACATTCCTGCGATCAGTGCTTCATACTCCACCTGATTGTTGCTAGCCTTGAAGGCAAAGCGGAGGAACTGCTCGATCAGCACTCCGTTCGGGCCTTCCAGAATGACCCCAGTGCCGCTTCCCTGCTGATTGGAAGAGTCATCCACTGATAATACCCATCGGATGTCTAACCCTTCTGAAGGTGTAGCGACCGACGACAGCTCGACCACAAAATCGGCGAACACCTGCCCCTTTATCGGTCCTCGGGGCTCGTACGGAATATCGAACTCTGACAAATCCACCGCCCACTTGACCATCCTTCCCGCTACGTCTGGTTTCTTTAACACTTTTTGGATGGGCAGATCTGTCATTACCACTACTGTGAAGCTGTGGAAATAATGTCGGAGTTTTCTTGCTGAAAATACTACCGTCAGGGCAGCCTTCTTGAGGACTTGGTACCTTGTTTCAGGGCCTTGCAGTACCTTACTCACAAAGTACACAGGCCTCTGGACCTGATCTTGCTCTTGCACCAGGACTGAACTGACTGCTCTCTCCGTCACAGCGAAGTATAGACGAAGAGGGGTGCCCACTTGTGGTTTACGCAAGACCGGTGGGCTTGCCAGGTACTCCTTCAATTTGATGAAGGCCTCCTCGCACTCCTGTGTCCAAAGGAATCTGCTGTTGCACTTAAGACACTGGAAATACGGATGACCTTTCTCCCCTCCAGCGGACATAAACCGGGATAATGCTGCCAGCAGACCGGTGAGTTGTTGCACCTCCTTCACCGTCGTTGGACTTCTCATTGCCACGATTGCTGCGCACTTCTCTGGATTAGCTTGGATTCCACGCTCTGTCAGGAGGAATCCCAAGAACTTCCCTGCCTCCACGCCGAAAATACATTTCTCAGGGTTGAGCTTCAACCTGTACCTGGCGATGGTGGTGAATAGTTCCTCCAGGTCGGCCACATGATGCTCCTTCTCTCGGGATGTGACCACCATGTCATCTACATATGCATGCACGTTTCTTCCAAGCATGGGCGAGAGCACCCTATCCATAAGTCGCTAATAGGTAGCCCCCGCATTCTTCAGCCCGAACGGCATTACCTTGTAGCAGTAGCAAGACCGTTCAGTCATGAATGCTGTCTTGCATTCATCCCTGGGGTGCATCCTGATCTGGTTGTATCCTGAGAATGCATCCAAGAAACTGAGGAGCTTTCCCCCTGATGCGCTATCCACCAGAGCGTCTATACTGGGTAGAGGGTAGGAATCTTTGGGGCATGCCTTGTTGAGGTCAGTGAAGTCCACGCACATCCTCCACTTGCCGTTTGGCTTCCGAACCAGTACCACGTTCGCTAGCCACTCTGGGTACTGGATCTCCCTGATGTGCCCTGCGGCAAGGAGCTTTTGCGCTTCGTCGTGGATCACTTTCCTCTTCTCTTCGTTGAATTTCCTTCGCCTCTGACACACCGGTCAGACTTTAGGATCCATCGACAGGCGATGGCAAAGGAAGTCAAGGTCGATTCCTGGCATGTCGGATGCTGACCATGCGAACGCGCCCATGTGCTTTTCGATCACCCCGACGATCAGCCCTCGTTCTTCTTCGCCGAGCGATCCTCCCAACTTGAACTTTTCCCCCTTATATCTACTTCTACCCACCCTTCAGCTGGGTGGGGTCTTCTCTCGCTGGCGATGACCGCCCTCGCGATCCCTGACTCGCGAGGAGTGATCATGCCCTCCTCCTCTGCTTCCACCTGAGCTACCTGGGAGCCCCCCAGCGTAGCAGCCTCCATCTCCTGATCGTCAGGCGTTCCCCTAACTACCGATCGTTCTTCGAGCACACCTGGTGGTGGTGTTGAGGTGACATGGCATATGCTCCTTTTCTGCCTGAGGCTGTTCACATAACAGCGCCAAGCCTCAGCCTGATCTGACTTGATGGTTATTACGGTCCCCTTCATCGACGGCAGCTTCAGCTTCATGTGCCTCGTCGATGGCACTGCACCCAGCCTATTGAGTGTTGGCCTTCCCAGCAAGATGTTGTACGCAGAAGGGGCGTTCACCACCAAGTACCTTATCTTTTCGGTGCGGGCTGTTGTTCCATCGGTGAACGTCGTCCTCAGCTCAATGTACCCCCGCACCTCTACCTGATCCCCTGCAAAGCCGTAAAGACATCCGGTATACGGCCTTAGTTGATCGGGGGACAGCTGCAACTTGTTGAACGTCGGCCAGAACATGACGTCTGCCGAGCTCCCTTGGTCTACGAGCACTCTGTGCACTCGCCTTCCTGCTGTGATGAGGGAGATGACCACAGGATCGTTGTCGTGCGGTACAACGTCCCGTAGATCAGCTTTCTTGAAAGTGATATCTACCTCGGGGAAATGGCCCTCGTCCACCGAGTCTACGGCCATTACCGATCGAGCATACCTTCTTCTTTGTGATGCGGTGCATCCCCCACCGGAGAAGCCCCCCGCAATCGTCTGCACCTCCTCGTGCACAGGGATTTCATGTTGCTGTTCTCCTACCTGGGACCCCGATGCGCGATCACCCTGTGCCTCCCGCAGGTAATCTGCTAGGAATCCAGACTTTACCAACTCCGCCAGCTGGTGCCCCAACGCCAAACAGGAGTGAAGTGTGTGACCAAAGGCTTGGTGAAACTCACACCACTCGTTCTTTGTCCTCCCTAGTACCTTGTCTGTCTTCTCTGGTACTCGGAGTCTCGCGGCTATGGCAGGAAGGGCGATCAGATCCGCCAACCCTACCATGAAATCGTATCTTGGGGGTGCATTGTTCTCCCTTGCGCGCCCCCTGCCCTGGTCCTTCTTGGGTGCATAAGGACGAGGTTTCCCCTGCACCTTCTTTCCCTCCTTTGCCTCATGCACCCTCGTGTGCTGTTGTTGCTTCCCTTGTCCTCCACGCGGCTTCAGCGGTGCAACACTTCCTCTTTTCTCAGAAACCTCTGTCTCTGCCACTATGTGCGCCACCGCGTGTCGCCGGATCTCCGCGAAGGTACTGGGATGGCTTCTGATATGCGACTCACTGAAAGGACTAGGCAGCACTCCCTTCTTAAACGCATGCACCAGCATATCCTCGTCCTTGCTGGGCAATCTAACCACTTGTGCTTCGAAGCGATTGAGGTAGTCTTTCATCGACTCACCTTGATAATGGCGTACATCGAACAGATCGTACGACACCACTGAAGGTGCTCTGTTAACGATGTACTACTCAGTGAAAAGCTTCGAAAACTGATGGAAGGACGTGATATGACCCTCTGGCAGACTCACGAACCATTCCATGGCGATTCCACTCAGAGTGCTCATGAACATCTTGCAATACACGGCATCTGAGCCCCCAGACAGCATCATCTGAGTGTGGAACGCCGTCAGATGCGCTTCTGGATCTTCTACCCCTGTGAACGACGCCTTCACTCCCACTAGGTTGGGAAGTACCATGGTTTGCATGATTTCAGGGGAGAACGACATAGGGAACGCTCTCGGAGGCGATGGTGGCATCGGCATCCCTTCTCCAACTACGCGTTCCTTCTACGTCTGTAATGTCCTTCTCAGCTCCTCATTAACGCAATTCAGCTCATCATTCCTACTCTGCGATGCAGCCAACTCCACCTGCATCTTTTCTTGTTCAGCTCTCGACGCTGCGACATTGTCCTGCAGCGTACGCATCATCTCCAGGACCTGCGCCATTGTCACAGCTCCTTCCTCAACAGATGGCTCAGGTGATGTTTGTCTTGTTCTCCTCATTTTCTCAGCAAAAACTCAGCAAAGACTTTGAGAAACTCCAGAAACTTTGGTGTGGTTGGGACCACGATTCAAACGTGCCCCACGGTGGGCGCCAAATGATCCTGCTGCCAACTCTAACGTGGAGGAATTGCCTTGTCGCCTCCTTACCCCGCCTATGCAACTGTGCTATCTGCAAGAATGCTCTTAGAACCTTCTCCGGGAACTTCAAACGCAACCTGCAAAACACACAGACGGCGCCTCTAGCGGCCGTTTGCACTCCGACGCTCAAGTTAGGTCACAGAATCACCAACAAAAAGTAATGTGTCTATCCCTCTCTGTTTCTCTCTTTTTATTCTCTTTCTGTGTCTGTGCCTAACAGAATTCTGTTACGCGATTCTCTGCGTGTGTCAGAATTCTGTTATGCTTTTGTGCGAAAACGTACCACAATCAGTAAAGACGTGGGTGTCTGTGTGTACCTTTCACGACGCGGAGTGCACCTTTATCTGGGCCGCGCCCCTCTCAGACAGTGACACGTGGAGGCATGCAACTCACATCTAACCGTACACGTGCCACTACCTGAAGGGCTCTAGCGCATCTCTTTGTGCGCCTAAGTTATTCCCTTGCGGAGTAACTTAGCGCGTTTCTTCCATCTGGGTGAATCGCTAATTCCCAGGAGAACGCCAGGTGTGGCTAGACTAGGCACACTCACCAAGCATTGCTCTCTGCATACACGATTTCCCCTTCACGATGCCATGCACGTAATGGGTTGAGAGAGTCACCAATCACTGACTGGTTTACTAACTCCCTCAGGCCACTCTCGTGCACGATTATACCGGCGAGGAGCTCTTCTTTCTCTGAGGTATGATCATGCGAGGTCCATGCGTAACGCTCTCGCTGGGAATCTCAGTCCCAGTTTAACTGCGTGTAACACGAAACCCCGATGACTGATCGGTGCTCTATTGCTTCTCGCGTTCTCCCCGGGTGTTTATCTTGGAACTGATCTGTCGGTGGCCACTCGGTTACTGACCACCGAT
The DNA here is from genome assembly GCF_000499845.2 of Phaseolus vulgaris. Lineage (NCBI taxonomy): Eukaryota > Viridiplantae > Streptophyta > Magnoliopsida > Fabales > Fabaceae > Phaseolus > Phaseolus vulgaris. Next base: position 32,852,468 of record NC_023752.2, on the reverse strand, counting down.
CACCATACCGGGTGATCTCCTCCCTGATTTCTCTGCCACCTGATCCACGTGTCACCCTGCGAGTGGTCCACGTGGTTATCTGCTGCTGACGTCATCGACTACCGATGACCGACCGGATCACAAACCATAAGTGGTGGCTTCCTGCACTGTTTTCTCTTTCTTTTCTTTTCATAACCTTTTTCGCTCTCTCATCCCCTTTTCTCTATCGCTGCTTATCTTTATATTGCCGAATAGTGGAAAGAAAAAAAAAAGTAGGTGATGGAAGGTGGTGGGTGTGGGAAGTTGAGAGGGAAATGACAGAGTAGTGAGGATTCGGGGAAGAAGGGTGTGTCCATGATGCAACTGGTGCAAAGTGAGTGGGTGTGGAGACTGTGAGCCAATTTTCAGAGAGTGGCAATAGTTAGAGACAAAAAGATTTTTTCTTTACCAAAACAGTTTTTTTTGTCCTTATTACCATTTGCATATGGGAGGAAAATATGGTGGGAAAAGGTGAGAGCCAAAAGGATTATTTTTTTTACCAAAACAGATTTTTTTTGAACTTATTGCCATTTTTGTTACGTGTTCCTCACTCTTCTATTGTTTCCAGAAAGCAAGCACAAGAAATTTATGATATTACCTTCCAATTTTTTATACAATTGGTCAATTTTACTTCCTAAAGTACATTTACATCTCCTACGTCATGTTAGTAGTTTTCTTACATTTATATTCTTAAATGACAAGATTCTGACTTATTAGTTTTAATTATTTGAATATACTTTTTTATCTTTCTTATTGATTTTATACTTTTTTAATGTTTTATGGTTAGAAAATTATAATTTTAAACTTAAATATAAAAACTCACTTAGAAATGTTTGTTTATTTTTGTTATAGATTAATTACCTATTGAGTTGAGTATTTAAGAGTAGAGTTTAACTCATTACTTATTTGATAGGTAGTGTTAATCCAAGTTTGATTTTTAATTACTTAAGAAATTGATATTTAAGGGGAAAAAACTTGAGAGTTAATTAATAAGATCTTGTCAAGTTACACAAACAACCAACTAAAAAAGATCATTTAATTTGATAAACTTTAGTATGAAATATTTTAGTTTAATAGAGTTTATCTTTATAACATAAAAAGTTAAAAATTAAGTAAATAGATTTTTATTTTTTCATGATTATTATTTGAGTATGAATATCTCTTCATTTATCAGTAGATCTTTACAAATTGTATATGAATGTTAACAACCATTTATGCAACCAACTAATGTTATCCAACTCCTTTAAAATATATGTTTTAGTAATCAAACAAGACCAATCCTTGGTCATTCATTATATGGAGGACATCTACGTTTTTGTTGTCTTTTGTGTTTGGCCTTGATAGATGGTTTGTCTCATTGTTAATTTATGCTAAGAAAAAAGAGAAAACAATGAACATAGAATAGTAATTGAAGGAGTTGGTGTTGATGCATGATGCAGCCTTTGCAGAGAATCTAAGGGCAATGTGTGGGTGAATAAGTGGGGACTAGCATACCAAGCTACCTAATTAGTGTTCACGGGCATCACTTTTAAACAAAGCACCACACATTGGCCTCTTTTTTGAGATTATCATGTTTCCATATTGCAAGTTCTGTACTTATTTGGAAAGCTAAGGTATGAATTCAAACTTATTTCACATTGCCTAGGTATGAAAAAAATTATTTTATAATTGATCAACATAATTATTTATGTTGTTTATGTGGAGAGTTTATGGTCATTGATCAATTTAAGTGGTTTTGAAAGATTTAATTTTATACTTAGAACATGTGTTCTAATTGAAGGTCTCTTTAGGATTTTTATGTGTTTTTATGTTCTTTGGGACCTAAAACATAAATAATTTGATTCAGACCACCTTAGCCATGTTTCCGTCATAGGTTGGAATAAACTTGAGAGTGAGAATTGGTAGACAAATGAGTTAGAAACTTGGGCAGTCTTTCTTTATCAATTCCAATCTGATTTACAAGGGAGTTAACACTTGTATTTATAGTGTTATAGGCAGCCAAGGTGCAAGCTTTAACCCTAAAAACTCATAATATGGTCTAGAGTTGCATTGGGTCTAAGGAGACCCAATTGTAACTCTAGCTAGACACTTTCTTTTTCTATTTACACCCTACTCTAATTGGCCCAATACATGGCCAAAATACAAACCAAAAATAAAGCCTATACTACTTTGTATAATGTTTATAAAATGAGATTAAAAAATGGAAGAGCAGACAACAATTAATTTTCCCTGATATGAGAGTCTTCTGAGATCCTTTTTCTGCTTCCGATCTTCTTAGCCAAATGTTTTAAGACTGGATGGGTTTTCATCATTCCCTCCATCTTAAGAAGGATTTGTCCCTAGATCTGAATGATGCTCAAAGACAGTAGCCTCTGTTTATCTGTTATTTTCCTCTTGGATCAAATGTCATTCTACAATAGAAATCAAAAAAATATGAGATAATTTTCTTTATTAAAAGAAAAGAAAATAGAACAAAAATAAGGCCTTTTATAAATTTTTTGAAAGTAAAACATAAGACCTTTTTCAAAAATATTTTTGTTCACTTTGTGTTGTTTATTGCCTAGGCTAGGCAACAACATCACAAAATGTTATTTTTGTGAAAAAGATGAGCATTATATAATTGAAAAGAAGAGTTCAAAGTATAGCAATCCTCCTTTAAGGATTCTTTCTCAGCTATGCTTGCAGAGGTGTCATAAAACACTCTTCTTCTTTGTTGGTTTCCTCTTCTTCTTCCTTTTCAATCAAACCTGCATATGCCTTTTCTGTGCTGGAATAGTTTATTTCTATATCTGGTTAAGCTCCAGACACATATTTTTCTTTAAGCACATCCTCACAAGGTTTTGTAATAGAATGAAAAATGTTATCAATATCTGGTTCATCTTCAGAAAAAGACTTTTTTGTACGTTCCTTTTCTATCATTGCTCTTTCTCTTTGTTTTTCTTTCTCCTTTCTATCTTTCCTTTCTTTCTCCTCACTTTCTCTTCTTTCTTTCTAACAAGAGTTTGCAATTTTTCTTTCAACTCTTTTTCTCTTCTAACATATTATTTTTCTCCATCTACAAATTTTCTTCCTATTTTAACAAGCTCTTTCATTTCTTCTCTAAGCTTCCTTTTTTCTATCATGTGAAGGGGGAACAAATTTTCTTCTCATACACGCCTTTAAATCACTCCAATACTCTACTTTTGATTTTGTACCAATTTTAACATCAAGTTGCCTTTATTTCCACCATGACCTAGAATATTCTTGAAAACATAGGGTAGCCATGAAAAATTCAGTATGTTCATTCACTTTGTATTTTGTAAAAGTTTGATCAAGCTTCATCTCCCATTCTAAATATTCTTCAACATTTTTGTTTCCATCAAAGTAGGGAATGTATACTTCAGGCTCTGTAGAATAATATAAACTTCTAGGCTCAAAACACACCCCTTCCATTCTTTGATAACGGGGTGATCGACCAAAAGTCAAAATCAAAGTCAACACATAGAAGGACATCGCCTAAGCAAGACGTCGCCCAAGTAAGACATCGCCCGAAGAGTCAACCCGCGTGACAGAAGCATTACGCAGAGAAGAGGGCCCACACGATGGAATAACCCTAAGTTGGGTGGCGGAGCTGTGGGACCCTCCGCACGGAATAAACGATCAAGTCAAAGGGGCACGTGGCAATGCCCACGTGCTCATTAAAGATTTCCAGGGAAGGCTGCATGCATGACACGTGATTAATTAGGGCACCCACGAAGTATGATGGCGCGAGAGATACGACGCTCAAGTTAGAACCCAAGCGGCCACAAGGTTATTCATGGCACTCCAGATAAGGGAAGTCCATGTGCCAGATACGCTCAGATCCTAGGAATAGCGGCGCAAGGACCTTCTCCAAGGAACCCTAGATAAGAGCAGCAGCGCAAAGGTAAACCCTAGTCTCCACCTATATAAAGGGCACTAAGAGCCCTAGTAAGGTACGTTTTTACAGTTACACGAGTTTTAACCTAATTCTCATAAGTCACACAGAGCACAAACCCTAGTTGTCTTCGTAGCACCCCGCAGGGAGCACAAGGCAATTGGGGCAACACAGTTTTAGCCACACAGTTTCAGTCATTGAGATTATCATACCGTTTTCAGTCACTTTGGTGTTTCTCGCTAGTTGACTTGATCGTCGGAGTGCAAACGGCCGCGAGGGCGCCCCTTTGTTCACTTCTTTTAGGTACTCACAGACGGAGCAGGACGAAGGTGCCCCAGCTCGCAAGGACAAGTCACGCGCAAAGACGATCCCGGTCAACCGGCACAAGCTCAATTTACTTAAATTACTAAGCACACCCTACTCTAACTTATTCTTCTATTTGGACCCCCAAAGTGAGCCCAATTTATTTACATATACTTGTCTTTTAAAAAGATAAGAAGGAACATCTGATGCTCTGGCCTATGTTCAGGTCTTTTCTGTTGAGGTCCTTCTGACATTTGGTGAGGCCTTGTCTTGGATGTTGAGATGACTGACTTAATCGTGAAGTGTCTATTGTGTCCTTAGTCATCTATCTGTTGAGATGGTTTGTATCAAGTTGTCTCTTACGAGGGCCATTCAATCCAAAGGTTGGCATTAATGTATTTTTAGAGCTCTTGATAAACAACTTGAAGAAATTACGGAGTGGTGTCCCAACATACGATATTTAAAGAAAACAAAACTTCATGTTGTGGGCAACATTAATATGGATGATTAATGATTTTCCTACTTATGGTATGTTGTCTGACTGGGGAATTCATGGTAAACATGGTAAATTAGCATGCCCATATTGCATGAAGTATTCAAAGGCATTATATTACATCTTCCGGGGGGGGGGATTCTTGGTTTGACTCGCATCATAGATTTTTAACAAATGATCATGCATTTAGGAGGAACAAGAACACGTTCAAGAAGGGGAAAGTTGACATGGATCCTCCGCCACCTAAGTTTACACCCACACAAGTTTGGAATAGAGTGAAGACTAATCCTAAACTAACTGAAAGTGGTGCATATTGGAAAGACAATATATTAAGACATAATCTTGATGTTATGCATATTGAAAAAAAAAATCTTCGATAACATCTTTAACAATGTCATGAATGTGCTTGGGAAGATAAAGGACAATGAGAAAACACAAATGGACTTAAGTTTGTATTGTAGGCGAAAAGAATTGGAACTAAAGTCACATCCTCATGGAAAGATGTTCAAAGCCGAAAGCAAATTACACACTTGCAACTTAGCACATAAAACATGTGTGTCAATGGCTAAAAGATCTTAGGATGCCTGACAAATAATCTTCCAACTTGGCTAGATGTGCTGATGTCAATAAGGGAATGGTGCTCACGAATAATTGAAGCTTTGAGAATAGAATGATAATACCAATCATCAATAAAGAATTGAAATATTATAGATAAATAACACCTCAATACATAATAGTTCAAACATATTACTCACAATCCAAAAAAAAAAAAGAATTAGCCACTCATGGTGGCTATTGTAAGTATTGACAACAAGAAAAGAAGATCTAGAGTGTTTCTCTTTGACGACTGCCTCCTTTAGGGTTTCCTTCCAATGGTTCCTCCCAATGATCCCAATGATGTTCACTGTTATGCCTCATGCCTTCTATTTAACCTAATTGGGCTTGGGCTAAGTGACATCTTTATTCATAATATATTTATATGTTTCATCTCCTTAAATTCCTGAAAATAACACAAATTGGGAATAAATCATTCTTATTCATCTCATAATCCAAAAATATGTAAAAAGGCTAAAATTTCTAAATTAGAGGTTGAATTATAATTATTTTATCAATTAAAGTCCATAAGTGTCAATTTTTTTGTATGAAATATTACCAAATTATGACACTTATCAAGTAATTTATGTTATTTGAAGAACTAGTGTAAAAACATATTAAGTAATTTCTTTCCCCTTTATCTTGTTTATATTGCATGTTTTTGCACTTACACTAACTAAAGAAGGAGAAGTTTTTGAACCCAACTTTTGAAAGGTTTTTAACAAATCATCTGCCAAGCATAAAACTATCGTCTAAACGAGTAGCATTAGATGACATCTACGAAAATTGCAAAAAAAAATAAAATTAAAACACAAACTCAACCCTCCCTTTTTGTGTGCTTACTTATTTTTCACATCAGTTAATGTATCTCCACCCATGAATTCGTAACATGAAGAAGAAATTTTTCTCTTACATTAAAAACAACGAATCTTGTGATCTATAAGCAATAAGAAATCCTTATGCACTTGCTTGTGAACTTTGATAGAATATTATTTGTATAATTTCTTTATCTAGAAGAGTGAACTTGATTTTATTTGTTTTAGGATGTCATCCTTTTTTTAGTGAATGAACATGTGATCTTTTAGATAACTTTCTTTGGAAGATGTTATTTTAATGAGGAATGTATGTGTTCTAAATAATACATAAGTTGTTTAGCCAAGATTGGACATATTCTAAATAATAATCAATCTTAACTAGGAGTGATTATGCTCAAAACAATACTTAGTCTTAGGTAACAATGTTTGCATAAAAATGTTGTCTTAGCTAGTAATGAATGCATTCCAAATAATACTTAGTCTTAACTAGGAGTGGATGCACACATTGATGTCATATTTGAATATGAAATTTCTTAAGCTTACTTTAATTATTACTTTATCATTAATGTTGACCTTTCCAAAACAATTCAAAATGAAATCCAATTCTTGTTATATGGACAACTTTGTCACTTACTCATTATGCACTAACACTTTACATTTTACTTTAACATTTTTTCTTTATGTGAAATTTACATAAAAGGTTGCAAAATATAGGAAAAATAATGGTAGTTGCATTTATTAAGCTAATATCCTTTTCAGTAACCAAAACTTGGGGAATGACATCCACTCTCATAAATAACCCTCTAAGTCTTTCAAATGTTAAAATAAAGTTATTTTCTCATTCACATCTCATACAACTCAAATATCATAGAGAAAATTCAACCTCGTGAATGTCACACCAACACTCTTTAAGTGAAGACAATTTATTAGTTTTGTATGAACTATCCATCAATAAAACACTCTTAAATTCATTTAGTAGTTTCAAAGTATTAGGGTGTGAACAAAATTCATCTATCACAACTCTCGAGGTCCCATCAAACCTATTCTACTAAATATACTTGTCAAGCTCAATCAACATCATTAACTATTGCATATCAATTTTTGTCCATTTTCTTATCTTTGACAGACATACATCACATTGTATACAATGACATTATCTTTGTTATTTTCCTTCAATGTTAATAAAATGTTTTTGGGTTTCACTAAACTTTTAGTTATGCAAACAAAATATGTCATTAATTTTTAATATCTGAGCATATGGATGACCTACTAATGTAGGTGTCAATTTAAGATTAAGATATTCACAAAGAAACTTCACAATCCATTCTCCATCATTGTTTTATAGTTTTCCATGTAATTTAAATGGATAATCATATTTTCTTAATCTAGTTACAAAAAATAATAAATCCTTTTTTAGTGTCCATATTTTTTGCCTCATTCACAACCAAAGAACAAATATGTGTTTTCTTCCATTTAGCCATTTGTTGTATCAACATGACAATAAAGAATTCAAACTTAAATGATGCTTCCACAAACCCATTCAAGTAAGTCTCCCATGTATCAAACACTCACATAAATATATTATGATATCAATATATGTCATTTGTCACATTTTCAAAAGTAACAAAATATATTACTTACTTTGTTCATTGTGAAGGTTTTACTACAATCTTATTTTGTTATATTTTTATTTATTGTAGAACTACATTTCATGTTATCATTAACTTCATATATACCTTTTAATACATTTTCTTCGTATCATATTTTACTCCAAAATTGATGATTCATTATAATTTTGTCAAATGAATGCAATATATATATATATATATATATATATATATATATTACCTTCCAAACAAGTAATTTTGAAAGTGTAATTTGCATATTACCATGACATAAACTATATACTTATTGATCAATATAGAAATGTCAAACTATACTATATACTTATTGATCAATCTAGAAATGTCAAACTATAAACTATATTTTAGATTAGATGATTCGAAAATGTCTTATGCATTATCCATTATAGAATACGTGAATTTCCTTCTTGTATTATAAAATTCATGTATTATAAACGATCTTTTAAAATTACCTTATAAATTGGTCCATTCAAAATTTTAAAAATTATTTTAATGGAATTCATAACTTTTCATTGTAAGTATAGATGATACTTTTTTGAAAGATTATATTTATATTTTAAAACTACAAGTTAGTAAAAATAATGAATCTCAAATTAGCATATTGTATAACCTAAAGAAATACAAAAGTTAGTTAATAAACTTCATTATTATTTGAATTGCTTTGCAAAATATACCATAATACTTACCACACATCTAACTTGAATACTTTCAGCACCTTTGATTGTATCCAGTGTTCAAAATCAACGAAGACCAACAATGGAGGCTGATTGTAGTTACAAAAGGAAAGAGTAAACATTTGGAAAAATTGGAGGTGCATAGAAAAATGATGGGGTTACAGAAAGTAAAAGACTTGACCCAACTCAAACTACAGTCCAGATTTATGACGAACTCTTGGGGGTCGCCTTCTCCGATTTTGAAGGAAAAGAAAAAGGTAGCAATTCCATTTCGTTCTCCCTTGCGATACTAAATCCCGTAGACTCGTTTTCCTAACAACCCTGTTTCTCTTTATTCGTGAGTCCTTCACTCAAGGAAATACATGGGCGAAACGAGAAAACGTGGCCGAAAGCCCAAGCCCGCAACTGAAGAAGAAACCGCGTCCCAAGACTACAGCACCGCCTCCTTAAACGACGCCATTTCGCTTCCAGCCACCACCACCACCACCACCACTGCCGAAGCAGTTGAACCCAACGACCCGGATTCCCAGAGGTCTCGCCGCGGCCGCCCCAAAAAGATCAAGGTGGCGTCGCCGGAGCGCCGCAGCTCTCGGTTGGCTAATTCGAACGGGGACTGTGTGGCAGCGGCGGAGCTGATACCGAAGTGGGAGGGCGCGGTGAAGGTGGTGCCGTCGATGGACGCGGTGGTAAAGGTCTTCTGCGTCCATACAGAGCCGAATTTCTCGCTGCCGTGGCAGAGGAAGAGGCAGTATAGCTCGAGCAGCAGCGGGTTCCTCGTGGGGGGACGGAGGGTTCTCACAAACGCGCATTCCGTTGAGCATCACACACAGGTCAAGCTTAAGAAACGCGGTTCTGATACCAAATACCTGGCAACCGTCCTCGCCATCGGGACCGAGTGCGATATCGGTATTTCAATTTTACTTTATCTCATCCTTCTTAATATTTTGTTGTCATGTTAGGGATGGAAATTATGAACATTACATTTTGTTGTGTAAGTGTTATTCTTTATTTTTTTAATTGGTGCCTTGTTTTGTTCTATGTTTGTTACCAGTATGTGGTGATCACAACTTACATGCTTTCCTATATACAGAGAGGGAGGGGTGGGGGTAATGTGACTTGCATGCCTAGTGTAGGAAATTAATGGATTATTGTAGGAAAGGAGATATGGATTTGCACGTAAACAAGGTTTTAAATTGCAGTTAGGGTTTCCTTTTGACTCTTGATATTGCTGGAAATTGAAAACGAATGCAATGCGGTTGATGCAACAACAATTGTCGTTTTGCAGCACTGGAGATTCCGGGGATTCCAAAATCCGTTAATGTTGTGGCTGACTTTTTTAAACCTTGCATGGAAATGATGCTGATGATTATTCCTTATTTGGATTTTAGAGAGTTATGTTAACAAGGTTTTAAAACCTTGATATGCGGTTGATGAAGCTGTAATCTTGGTTGGATTGCAATAGTGCAGACTCTGGGTATTCCAAAACACTTAATATTGTGGCTGAGTTTTTAAAACCTTGCATGGAAATGATGCTGATGATTATTCCCTATCTGGTGTGGGGAAAAAGTAGGAGGGAGATTAGAGGAAACCTGGTTTACCAAGGAGGTGAGTGTGGTTTGAAGGAACTCGTTGCTGGCCTCTATGTTGGTCTGCCTGGCTTCTGTGGTTTCCATTTGTGTTTGTATGGCTGAAAGACGTTCTTGGATGGTGAGGAGAATGTCCTCAAGGTCCTTAGTTTGGCGTGAGGGAGGCATGGTGGAGAGCAATGAAAGCACCAATGATAGGTTACAGCTACTGTGCTTGCTAAGAAAGATGTTAACTCTGAATATTCTACTCTAGGGTTAAGAAACTTTTCTCCTGTCTTTTATTTACGATTCTCATCACCTAAATAGGAGATGATGTGGGCTGATACAAGTCATTGGGCCCTAAAGTTCTATAGCCAAAATTAGACATGACAATACTAATAATCTATTAAATAACATAGTCTTTCATCCATGCGGGCTTCTTCTTCTATCTGATGGGCTTGCTGTCTTGGGGGCCCAATACTCTATCAGATGCAGCTGCAATTGTGGTGGGATTGCAGCTGTGAAGACTTGGGGATTCCAAAACACTTAATGTTTTGGCCGAGTTTTTAAAATCTTGCATGGAAATGATGCTGATGATTACTCCTTATTTGGATTTTAGAGAGTTATGTTAAGGGAAGGAAACATGTTTGAGGTATGCATGGTTGGGAACATGGGGGAAATAAGGGAGATCTTTTATGTGAGAGTACCACTTTTATTCGTTTTTAGCAATCTTAGGTGTCATTTTTCTTTTATTATGATGCACCGTGTCAAAATTTGTGTGGTTTCTTCTGTATTCTTAATTCCACCACATTCCTATTTCTTTGGCATTTTCTTTTGAGATTTGCAGATGTTAGTTTACTTTACAGATACATGTGATTAATTAATCTTGTGATGTCTGTTACCCTTTTGATGATGGTTCAGCAATGTTGACGGTGAGTGATGATGAATTCTGGGAGGGAGTTTCACCTGTGGAATTTGGTGATATGCCTGCCTTGCAAGATGCTGTAACAGTTGTTGGATATCCAATTGGAGGTGACACAATCTCTGTGACAAGTGGTGTTGTTTCACGCATGGAAATACTCTCTTATGTTCACGGTTCAACGGAACTTCTAGGATTGCAGGTAATATAAGTTCTAAGACGCCCCTTTTTACTTTTCCATCTGTCCTATTTGTCTATTTTTATTTGTTAAGTTGAAGTGTCTCTCCAAATTCCTATGCAGATAGATGCTGCGATAAATTCTGGGAATTCTGGTGGCCCTGCTCTCAATGATAAAGGAAAATGTGTTGGGATTGCATTCCAGTCTCTTAAACATGAAGATGTGGAGAATATAGGATATGTGATACCCACCCCTGTTATCCAACATTTTATCCAAGACTATGAAAAGAATGGGGCATATACAGGTATCTGAAAGCAGCTTGGTAATTTTGCAGTTCTTTTAAGCTTTTTTTATAATTATAGAATTAAGGAACTGATCCTATATAATAAAAAATATATAGATTATTATATGTATTATTAGGAACACTTATATTTATTTCCATATCGTATCTTTGTTATTAAAGGATATCAATTCTCCTCTATGTATTTACCGATTCCATTATCTCAATATAGATAAAATACATGTGTTGTCTCAAAGTAACATAGTTTCAGCTTAATGTTTATCTCTTTCCTAGAGTTTAACATAGTATCTAGAGCCTATTTTAAACCATGTTGGCCCGATACACTCACTATCTTCGAAGCAATTTTGTTTTTTGAGCCTTTCTCCTAGGTATGCTTTACTGTTCCGGTGAACACAATGTTGGGATTGCACCATACAATTTATCCAACTGTGGATGCAAGCCACCCATCCTCGTTTGGTGGTCCGATCTACTTTTCTCTCTCTTTAGGTTATATTTTTTTTCCAGCTTTTAGGAAAAAATCTGTCTTCCAACACTTCTCAACCTCCAAAACAAATTCTCCCATCTTTTCTAACCATATTATTAGTATTGAGAAGATGGATGGATCTAACTATTCCACTTCTTCTGAAATCGGGTAATGGTTTAGTGGGTTGGGCTACAAATCCCTTCTCACTACCATTGTTGAATACATTCCTATGGAAAGTTGAGAACAATGGATAAAGATTGATACTCAACTATGTAGTTTTATCAAATCCACTATTCACATCTCAAACTAATGTTTCGTCCCCATGAGACATGTGCATCAATTAGGAGTGAGGCCCATGCCCTTTATACCAATGACACAACATTTGTTCAGCGTGTACCACGATCCTTTAACATGTCTTGCTTGACTACATTTTAAGGGTCCTTTCTTTGCTTATTTTTGGGTGGCTGCATGCTGCCCTCGATCATTCAAATGCCCTCTTCATGGGATATAATCGTTATCATAAAGGGTATCAATGTTTCTCTCTTGATCTTCGTAGGTATTTTGTATCTATTAAAGTCTTTTTTTGAGTCTATTCCATATGTAACTATTCATTCTAATGATGACATATGTTGTCATATTTTCACCATTGTCAATATTCCTTCATCACCACCAAATGACTTGTTCATAACTTGGGATGCTTTTCGAGTAGCTCTTCAGGTATATCAACATTGTTCATGGTCTATTGAAATTCTAGTACAAGATCCATTCTAGATCTAGTCTCCTTTGAAAATGATTGGCCTATTCATGTGCCAAAAGGTACATGTTTTATCCGTAACCCTTCTCTTTTTACAAACCTTAGTTATCATCAACTTTCCACCATACATTGTACTTGTTTGTCCTTGTTACCTTGTATTTATATTCTTAAGTCTCTAGGTGAAACTTCATCTGACCTAATGTGGTGACAAGTGATGATTGATGAGATGTGTGCCCTTCAAAGTAGTGGTATTGTGAGTTGGTTCCTTTCCTAGCGGGCAAATCAATTGTTGGGTGTTGCTAGTTGTATACTTTTGAAACAAGTCTTGATGGTAATATTGATTGCTATAAAGGTCGGTTGGTTGCCAAAGGATACAAATAAATCTATGGCCAATATTGTACATCTCCGGTTGCCAAAATGACATCCATTTGACTTCTCTTTTCCATTGCAACTATTCACCATTGGTCTTTGTAGCTTGACATAAAAAAAGCATTTCTATGGTGATCTTGATGAAGTTTACAGGGAGCAACCTTTTGGATTTGTTGCTTAGGGGAAGTCGTCTAATATAGTATGTTTGTATACATGTCTCTATATGGCAATAAGCAATCACCCCTACATGGTGTGGGCATCTTTGGTGACACATCCAACAATTTAGAATGATACAAAGTGATGCTAATCATTCTCTGTTTTATCATCATTCTCCTTGAGGATGCATCTATCTTATTGTATATGTGGACAACATTGTTATCACATGATAAGGACAATATTGCACAACTTAAATAATATCTTCCTTAAAAGTTTAGACAAAAAGTCTTGGACACTTAAAGTATTTCCTTCGTAGAGAAGTTGCACAATCTAAGGATAGTTTGGTCATATCTCAAAGAAAATATGCTCTCGACATTCTAGAAGAAACATAGATGATAAATGCTAAGACTGTGGGCACACCAATGGATCTGAGTGTCAAATTTGTACTTGACCATGGAGAACCATATTTTGATCCTGGGAGATGTCGCAGCTTCGTTGGTAAACTAAATAACCTCACTGTGACTTGTCTTGACATTGCTTTTTGCAGTGAGCATAGTAAGTCAATTTTTAAACTTTGCTTGTCGATACCATTTGGTTGAAGTATAGTAAGAAAGCTCTTCGAAAAGGCTTCATTTATGAAGATAAGTGAAATACTCAAATAGTTGAGTATTTTGATGCTGATTTGTCAGGGTGACTGATCCTGCCGGTTGACTCGAGTGCAAGAGTCTTGCCACGTCAAAGGTATCTTCTCTCGATCAGCTTCGCACCACGTTAGCTTCCGTCCTTCACACCTCGATTCTCCGCAAGTACCTGAAAAAGACAGAGTGGCGCCGCTGCGGCCGATCGCGCTCCGACGCTCAAGTCAGTGACGGAATCACCAAATACTAAGAGAAAAAAGCTAAAACTCAAGGAACCGTGCAAATGCTCTCTCAGCGTACTCAAGTGTTCTCAAAAGCGTAAAGAAGTGTTCTAAACGCGCGTACCTCAGAAGTTCATTAGAATTCCTTATATACCTGTGCATTTTCTCTTTCCTGACGGTTACACCTCTGGACACGTGGCTCGCATCCAGCTGTACACGTGTCACCATCTGGAGCCACCTTCTACTTGAGTGTCACCTCTACTTTTCAAGCTATTCGGCTAAGTTACCCATGCGAGGAGTAACTACAGCTTCCTTGGAGCGCGACCCCTTAAGCGGCGAGTACGGGGTGTCACCATGTACACCTTCTCTGTGGTCTCGCCTGCTGCTATCACGATCTGCTTTACTTGCACATCATGCATGTTCTGGTAAACTGTTCCTTTGCCTCGACCTCTGGCCAAGGAATGACCATCTGATAACCTCGTCCTTCGTACTCGTACCCCTTGAAGGCCCTAAACAAGCCTTCCTGATCTTTCGGCAATGTCCCTCTTTCGGCGGTCTCTGATCACTTGGTCGCCTAAGCTCACATACGGCGACTATGACACAAGCCTGGTGACCGCCGGTTAGATATGCTAGAGATCGGAGAACGCCAACTTAACGATTGGCGACTAGACAGACTTCCCGATGTATTTCCCTTCCGTGAACCAGGTGTTCCGCTCAACACGCCTATATTATCGCTTACTGCCACGTCATCACTTCCGACTACCTGGTCGGTACAGTGACCAAGCAATACATGCTCCACTTTTGGGTACTGTGTTCTTGTTGGAGGTAATTTAATATTGTGGGGAAATAAGAATCAAAATGTTATGGCATGATTAAGTGCAAAAGCAGAGTATAGGGCAATGACATTAGTCATTGTGATCTCATAGGGTTATAACAACTCCTCAAAGAGCTTAAATTTGAAGAAAGTTCCTATATGCACCTTGTATGTGACAATCAAGCAGCATTACACATTGCCTTTGATCATGTCTTTCATGAGAGGACCAAACATTAAAGTGGGTTAAGAGAAATACTAGTCTCAAGACATCACTACTAGATTGTCAACTTGAGTGAAGATTTGGCTAACGAATTCACCAAGTCTCTAAGAGGACCAATGATTGATTATATTTGCAACAAGATGGACACATCACTTATATGCTGCAACTTGAAGAGTGTTATAACTATAGATACAAGGAATTGATTTTATATAATCAAGAGTATTTAG